>NC_086449.1:112380664-112681914 GCF_028390025.1 Pseudophryne corroboree | reverse complement strand
GCGGAGACAGGGTCAGTGTGCAGCGGGGAGGAGGTGGAGCTGTGCCGGGTACGCGGGGCCAGCGCTGCAGCACAGATTCATGGTGCAGGCGGCGGAGCCCACGTCAGTGCACAGCGTTGCGGTGAGGGGGATTCAAACCGTGCCGGACTGGCGGGAGACACAACAGGCTATGATTGGCTACTTCTCCCCGCTGCACGCTGACCCTGTCTCCGCCGCTACAGGAGGTGATTGGCTGAGGAAACAGCCAGTCACCTCCTGTGTCCTCTGACTGGCTGACTGCTGTTGCTGGGAGACAGGCCACATACTTAAATAACGAGTTTTATGGTAAGAACTTACCTTTGTTAAAACTCTTTCTGCGAGGTACACTGGGCTCCACAAGGATTGGACAATGGGGTGTAGAGTAGGATCTTGATCCGAGGCACCAACAGGCTCAAAGCTTTGACTGTTCCCAGAATGCACAGCGTCTCCTCCTATATCCCAGCACAGGAGCTCAGTTTTTAGTTTACCAGCCCAATGCAGTAGCAGGAAAAGAGACGACAACGGTTAGTAGCCACATACACCACACTCTCACGACAAGAGAAGTGTCAGCGGCTAATGCCATACCAACCCAAAGAAGGTAAGTGCGTCAGGGTGGGCGCCTTGTGGAGCCCAGTGTACCTCGCAGAAAGAGTTTTAACAAAAAGTTCTTACCATAAAACTCGTTTTCTGCTGTGGGGTACACTGGGCTCCACAAGGATTGGACAATGGGGATGTCCTAAAGCAGTTCCTTATGGGAGGGGATGCACTGTAGCGGGCACAAAAACCCGGCGTCCAAAGGAAGCATCCTGGGAAGCGGCAGTATCGAAGGCATAGAACCTTATGAACGTGTTCCCTGAGGACAACGTAGCCGCCTTGCACAATTGATCAAGGGTCGCACCACGTTGGGCCGCCCAAGAAGGTCCAACAGACCGAGTAGAATGGGCCGTAATATGAGCTGGAGCCAACAGACCAGCCCTCACATAAGCATGTGCAATCACCATTCTAATCCATCTGGCCAGAGTTTGCTTGTGAGCAGGCCAGCCACGTTTGCGAAATCCAAACAAAACAAAGAGAGAATCAGATTTTCGAATAGAAGCAGTTCTCTTCACATAGATACGGAGAGCCCGTACCACATCCAAAGACCGCTCTTTGGGAGACAAATCAGGAGAGACAAAGGCCGGAACCACAATCTCCTGATTAAGGTGGAACGAAGAAATCACCTTAGGTAAATATCCAGGACGAGTCCTAAGAACCGCCCCTTCACTGTGAAAAATCAGATATGGGGAACTACAAGACAAGGCACCCAGATCCGACACTCTTCTAGCAGAGACAATAGCCAGCAAGAACACCACCTTAAGGGAAAGCCACTTAAGGTCAGATGAACCAAGAGGTTCAAATGGAGGCTCCTGCAACGCCTCCAAAACCACCGACAAGTCCCAAGGAGCCACAGGCGGGACATAGGGAGGTTGGATACGCAACACACCCTGAGTGAAAGTATGAACATCAGGTAAAGTCGCAATTTTTCTCTGAAACCACACCGACAAGGCAGAAATATGAACCTTGAGGGAGGCCAGACGCAGGCCTAAATCTAGGCCTTGCTGCAGAAAAGCCAAAAGTTTGGCTGTACTAAACTTGGAAGCGTCATAATTGTTAGATGCGCACCAAACAAAGTAGGAATGCCAGACCCTATGATAAATCCGAGCAGAAGCCGGTTTCCGGGCCCGCAATATAGTTTTAATGACCCCTTCAGAAAACCCTTTAGCTCTCAAGACGGAAGCTTCAAGAGCCATGCCGTCAAAGATAGCCGGGCTAGGTCCTGGTAGACACAGGGGCCCTGAACGAGGAGGTCTTGGTGTTGTGGAAGTAGAATTGGACGCTCTGACGATAGGCCCTGCAGGTCTGAGAACCAGTGCCGTCTGGGCCACGATGGAGCTATGAGAAGCAGATTTCCTTTTTCTTGCTTGAACTTCCAAATTACCCTGGGCAGGAGTGACACCGGGGGGAACACGTACGGCAGCCGAAACCTCCACGGCACCGCCAGCGCAACCACGAATGCTGCTTGAGGATCCCTTGTCCTTGCTCCGAAGACCGGAACCTTGTGATTGTGTCGAGACGCCATCAGATCCACGTCTGGAAGACCCCACTTTTCCACGAGGAGTTGAAACACTTCTGGATGGAGGCCCCACTCGCCGGCATGCACGTCCTGACGACTGAGAAAGTCTGCTTCCCAATTCAGGACTCCTTGAATTAATATTGCTGATATGGCCGGTAGATGGCGTTCCACCCAATGTAGAATCCGTGAGACTTCCTTCATTGCCAAATGGCTTCGAGTGCCGCGTTGATGATTTATGTAAGCCACTGTGGTGGCGTTGTCCGACTGTACTTGAACAGGACGGTTCTGAATTAAATGCTGAGCCAGGTTCAACGCATTGAAGACTGCCCGCAATTCCAGAATGTTGATCGAGAGGAGAGATTCCTCCTTGGTCCACCGACCCTGAAGGGAGTGTTGCTCCAGGCACCGCGCCCCAACCTCTTAGACTGGCATCTGTCGTCAACAGGACCTAGTTGGATATCCAGAAGGGACGACCCCTGCACAATTGTTGGTGCCGGAGCCACCAGTGTAGCAACAGACGGACCTCCGGAGTCAAGAAGATCATTTGAGACCTGATCCAGTGAGGCAGGCTGTCCCAATTGGCTAGAATCAGCCTCTGGAGGGGACGAGAATGGAATTGAGCATACTCCACCATGTCGAATGCTGATACCATTAGGTCCAGCACCTGCATTGCCGAATGTATCGACACTTGCGGACAAGAAAGGAAGCAACGAATCCTGTCCTGAATCTTCAGGACTTTCTTCTGAGACAAGAACAACCTCTGGTTGTGAGTGTCCAACAATGCTCCCAGGTGCACCATGCTCTGAGCAGGGACCAGGGAGGATTTCTTCCAGTTGATGAGCCACCCCTGGGCTTGTAGAAACTGGACCGTCATATCCAGATGATGCAGGAGAAGATCTGGGGAATTTGCCAGGATTAACAAGTCATTCAGATACGGCAGTATCCTGACCCCTTGACGGTGGAGTACCACCGTCATCACAGCCATAACTTTGGTGAAGACTCGCGGAGCCGTTGTTAAACCAAAAGGTAACACCCGAAACTGGTAATGTAGGTTGCCAATAGCGAACCTCAGGTATTGTTGATGTGACACTGCTATAGGAATATGCAGGTAAGCATCCTGTATGTCCAGGGAGACCATGTAGTCCCCAGGTTCCAAGGCCAGAACTATAGAGCGAAGGGTTTCCATACGGATCTTAGAAACCTTCACAAACCTGTTCAATGCCTTGAGGTTGAGAATGGGCCGGGAGGACCCATTCGGTTTCGGGACTAGAAACAGCGGAGAATAGTACCCCCGGCCCCTCTGAGCAAGAGGCACCTGTACTACGACTCCTGTATCCAGGAGGGTCTGTACAGAGTGTAGAGTTTTTGCCTTTGTCTGGTCCAAAGGGACGTCTGTCTGGCAAAATCGATGAGGGGGTCAGTATTTGAAGGCTATGGCGTAACCTCGAGTGACGACTTCCCGTACCCAGGCATCTGAAGTGGTCTTCAACCATTCCTGGGTATACCCTAGAAGCCGGTCCCCCACCCTGGGATCCCCCAGGGGGAGGCCCGCCCCGTTATGCGGCAGGCTTATCGGTCTTGGCAGCTGGCTGACGGGCAGCCCAGGCTCTTTTGGGCTTCGGCTTACCAGGTTTGGAAGTGCGGGCCTGTTTATGGTACGCCTGACCTTTTGCTTTACCTAAAGAACGAAAGGGGCGAAAGGACGTACCTTTTGCCTTCGACACAGAAGGAGCGGTATTTGGCAGACAGGCAGTTTTGGCATTAGCCAAGTCAGCCACAATCTTATTTAAGTCCTCCCCAAACAGAATATCTCCCTTGAAAGGGAGTACCTCCAGGGTTTTTCTAGAGTCCAGATCCACAGACCAGGATCTCAGCCACAATATCCTGCGAGCCAGGACTGACGTAGTAGAGGACTTGGCTGCTAGGATACCGGCATCAGAAGCCGCCTCTTTAATATATCGAGAAGCTGTGACAATATATGACAAGCATTGTCTAGCATGGTCAGAAGAGATTTCAGCTTCTAACTCCAAGGCCCATGCTTCAATAGCCTCTGCAGCCCATGTAGCTGCAATAGTGGGCCATTGTGCAGCACCCGTGATGGTGTAAATCGCTTTCAGACAACCCTCCACACGTTTATCCGTAGGCTCTTTTAGAGACGCGACGGTAGTGACAGGTAGAGCTGAGGAAACCACCATCCTAGCCACATGTGAGTCTACTGGAGGAGGCGTTTCCCAAGTTTTAGACAGCTCTGGCGCGAGGGGATAGCGAGCCAGCATCTTCTTTTGAGGCACAAACTTCGTACCCGGGTTTTCCCAGGGTTCCTGACGTATATCCACTAGGTGGTCAGAGTGAGGTAAAACTTGCTTAACCACCTTCTGACGCTTGGACCTATCTGGTTTCTTAGGAGGGACGGATGGCTCGGGATCATCCGTAATCTGCAGAATTAATTTAATAGCCTCCAAAAGATCAGGAACATCCACATGTGAACTACCCTCCCCATCAGCCGTATCTGAGTCAGAACCTGAGGGGTCAGTATATGTGCCGTCTTCATCAGACGTGGTGTCAGTGATAGCAGTGGATTGTGAGGAGATAAGCGCTCGCTTAGAGGACCTCTTGGATTTAGGCGAGCGTTGGTCAGACTTTTTAATAGTCAAGGACTGGTTTAACTTCTTTAATTGAGAAGATAAATCATCCGCCCACGGTGGGTTAGCTGAGGGGACCACATACGGTTGTACTGGCATTGGGGGTCCCATACGGGGAGTTAGTTTATGAACTAGCGTATGCAGAAGCGTGGAAAAAGCGGCCCACAGTGGGTCAGTATGTGCCTCCGTTGCCACAGTCCCACTGGGGGCAAGGAGCCCCCAGAACCAGAGCCCACAGCTGCTATATTCTCCTCATATGGCCCCGTGGTGTCAGCAACACCGGCAGTGTGTCCATCCCCAGAACCGTTACCCTCAGAAGCAGACATGATATAACTTGCAGTATGAGGTTAACACAGTACATTTATCAGCAGCACTATACCTCTGAACCCAAACCCTTGCGCAGTGTAGTCAGCACTAGCAGAGATAAAGGAGAGATATGGTGACTAAATCACAGAGAAAAATACGTAATACAGTATATCTTTGTGAAAATCCTATATTAGATAACACCTGACGCACCGGGTGGTCTTCTGTTTGCCGGCGGTCGGGCTCCCGGCGCTCAGTATACCGGCGCGGGAGCCCGACAGCCGGAATACCGACAATTATTTTCCCTCGTGGGGGTCCACGACCCCCATAGAGGGAGAATAAAATAGTGTGGCGCGCGTAGCGCGCCACCGTGCCCGTAGCGTGGCGAGCGCAGCGAGCCCGCAAGGGGCTCATTTGCGCTCGCCAAGCTGTCGGTAAGCCGGCGGTCGGGCTCCCGGCGCCGGGATGCTGGTCGCCGGGAGCCCGACCGCCGGCCAGCCGTAGTGAACCCGACGCACCAAGCCCCCTCAGGTTATGGAATATAGGGATAGCAGGTTGAGTGAAAGGCACGAAATGGACACCACTCAGCTATCAAATGCACATACAGAAAGTCACAGTTTGTACAATGCAGAGGTTATTACTGACAATAATACTGCACTGGACTAGCTTACACAGCTATATAACAATAGATATAACAGTACACAGTAAGAACTGGATGTATATCACAGGGTAATTGTACTATAAAACCCTGACTAAGTGCACTCTTTCTTAACTATCACTGTCTAAAAAGGCAGGTAGACAGACAACCAGGCAGCTTTACATAGGAAGATTTGCTCAAGCAGTCCCAGGAACAGTGAGCTGAGTGATAATGGCGCCGCAGACACTGACAGGGAGTGAGGCAAAGACAGATATGCAGCTCCAGGGCGGGAACACTTGCTAGAAATGGCGCCCTGGGGCTGGGGGAGGGGCTTCAGGTCTAAGCCTTATCCCCTCTGCTGGCAAAACCACCGGGTACTGTGGACGAAATAAGAATTGGTTTAGAGAGAAAACCTGACCTGCGCCCATGCCCTGGTGATCTAGTGGGATCGCCTGTACTGCCACAGTGTCCACCGCCAGCGCGCGCGGCCTGCCTCCCACTGACCACGCCGGATCGCGATAAAGACCGGGTCCCGCAAGCGGATCCCACTTACCACCTCCCGAAGCGCGGCCACGCGATCCTGGAGAGCCCCAGCCGTGTGTGTCTAACATGAAGAAAACCTCCGCTGTAGGTACCCGGCAACCAGGGCTCGGGAGTGTACAGCGCCGCTGGGGAGAGCTGTAGCTGCAACAGTGAATGTCACAACACATTTACCACCGCTGCTGCCCTTGAAGTCTTCACTTTTTACCTCATAAAAAGCTTTTCTTAGGGCTGCTTGGAGCAGCCCCTCTGTTAAGTGCCTGCTTACTGCAGCACCAACTTACAAAACTGAGCTCCTGTGCTGGGAGGCGGGATGATATAAGAGGCGGCGCTGTGCATTCTGGGAACAGTCAAAGCTTTGAGCCTGTTGGTGCCTCGGATCAAGATCCTACTCTACACCCCATTGTCCAGTGTACCCCGCAGCAGAAAACGAGTTTTATGGTAAGAACTTACCTTTGTTAAAACTCTTTCTGCGAGGTACACTGGGCTCCACAAGGCGCCCACCCTGACGCACTTACCTTCTTTGGGTTGGTATGGCATTAGCCACTGACACTTCTCTTGTCGTGAGAGTGTGGTGTATGTGGCTACTAACCGTTGTCGTCTCTTTTCCTGCTACTGCATTGGGCTGGTTAACTAAAAACTGAGCTCCTGTGCTGGGATATAGGAGGAGGCGCTGTGCATTCTGGGAACAGTCAAAGCTTTGAGCCTGTTGGTGCCTTGGATCAAGATCCTACTCTACACCCCATTGTCCAATCCTTGTGGAGCCCAGTGTACCCCGCAGCAGAAAATAATACAGGTTGAGTATAGAGATGAGCGGGTTCGGTTCCTCGGAATCCGAACCCCCCCGAACTTCAGCCTTTTTACACGGGTCCGAGGCAGACTCGGATCTTCCCGCCTTGCTCGGCTAACCCGAGCGCGCCCGAACGTCATCATCCCGCTGTCGGATTCTCGCGAGGCTCGTATTCTATCGCGAGACTCGGATTCTATATAAGGAGCCGCGCGTCACCGCCATTTTCACACGTGCATTGAGATTGATAGGGAGAGTACGTGGCTGGCGTCCTCTCCGTTAGAATAGATAGAGACACTTGAGTTGATTACTTAGTAATTTTGGGGAGCATTAGGAGTGCAGAGTTTTGCTGATAGTTAGTTACTAGTGACTGACCACCACCAGTTTTATTTATTATTTAATATAATCCGTTCTCTGCCTGAAAAAAAACGATACACAGTCACATACCATATCTGTGCTCAGCCTCAGTGTGCTGCATGATAATATCATCTATGTATATCTGACTGTGCTGAGTGCTCACTGCTCACACAGCTGAATTGTGGGGGAGACTGGGGTGCAGTTATAGCAGGAGTACAGTGCACACTTTTGCTGCCAGTGTGACTGACCAGTGACCACCAGTATATTGTCTGCCTGAAAAAGTTAAACACTCCTGTGGTGTTTTTTTTTTTTATTCTATAAACGCATTCTGCTGACAGTGTCCAGCAGGTCCGTCATTCATTATATTATATAAATATTTACCTGCAGTAGTGTTATATTTTTTTTGTTCATCTCTATCATCTTTATCATCTCTATATTAGCAGACGCAGTACGGTAGTCCACGGCTGTGGCTACCTCTGTGTCGTCAGTGCTCGTCCATAATTGTATACCTACCTGTGGTGGGTTTTTTTTTTCTATCTTCTTCATACTAGTAGTTTAGGAGTCTGCTGACAGTGTCCAGCAGGTCCGTCATTATATTATATATATACCTGCAGTAGTGATATATATATATATATATATATTTTTTTTTATATCATTATCATCTCTATACTAGCAGACGCAGTACGGTAGTCCACGGCTGTAGCTACCTCTGTGTCATCAGTGCTCGTCCATAATTGTATACCTACCTGTGGTGGGTTTTTTTTTTCTATCTTCTTCATACTAGTAGTTTAGGAGTCTGCTGACAGTGTCCAGCAGGTCCGTCATTATATTATATATACCTGCAGTAGTGATATATATATATTTTTTATATCATTATCATCTCTATACTAGCAGACGCAGTACGGTAGTCCACGGCTGTGGCTACCTCTGTGTCGTCAGTGCTCGTCCATAATTGTATACCTACCTGTGCTGGGGTTTTTTTTTCTATCTTCTTCATACTAGTAGTTTAGGAGTCTGCTGACAGTGTCCAGCAGGTCCGTCATTATATTATATATATACCTGCAGTAGTGATATATATATATATATTTTATATCATTATCATCTCTATACTAGCAGACGCAGTACGGTAGTCCACGGCTGTAGCTACCTCTGTGTCGTCAGTGCTCGTCCATAATTGTATACCTACCTGTGGTGGGGTTTTTTTTTCTATCTTCTTCATACTAGTAGTTTAGGAGTCTGCTGACAGTGTCCAGCAGGTCCGTCATTATATTATATATATACCTGCAGTAGTGATATATATATATTTTTTATATCATTATCATCTCTATACTAGCAGACGCAGTACGGTAGTCCACGGCTGTAGCTACCTCTGTGTCGTCAGTGCTCGTCCATAATTGTATACCTACCTGTGGTGGGTTTTTTTTTTCTATCTTCTTCATACTAGTAGTAGGAGTCTGCTGACAGTGTCCAGCAGGTCCGTCATTATATTATATATACCTGCAGTAGTGATATATATATATTTTTTATATCATTATCATCTCTATACTAGCAGACGCAGTACGGTAGTCCACGGCTGTGGCTACTTCTGTGTCGTCAGTGCTCGTCCATAATTGTATACCTTCCTGTGGTGGGGTTTTTTTTTTCTATCTTCTTCATACTAGTAGTTTAGGAGTCTGCTGACAGTGTCCAGCAGGTCCGTCATTATATTATATATATACCTGCAGTAGTGATATATATATATATATATATTTTATATCATTATCATCTCTATACTAGCAGACGCAGTACGGTAGTCCACGGCTGTAGCTACCTCTGTGTCGTCAGTGCTCGTCCATAATTGTATACCTACCTGTGGTGGGTTTTTTTTTTATCTTCTTCATACTAGTAGTTTAGGAGTCTGCTGACAGTGTCCAGCAGGTCCGTCATTATATTATATATACCTGCAGTAGTGATATATATATATATTTTATATCATTATCATCTCTATACTAGCAGACGCAGTACGGTAGTCCACGGCTGTGGCTACCTCTGTGTCGTCAGTGCTCGTCCATAATTGTATACCTACCTGTGGTGGGTTTTTTTTTCTATCTTCTTCATACTAGTAGTTTAGGAGTCTGCTGACAGTGTCCAGCAGGTCCGTCATTATATTATATATACCTGCAGTAGTGATATACATATATTTTTTATATCATTATCATCTCTATACTAGCAGACGCAGTACGGTAGTCCACGGCTGTAGCTACCTCTGTGTCGTCAGTGCTCGTCCATAATTGTATACCTACCTGTGGTGGGGTTTTTTTTCTATCTTCTTCATACTAGTAGTTTAGGAGTCTGCTGACAGTGTCCAGCAGGTCCGTCATTATATTATATATACCTGCAGTAGTGATATATATATATTTTTTATATCAGTATCATCTCTATACTAGCAGACGCAGTACGGTAGTCCACGGCTGTAGCTACCTCTGTGTCGTCAGTGCTCGTCCATAATTGTATACCTACCTGTGGTGGGTTTTTTTTTCTATCTTCTTCATACTAGTAGTTTAGGAGTCTGCTGACAGTGTCCAGCAGGTCCGTCATTATATTATATATACCTGCAGTAGTGATATATATATATTTTTTATATCAGTATCATCTCTATACTAGCAGACGCAGTACGGTAGTCCACGGCTGTGGCTACCTCTGTGTCGTCAGTGCTCGTCCATAATTGTATACCTACCTGTGGTGGGTTTTTTTTTTTCTATCTTCTTCATACTAGTAGTTTAGGAGTCTGCTGACAGTGTCCAGCAGGTCCGTCATTATATTATATATACCTGCAGTAGTGATATATATATATTTTTTATATAGGCCCTCATTCCGAGTTGATCGGTCGCAAGGCGAATTTAGCAGAGTTACACACGCTAAGCCGCCGCCTACTGGGAGTGAATCTTAGCTTCTTAAAATTGCGACCGATGTATTCGCAATATTGCGATTACTAACTACTTAGCAGTTTCAGAGTAGCTTCAGACTTACTCTGCCTGTGCGATCATTTCAGTGCTTGTCGTTCCTGGTTGACGTCACAAACACACCCAGCGTTCGCCCAGGCACTCCCACCGTTTCTCCGGCCACTCCTGCGTTTTTTCCGGAAACGGTAGCGTTTTCAGCCACACGCCCCTGAAACGCCGTGTTTCCGCCCAGTAACACCCATTTCCTGTCAATCACATTACGATCGCCGGAGCGAAGAAAAAGCCGTGAGTAAAAATACTTTCTTCATAGTAAAGTTACTTGGCGCAGTCGCAGTGCGAACATTGCGCATGCGCACTAAGCGGATTTTCACTGCGATGCGATGAAAAATACCGAGCGAACAACTCGGAATGAGGGCCATAATTATCATCTCTATACTAGTAGACGCAGTACGGTAGTCCACGGCTGTGGCTACCTCTGTGTCGTCAGTGCTCGTCCATAATTGTATACCTACCTGTGGTGGGTTTTTTTTTTCTATCTTCTTCATACTAGTAGTTTAGGAGTCTGCTGACAGTGTCCAGCAGGTCCGTCATTATATTATATATACCTGCAGTAGTGATATATATATATATTTTTTATATCATTATCATCTCTATACTAGCAGACGCAGTACGGTAGTCCACGGCTGTAGCTACCTCTGTGTCGTCAGTCACTCGTCATCCATAAGTATACTAGTATCCATCCATCTCCATTGTTTACCTGAGGTGCCTTTTAGTTGTGCCTATTAAAATATGGAGAACAAAAATGTTGAGGTTCCAAAAATAGGGAAAGATCAAGATCCACTTCCACCTCGTGCTGAAGCTGCTGCCACTAGTCATGGCCGAGACGATGAAATTCCATCAATGTCGTCTGCCAAGGCCGATGCCCAATGTCATAGTACAGAGCATGTAAAATCCAAAACACAAAATATCAGTAAAAAAAGGACTCAAAAATCTAAAATAAAATCGTCGGAGGAGAAGCGTAAACTTGCCAATATACCATTTACCACACGGAGTGGCAAGGAACGGCTGAGGCCCTGGCCTATGTTCATGGCTAGTGGTTCAGCTTCACATGAGGATGGAAGCACTCAGCCTCTCGCTAGAAAAATGAAAAGACTTAAGCTGGCAAAAGCACAGCAAAGAACTGTGCGTTCTTCGAAATCACAAATCCACAAGGAGAGTCCAATTGTGTCGGTTGCGATGCCTGACCTTCCCAACACTGGACGTGAAGAGCATGCGCCTTCCACCATTTGCACGCACCCTGCAAGTGCTGGAAGGAGCACCCGCAGTCCAGTTCCTGATAGTCAGATTGAAGATGTCAGTGTTGAAGTACACCAGGATGAGGAGGATATGGGTGTTGATGGCGCTGGGGAGGAAATTGACAAGGAGGATTCTGATGGTGAGGTGGTTTGTTTAAGTCAGGCACCCGGGGAGACACCTGTTGTCCGTGGGAGGAATATGTCCATTGACATGCCTGGTGAAAATACCAAAAAAATCAGCTCTTCGGTGTGGAAGTATTTCAACAGAAATGCGGACAACAGGTGTCAAGCCGTGTGTTGCCTTTGTCAAGCTGTAATAAGTAGGGGTAAGGACGTTAACCACCTCGAAACATCCTCCCTTATACGTCACCTGCAGCGCATTCATCATAAGTCAGTGACAAGTTCAAAAACTTTGGGCGACAGCGGAAGCAGTCCACTGACCAGTAAATCCCTTCCTCTTGTAACCAAGCTCGCGCAAACCACCCCACCAACTCCCTCAGTGTCAATTTCCTCCTTCCCCAGGAATGCCAATAGTCCTGCAGGCCATGTCACTGGCAATTCTGACGAGTCCTCTCCTGCCTGGTATTCCTCCGATGCATCCTTGAGTGTAACGCCTACTGCTGCTGGCGCTGCTGTTGTTGCTGCTGGGAGTCGATGGTCATCCCAGAGGGGAAGTCGTAAGACCACTTTTACTACTTCCACCAAGCAATTGACTGTCCAACAGTCCTTTGCGAGGAAGATGAAATATCACAGCAGTCATCCTACTGCAAAGCGGATAACTGAGGCCTTGGCATCCTGGGCGGTGAGAAACGTGGTTCCGGTATCCATCATTACTACAGAGCCAACTATAGACTTGATTGAGGTACTGTGTCCCCGGTACCAAATACCATCTAGGTTCCATTTCTCTAGGCAGGCGATACCGAAAATGTACACAGACCTCAGAAAAAGACTCACCAGTGTCCTAAAAAATGCAGTTGTACCCAATGTCCACTTAACCACGGACATGTGGACAAGTGGAGCAGGGCAGACTCAGGACTATATGACTGTGACAGCCCACTGGGTAGATGTATTGACTCCCGCCGCAAGAACAGCAGCGGCGGCACCAGTAGCAGCATCTCGCAAACGCCAACTCTTTCCTAGGCAGGCTACGCTTTGTATCACCGCTTTCCAGAATACGCACACAGCTAAAAACCTCTTACGGCAACTGAGGAAGATCATCGCAGAATGGCTTACCCCAATTGGACTCTCCTGTGGATTTGTGGCATCGGACAACGCCAGCAATATTGTGTGTGCATTAAATATGGGCAAATTCCAGCACGTCCCATGTTTTGCACATACCTTGAATTTGGTGGTGCAGAATTATTTAAAAAACGAGAGGGGCGTGCAAGAAGTGCTGTCGGTGGCCAGAAGAATTGCGGGACACTTTCGGCGTACAGGCACCACGTACAGAAGACTGGAGCAACACCAAAAACGCCTGAACCTGCCCTGCCATCATCTGAAGCAAGAAGTGGTAACGAGGTGGAATTCAACCCTCTATATGCTTCAGAGGTTGGAGGAGCAGCAAAAGGCCATTCAAGCCTATACAACTGACCACGATATAGGAGGTGGAATGCACCTGTCTCAAGCGCAGTGGAGAATGATTTCAACGTTGTGCAAGGTTCTGCAACCTTTTGAACTTGCCACACGTGAAGTCAGTTCAGACACTGCCAGCCTGAGTCAGGTCATTCCCCTCATCAGGCTTTTGCAGAAGAAGCTGGAGACATTGAAGGAGGAGCTAACACTGAGCGATTCCGCTAGGCATGTGGGACTTGTGGATGGAGCCCTTAATTCGCTTAACAAGGATTCACGGGTGGTCAATCTGTTGAAATCAGAGCACTACATTTTGGCCACCGTGCTCGATCCTAGATTTAAAACCTACGTTGTATCTCTCTTTCCGGCAGACACAAGTCTGCAGGGGTTCAAAGAACTGCTGGTGAGAAAATTGTCAAGTCAAGCGGAACGCGACCTGTCAACATCTCCTCCTTCACATTCTCCCGCAACTGGGGGTGCGAGGAAAAGGCTCAGAATTCCGAGCCCACCCGCTGGCGGTGATGCAGGGCAGTCTGGAGCGACTGCTGATGCTGACATCTGGTCCGGACTGAAGGACCTGACAACGATTACGGACATGTCGTCTACTGTCACTGCATATGATTCTCTCACCATTGAAAGAATGGTGGAGGATTATATGAGTGACCGCATCCAAGTAGGCACGTCAGACAGTCCGTACGTATACTGACAGGAAAAAGAGGCAATTTGGAGGCCCTTGCACAAACTGGCTTTATTCTACCTAAGTTGCCCTCCCACAAGTGTGTACTCCGAAGAAAGAGTGTTTAGTGCCGCCGCTCACCTTGTCAGCAATCGGCGTACGAGGTTACTTCCAGAAAATGTGTAGAAGATGATGTTCATTAAAATGAATTATAATCAATTCCTCCATGGAGACATTCACCAGCAGCAATTGCCTCCACAAAGTACACAGGGAGCTGTGATGGTGGATTCCAGTGGGGACGAATTGATAATCTGTGAGGAGGGGGATGTACACGGTGATGAATCGGAGGATGATGATGAGGTGGACATCTTGCCTCTGTAGAGCCAGTTTGTGCAAGGAGAGATTAATTGCTTCTTTTTTGGTGGGGGTCCAAACCAACCCGTCATTTCAGTCACAGTCGTGTGGCAGACCCTGTCACTGAAATGATGGGTTGGTTAAAGTGTGCATGTCCTGTTTATACAACATAAGGGTGGGTGGGAGGGCCCAAGGACAATTCCATCTTGCACCTCTTTTTTCATTCATTTTTCTTTGCGTCATGTGCTGTTTGGGGAGTGTTTTTTGGAAGGGCCATCCTGCGTGACACTGCAGTGCCACTCCTAGATGGGCCAGGTGTTTGTGTCGGCCACTAGGGTCACTTATCTTAGTCACACAGCTACCTCATTGCGCCTCTTTTTTTTCTTCTTTGCGTCATGTGCTGTTTGGGGAGTATTTTTTGGAAGGGCCATCCGGCCTGACACTGCAGTGCCACTCCTAGATGGGCCAGGTGTTTGTGTCGGCCACTAGGGTCGCTTAGCTTACTCACACAGCTACCTCATTGCGCCTCTTTTTTTCTTTGCGTCATGTGCTGTTTGGGGAGTGTTTTTTGGAAGGGCCATCCTGCGTGACACTGCAGTGCCACTCCTAGATGGGCCAGGTGTTTATGTCGGCCACTTGGGTCGCTGAGCTTAGTCATCCAGCGACCTCGGTGCAAATTTTAGGACTAAAAATAATATTGTGAGGTGTGAGGTGTTCAGAATAGACTGAAAATGAGTGGAAATTATGGTTATTGAGGTTAATAATACTTTGGGATCAAAATGACCCCCAAATTCTATGATTTAAGCTGTTTTTTAGGGTTTTTTTTTAAAAACACCCGAATCCGACAAAAAAAAATCGGTGAGGTTTTGCCAAAACGCGTTCGAACCCAAAACACGGCCACGGAACCGAACCCAAAACCAAAACACAAAACCCGAAAAATTTCCGGTGCACATCTCTAGAACTTGAGTATCCCATATCCAAATATTCCGAAAATACGGAATATTTCGAAATACGGACTTTTTTGCGTGAGAGTGAGATAGTGAAACCTTTGTTTTTTGATGGCTCAATGTACACAAACTTTGTTTAAAACACACAGTTATTAAAAATATTGTATTAAATGACCTTCAGGCTGTGTGTATAAGGTGTATATGAAACATAAATGAATTGTGTGAATGTAGATACACTTTGTTCAATGCACAAAGTTACAAAAAATATCGGCTAAAATTACCTTCCGGCTGTGTGTATAAGGTGTAAATGTAACATAAATGCATTCTGTGCTTATATTTAGGTCCCATCGCCATGATATCTCATTATGGTATGCAATTATTCCAAAATACGGAAAACGATATCCAAAATACCTCTGGTCCCAAGCATTTTGGATAAGGGATACTCAACCTGTAATAAAAAAAAAAATCTCAGATGACGGGGGTGGGGGCACTCCCACTGGCCAATCATAGCTAACAAAGTGATAGGGGCGTGTCAAAGCAGCACTCCTAGTAGGTGCCGCTTATAGGGATTTTTAATGGGCTTCTACTGCCCGATGCTTGTCCCCGACCCACACTTCCGGCTGTTTCACGTTGTTAGCTGGAGGCACCTAGAGCGCTGCCTCTGGAACACACACAAAACCATTTTTTAAGTGTGTTTAAATGATTAAAATAATGTAAAGGCTACAGCAGATACTTATGACACAGAATATGTGTCATAAGTATCTTCTTTGTTTTATTTTAATCATTAATCACAGGGGAGGCACTGCCTCCCCTGACTGCACGTCCCTGGTACTAATGGATCCTACACACTGAAAGATATGAACGATCTCGTTCATTATACCATTCACAGCTTTCAGTGTGTAGGCACCAACGATGAACCATGTGCAGCCCCTTGCTCGTTCATCGTTGGTGCCGGCTTGTTCCTACCTGCAAGCCAATATGGATAATATTGTCCATATGAGCATGCAGGGCTATGGGTCCGGGTGACAGGGGGAGTGAAGAAACTTCACTCCCCCCAATACTAACCCGCCGCCGGGTCATCCGTTGGCCGTTTCAAATGTCGGGCAGCTCGGCGGCTAGTCGGGTAAAGTGTAGGGCCCATAAGGCTGCCTAGCGGTATCTGTTCCTATTCCAGACAGTGGCAGCAACTTTATCATCAGCTTCAGTTATCATCACATCTGCTTATAAAAAATAAATGTAAAAGATTCTAACAATCATCAAGAGGTGAAAGCCCAAGAAAAGACATTGGTACAATTAAGTTTTTTTTTTCCCCCAAATATGTTTATTAAATACCTCCAAAACATGGTACAGAAATAAGAGGGGGGAAAAAAAACAGCATACATATCAGACATATCGACATCAAAGTAAGCAGATAAGAAAGGTAAAAGTACACAGCATATATGAGTAGGTGGAGGAAATTTTCCAATTTTCCAAAACAATCAACAAGAACAAATTGTAAACCACCAGAAGAGCGGCGGTCAGGCTATAATATATTGAGAATGGGACTGAATATGACTGACTAAAAACTGACACTCAATTCCGGCAGTTCAAATTAAGAAAAAGAAGGAGGTAAAAAAAAACATCACAAAAACGTTAGAACAAAAATAAGCAAAAACACCTACCAAGAGCCACAGGCCACCGATAGAAGTGTCCATCCAATCCGCCAGGGAAGAAACAGCAGAAATAAGAAGAGAGGAGAAAGAAAAGAAGAAGTGTGTGGAGAGGGAAGTACGGATGTAGAAGAGGGAGAGGGGAAGATAGGAAGCTCAGTCAGGTACAATTAAGTTAATTGGGACCCACGTAACCAATTGTAGCCTCCTTCTGTCACACTCGCCTCTCAGAGATAAGCCTCTCTATATTGGTTGGTCCTGGACATGCCACTGGCCTGTCACTCACATTACGACTCTGTAAGGATAAGTTCAGCATCAATTCAGAGGGTTTTTCTATCCTGACAGCGGCATCCAGTTTGCAAGAATACCAGCGGCGAGTCCCCTCATGGGCTCGCTGCGCTTGTCACGCTTCGGGCCTGGTGGAAAGCTTTGCACACCACAGGTTCTATTCACACTCGGTTAGTGGCGTTGACCCACCAACCAAGTGGGAATTAGGGGCGGGTGTCGGTATGGCAGCCGTCGGTCAAATGTTGGCAGTCGGGATTGCGCCCTCGGTATCCTAAACGCAAGGATTCCGACTGCCGCCATTTTGACTGCATCCTGTGCTATCTGCATGGCATTTTTCCTATGTGTGTGACCGCATTCCCTGGAGAATTCAGCCCTGCACTAAACAGCCTGCTTCCAGAGGGAGAAAAGAATGATTTGTTCCTTCCTTATTCATAGGCTTGCTCTATTTTTGTCTTTAGGTCTGGCAACCATTTTGGTTGTGTAGAGCTTAGAAATAAAGCTCTTATTGCATGGCTTGCACAGAAGTCTCAGGAGAACGGAGACAGGATAAATGTAGAGGCTTTGTAGTCTGAACCTGAATCCTCATAGCCCTGCGAGCCTGACATCCAAATGTACAGAAACAGCACAAAGGAGCTGAACGTTTATACTTTTATATTGAAAAGTAAAAGTTTCTTTCTTTGTATTCTGTAAAACAAAGCTATCGTTTATTTGCGGTAGTATGTTTTACTGACCTATGCAATTCACAAGGAATACGTAATGAAATTACTCCCAGTGCAGCGGAAGCCTCTCCCTTACATTCATCACTAAATGTGCGCGTTGTACCTTGTATGGAAAATAGCCATTTAATGGTGTTTTCCTTTCTTCTCACACGCAGCAGAACTGTAGACTATGACAGCATGCCCACAGTGCAAGTCTTATACATACCAGAGTTACAGACGCTGTACATTCCCAGAGGGTAGATGCTAGATTCAAGTGGCCTAAGGGACCTTTTACGTCAGGGGGCGGAGGCACGACACAAGGGGGAGGAGCTAGGCCAGCAGGATAGTTCCTCTACTATCCACGCCACCAACTATTACCTTTAGTAATCAGGTGGCAAGCGGAGTAAGCCACAGAGCCCGAAGCGTGGCGAGCAAAGTGAGCCCGCGAGGGTACTTTTCGGGTACCCTGTTCGCCTATAGCTCCTCCCCTGGTGGCGTGTCTCCTCCCCTAGTGAGGTCAGAAGGTCCCTTCTCCCACTCCGATTTAGAACCAACCATTCCCAGAGGTGATGTGAATGACCTTTATCAGTGTAAGGAGGTAGATTGCGATTATGGTCCTGATTTTGAGGTGGATGCAGTGGCAGTGTCACACACAAGGGGGCGATGTTTTTAGCCGGCGCATGTTTCCGAGTCGCACTGGGCATGCATCTCAATGATTACCAAACAGATATGCAGAACAAAATTGTACGGAGGGATTTCAGTGGACGTTTCTGGGAGGTAACAGTGGGCTGGCTAGCCAGAAGCAGGCATGTTATGGGTGTGTCGCAGGCAGCTGTTGCGTCTAAAGATGCAGAACCACTCACCTCGGAACCCATGATCAGATGGAGGAACTGCGTCTGCCATAGAGCTGGTACAAATTTCAATTGTATGACTGATGGTGCTGGGATGGTGTGCCTATAGCCACTGCGAGACAGATTGTGCCACTGCCAGTGGCTGTCTGCTTCCAACTCAGCATCACCCCCTATGAAAGTACAGGTAGCTCATTCCAATGTTCTTCTTATGCCCAAATCCTGATGATGATGATGATGATGATGGAGAAGTTTATCCAATATAATAAAAGGCTGACACTGCTCCTCACCTCTATGGGGGGTATTCAAGTGTTTGCGCGTCCAGTGGCCACTAGATGGCGCTCAACGGAGCAATTCAAGAGTTGCACTGTTCGCGTGCACACTGCCGCCGGCACTGACATTACTCTTATGTTATTCCGTCATTCTGACGGGCTGCCAACTAGTTCTTTTCACTCCTGAGGAAGCCGGGCTGTCAATATCAGTGAAACGCGTTGAGAGACTGTCGGACACACTCTTCAGATCTCCTCAATACTTTTGGACATTCCATTCAGTCCTACCCATACGGCATCAATTGGACAGCTTTTCCCTTGGACACCACCACCTGTGGAGGAACTGGAGTCACCCCTACCTGCTCAAAACGCTTGCACTGCTGTGCTTAAAAAGGGATTATACTGAACTCCACTGTTTGCATGTTTTCTCCAATTTATCAGTGTGGACTTATTTCCGGAGGGAGTCCTAGCCGGGGTATGATATAATTTCCCTATTGGGGGACATATAAATGTGTCACAACATATGAATGAGTCATGATTCTTATCATTGAGTTTTAATGACATCTGTGCTTTTAAGTGAATGTTTCAATTAAACTTAACTTACCGTCCTAGGTTTTTATTGACTAATTTAGTGTTATTTACTTTATAAGCAACTTAGCGCTGGTGACTACTGTTTTTATAAAACCAGCTTTCCTAAAGGTCTATGAATTGCAACCAACTGTATATAAATACCACCTGGGGGAGGTTAGGGTTAGGCTGCGGGATGGGAGGGTTAGGGGAGAGGGGATACCATACTTACCTTGCCCCTGTTTGGATTTTAAAGATCCGGATGCCGGTGTCGTTACTGTGAACGCCAGCATCCCGTCCACCGGTCACACATACCGAACCCTAAATAGATGAATCCACTAGTAATGAGAGTGTCGGTGTTTACCACTGCCAACTATGATGTATCCCATGAGTGTCTCACGTCTTAGGAGAATGGTGGTTCTCAATGACTGATCTAAGTTTAAGGGGCTTATTCATTAAGAAGTGCGCTAAGGCCCTGAGAATGAACATTCCTTATCACTCCATATTGTGATGATTTGAAGGGTGTTTTGGGGGTAATTCATCATGAACCAGACACAGTGACACAGACTTTGATGAGAAGTAAAAAGTGAGTAAACGGTAAAGTATTTTCTAACACTATCAGGCAGCGTTGGGAGAGGCCCAGGACACTGGGTGGGTCAGACGGTCCCTACTGTACCAGGCTTCTTCCATGGAGCATGTCAGCACTCCCCCCTTTCATTATTATACGAGTGCCCGGGAATTACCTACCATTACACGTTAGTACTGTACGGAATGCACCATGCTTGTCCGCTTGGCTTGTTGTTGTTTTTTTGTTTTTGTTTTCTGAAGACGTTTGGACTACTATGGACTACTATAAGGACCCAATAGGAGCCAATCCAAGGGGTTAGTGAGTATGAAATGTATTTATTAATATTTAAATTAAGGATATCCACAGTCGGTGTCCATATCCTGTCATTATTGGAATATTTTCCTTTACAGGACTACTGTGTCATGGCATGCTGGCACTTTTTGTTCTACAGCTGTGGTTCTAAAAAAAGGTCTGCATATGCCCAAGCCTATCACTGTGCGCCGGTGTCCAGGGCAGGGGCACCGGTGCCAGGGGCGGCGGAGTGCGGGATGCAATTGCTCGCTCCTACACCCACGCAGGGGGAGAGAAAGAGGACAGGCTGCCTGTCTCCCCAACTTAGCACATAGGGTTACCACCTCATCCCTTTCATTCTGGACACATTAATTACACAGGTTCTGTGGATGCTGACTTCAAGGCTCCATTTCACCTGGTTTTAATCAGCCACAGAACCTGTGTAATTAATGGGATCAGTATGAAATACCTACAATCAAAATCCCGACGATCAAAATCCCGACAACAATTGACAGGCGGTCAAAATCCCGACAAGGTCAAAATACCGACATGGACAAAATACCGACATTTAAAATACTGACAAGGTCAAAATACTAACATGTAAAGAGAACTAGAAAGGCGGTTGTTGAGTTGGGTGCACAATATCTATTTGTTGGATTGATTATCAAAATAAAACGTAGCTTTTATTGCTTATATTAATATTAAGAGGGTCCTTGTAGTAGGACACATACAGCAAAATATAGAGGTTAAAAACATAACATTTACAAACATATAAGTGATGTAGAAAGAAAAGTTGTGTAAGACAGATTCTTAAAAAGTGGGGTCACCACAATAACTCCTGCAACTAGTATAATTGTTTATTTCTGTGTGAAACAGGAACCACTCAAGGTACAAACTGGATGGTGTTTACACCTCCTAGATATACTTAATGTCGTGTGGGGAAATTAAATATAGCCACAGTTAATTAGATATTATATTGGGACTGTAAAACTTCCTATAAGGTATGCACATATCTCTGAGTATCTGTCACCTTGAGCCAACATTAATGTTGGTACTGCCTCTAGTACGTAGATGCGGTAAGATATGTGGAATAACACAATTAGGACCTCTTTCCCACCTAGTAAAAATATGCAGGTGAGTTACTCTTAAATAGATAACATTGACTACATTAGCACTGATGGTTAAGACATGAAGGAAAATGTGCCACTGGTGCCCTATATTGCAATAGACTGTGTATCTCCTTACGTACTGATTCTAAATGAATTAGAAACACTAAGAATATAAGTGCTTATCAAGAGTTGACAGTGACAGGTTATAGGATACTCACACAGTATTAGCGTGTGGGGCGCTCACACAGATACTAAGAACTGGGATATCTTGAGAATATTATAATAATAATTCATTTAGAATCAGTACGTAAGGAGATACACGGTCTATTGCAATATAGGGCACCAGTGGCACATTTTCCTTCATGTCTTAACCATCAGTGCTAATGTAGTCAATGTTATCTATTTAAGAGTAACTCACCTGCATATTTTTACTAGGTGGGAAAGAGGTCCTAATTGTGTTATTCCACATATCTTACCGCATCTACGTACTAGAGGCAGTACCAACATTAATGTTGGCTCAAGGTGACAGATACTCAGAGATATGTGCATACCTTATAGGAAGTTTTACAGTCCCAATATAATATCTAATTAACTGTGGCTATATTTAATTTCCCCACACGACATTAAGTATATCTAGGAGGTGTAAACACCATCCAGTTTGTACCTTGAGTGGTTCCTGTTTCACACAGAAATAAACAATTATACTAGTTGCAGGAGTTATTGTGGTGACCCCACTTTTTAAGAATCTGTCTTACACAACTTTTCTTTCTACATCACTTATATGTTTGTAAATGTTATGTTTTTAACCTCTATATTTTGCTGTATGTGTCCTACTACAAGGACCCTCTTAATATTAATATAAGCAATAAAAGCTACGTTTTATTTTGATAATCAATCCAACAAATAGATATTGTGCACCCAACTCAACAACTGCCTTTCTAGTTCTCTTTACATGTTGTTATATCCTGGTTGTAATAGGGTCGCACCCCCAGAGAGGCTCAAAGTCTAATTTAGACACACGCATATTGGGGTTTTACTGATCCATTCACAAATAAAATCTTTAATATAGATCATTAAGTGTGCAGATGTATTTCTCTCTCTTTTTTCTCAAGGTCAAAATACTAACATGTAAAATGCGACAGGTCAAAATGCAGACACAAGGTTTTCATTGTTTTTTGGTGTGTATGTCGACATGGACACCATATAAGTGTACCGCGTCCCCTCACTGCGCTCACTATTCTATTGCCCCTCCAGGTCCACTGGGATGGTAAAGTATGAACAAGTCGGTTTCAATGAAAAAATCATGAAAAACTCATGTCGACTTTTTGACCTGTCGACATTATAAATGTCGGTATTTTTACCTTGTCTGTATTTTAAATGTCGGTATTTTGGCCTTGCCGGGATTTTGACCATCGGTCAATTGCTGTCGGTATTTTGACCATCGGGATTTTGATTGTCGGTAAATTGACTGCATCCCGTAATTAAAATGTGTCCAGAATTAAAGGCATGCGATGGTAACCCTATGTGCTGGGTTGGGGAGAGCGGCTGCTGCAGCGGCAGCCTGTCCTCTCTCTCCTATCGGTTTTCTGTGACGGGAAAAGGGGAGGGATGGCTGTGGGGAAACGGGCCCCTCCAACAGTCCCGGACCCGAGTAAAGAACACCTCCTCCTCGGTGCCACTGATAACATGTCTGCTCAACATATTAACTGTGCTTCACTTTTATAAACACCCAATATATAACTCTTAGAAAACATCTTACAGTATAATGACACAGATCTTACTGTATGCATACCAGCATATATAACTAATGCAGGATAACATGAGCTTGGCAGGCGTAACCTTTATGTAAATGTACTCAGCACCTGCCTCTCCTTGGCCACTGATATAAAGAAAGAGGAAAAGGTATATCTGCCACAGTTCATTCACGGTGGGAAATGAGGTGCAGCAAAGATAGGGCAAGTTTAACCCTTCATTTCTCCACAGAGATCACAATAAATAAAAAAAGGAAGTACAGCTCAGTGTGAAGATAATTTGTGATCTACACCTACTCTACATCAAGAGAAATAGTACAATAATAATAATAATAGAATTCACAGTATCACAATAAGTATACCAGTACTGCAGCCATGTGCGTTTCATCTGCTAAACATAATTCTTAATGGCATAGTAAAAGTTGGACGCTGAAAACCATATCTATAAAAGTGAAAATGAATTACAAAAGACATACATGCAGTAGCTGGTAAAACACAGGAGCAGGAGAAAACCAAATACAGAATAAATCTGCAATTCTCAATTAAGGTGAGATGCAGCTGTGATTTCATGAGAACGTTTACTTTAAAAGAAAAAAAGAAAAATTCAAGGAAGAGCAATTATGGAGGAGCTGTATGTTCTCCAAAGTGCAAGGAACACTTAACGGGGTGCCTGGATTCAGCTGCAGAACTCCATGAAATTCTAAAGCCAATTTCCACAGCAATCACTGCATCCGAATCAGTCAGCGCACTTCTGCCAGGCGAGGAAAGGAACGTGCAAGTAAAAAAGCTTTTTTCATCCAGGGAATCCTTCACTTTACAGAGGTTTATAAAGAAGCAGTAACTACTGATTGTGATGGTTCAGAAATTCAGGCTGATGACACATTAGTTTTATATAGTGGGAAATATTTCATACATGGAGAAACATTCCACAATGTATTATTTATGTAACAACTGTTTCATAATGTTGATATTATCTTGAATAGCATGTACTGTATATAAATTTATAACAACAAAAAAAGTACAAATTAGAAAAATGTAATTACTGTCTAAACACTCTAGTACCTTATAAGAATGCAATACAATTGTCTTACCTTCATTCCTACAAATCATTATCTCCTTTTCTTAGGCTATGTACACACTAGGACGATGTGCGGAAAATGTGACCTCGCTAGCTACGGGACGGCCATGTTGCATTCGGCAGCATGGCCCATCAGCAACATCACGTGTCATACCTGCTTGTATGGCCGACGTGTGATGCTGTGTACGGCCCACGGGAGCATGCATCGTACACAATATTGGGGGTCATTCCGACCCGATCGCTTGCTGCAGTTTGTCGGAACTGCGCCAGCGCATGGCAGTCGTCGTTGCCCAGCAATCACCTCTGAGACAGAGGTGGTCGCTGGGCGGGAGGATGCTGAACGGCGGCGTTAAGCCGCCGTTTAGTAGGCGCGGTCCAGCCAACGCAGGTGTGGCCGGACCATTGGGGGGCGTGGTGTGGCGGCTGCAGCCAGCGGCAGCGACAGACAACTCCCGGTCAGCCACAGGAGCTGCGCTGGCTGGGAGTTACTCCACAGATACAAAGGCATCGCCTCTGTGCGATGCTTTTGTATTTGTGCGGGGGGGGGGGGGGGGGCGGCACTGACATGCGGGGCGGACCAGCCCTGTGCTGGGCATCTCCCCGCATGTCTGAGTTTACGATCGTAGCTGTGCTAAATTAAGCACAGCTACGATCAACTCGGAATGACCCCCATAGTGCGTACACACTTAACGATACGAACGCCATTTCATACGCCATATCGCCTAGTGTGTACGCACCCTTAGTCTCTTTGGAGGCAAAACAAGTGTTGCTGCCAGACACAGGGGGTCATTCCGAGTTGATCGCAGCAGCAAATTTGCTAGCAGTTGGGTAAAACCATATGCAGTGCAGGGGGGAAGATATAACATGTGCAGAGAGAGTCAAATTTGGGTGCGGTGTGTTCAAACTGAAATCTAAATTGCAGTGTAAAAATAAAGCAGCCAGTATTTACCCTGCACAGAAACAATATAACCCGCACAAATCTAACTCTCTCTGCAAATGTTATATCTGCCCCACCTGCAGTGCACATGGTTTGCCCAACTGCTAACAAATTTGTTGCTGCGATCAACTCTGAATTACCCCCACAGTCACTCTGCTACACAGACACAGGCTTATAGGTTTCAGCATGTCATGTGATGGCAGAGAGGGGTAAAGAGGTAGAAGATGTCAGAGTGAAAAGGAACTTAGAGGTGCATGCCAAAGATCTGCTCAATACGTCATGTGCCTGTGGTTGGCATGGTAGTCACCTGACACTGTGGGAAACTTGCAGAATTATCAAAGGAAAAAAGAAAATTGCTAATCTGTTTTTTTTATGGTCTGTCACACAGATGATAAAAAGTAGATTTATGGTAAGACTTACCATTGTTAAATCTCTTTCTGCGAGGTGCATTGGTTTCCACAGGGAATAACATTGGGGTGTAGCGTTGGATCTTGATCCGAGGCACCAACAGGCTAAAGCTTTGACTGTTCCCAAGATGCACTGCACCGCCTCCTCTATAGCCCCGCCTCCAGGCACTGGAGCTCAGTTTCGTTAACCAGTCCAATGCAGTAGCAGGTAAGAGAGACGGTAGATGTTAGTCACATAGACCCACATTCTCACGACAGGAGAATAGACTAGCGGCTAATACCATACAAACCTAAAGAAGCTAAGTGCATCAGGGTTGGCGTCCTGTGGAAACCAGTGTACCTCACAGAAAGAAATTTAACAATGGTAAGTCTTACCATAAATCTCATTTTCTGCAGCAGGGTTCACTGGTATTCCACAGAGAATAACATCAGGGATGTCCTAAAGCAGTTCCTCATGGGAGGGGATGCACTGTAGCGGGCACAAGAACCTGGCGTCCAAAGGAAGCATCCTGGGAGGCGGAAGTATCAAAGGCATAGAACCTGATGAACGTGTTCACTGAGGACCACATAGCTGCCTTGCACAATTGTTCAGCAGATGCGCCACGGCGGGCCGCCCAAGAAAGTCTAACAGACCGAGTAGAATAGGCCTTGATAGCAGCAGGAGCTGGGAGTCCAGACTCCGCATAAGCTTGTGCAATCACCATTCTAATCCATCTGGCCAAGGTCTGCTTATTTGCAGGCCAGCCACATTTGTGAAAACTAAAAAGTACAAAAAGAGAATCTGACTCCTGATAGAGGCAGTCCTTTCTACATATATACTGAGAGCCCGTACCACATGCAAAGACCGCTCTTTGGAGGACAAACCAGGAGAGATAAAGGCCGGAACCACAATCTCTTGGTTAAGGTGGAAAGATGACACCACCTTAGGTAGATAACCAGGGCGAGTTCTAAGAACTGCCCGGTCATGGTGAAAAATCAGAAAGGGTGGACAACAGGACAAAGCGCCTAAGTCTGACACCCTCCTAGCATAGGCAATAGCCAAAAGAAAAATGACCTTAAGCGTAAGGCATTTAAGGTCCACAGACTCAAGAGGTTCAAACAGAGACTCATGAAGGGCAGTAAAAACAGACAGATCCCATGGAGCCACAGGAGGGACATAGGGAGGCTGAATCCGTAGTACACCCTGAGTGAATGTATGAACGTCAGGAATAGATACAAATTTTTGCTGAAACCACACCGACAAGGCAGAAATGCGAACCTTTAGGGAGGCCAGGCGAAGTCCTAAATCCAGGCCTTGTTGCAAAAAAGCCAAAAGGCTGGACGTACTAAACTTGTATGCATCATAATTCTTAGCAGCACACCAGGTGAAGTAAGAATTCCAGACCCTGTAATAAATCCGTGCAGAAGCCGGTTTGCGGGCCTTCAACATAGTTTGAATAACCGCCTCAGAAAATCCTTTGGCCCTCAGGAGTGAAGCTTCAAGAGCCACGCCGTCAAAGCCAGTCTTGCCAGGTCCTGGTAAACACAAGGGCCCTGAATGAGGAGGTCTGGGTGTTGAGGAAGTAGAAGAGGACGACGCTCGATTGAGAGACCCTGAGAACCAATGCCGTCTGTGCCACACTGGAGTGACTAGAAGCAGTATTCCTCCTTCTTGCTTGAACTTCCGTAGTACCCTAGGCAGGAGTGACACTGGAAGGAACACGTATGGCAGCTGAAAGTTCCATGGAATTGCCAGTGCGTCCACGAATGCTGCTTGAGGATCCCTTGTCCGAAGACCGGAACCTTGTGATTGCATCGAGACGCCATCAGGTCTACATCTGGTAGACCCCACTTGTCCACAAGGAGTTGGAAGATCTCCGGATGAAGACTCCACTCCCCGGCGTGTATGTCCTGACGACTGAGGAAGTCCACTTCCCAGTTGAGGACCCCTGGAATGAACACTACCAATATTGCTGGTAGATGGTGTTCCACCCATCGAAGAAATTTTGACACTTCCATTATTGCCATGTGGCTTCGAGTGCCGCTTTGATGATTTATGTACGCCACCGTGGTGGTGTTGTCTGATTGTACTTGAACAGGCCTGTTCTATACGAAAGGCAGGGCCAGTGTCAACGCATTGAACACTGCCCGCAATTCCAGAATTTTTATTGGGAGGAGAGATTCCTCCCTGGTCCACCGACCCTGGAGAGAGTGTTGCTCCAACACCGCGCACCACCCCAGCAGACTGGCATCCGTCGTTAAGAGGACCCACTTGGAGATCCAGAAGGGACGACCCTTGCTCAATTGTTGGTCCTGTAGCCACCAACTCAGTGACAGAAGAAACTCCGGAGTCAAGGAGATCATTTGAGACCTGATCCGGTGAGGCAGGCCATCCCACTTGGAAAGGATTAACCTCTGCAGAGGGCGGGAATGAAATTGAGCGTACTCTACCATGTCAAAAGCCGACACCATGAGGCCTAGTACTTGTATCGCCGAGTGTATCAACACTCTTTGGCAAAGAGCGGATGTATCTTAATTTGTCCTGAAGTTTCAGGACCTTCTCTGTAGACAAAAACAAACGTTGGTTGTGTGTGTCCAGTAATGCCCCCAAGTGTACCATGCTCTGAGCAGGGACCAGTGAGGATTTCTTCCAGTTGATGATCCACCCGTGGGCTTGCAGGAATTGGACCGTCAGTTCCAGATGAAGAAGGAGAACCTCTGGGGAGTTCGCCAAAATCAACAAGTCGTCCAGATACGGCAGGATCCTGATACCCTGACGGCGGAGAAGGGCCGCCATGACCGCCATGACCTTGTTGAAGATCCGAGGAGCCGTGGTCAGTCCGAAAGGCAAGGCTTGTAACTGATAATGAAGGTTGCCAATAGCAAACCGAAGATATTGCTGATGCGACATGGCAATAGGTATATGTAGGTAAGCATCCTGTACATCCCGGGATACCATAAAGTCCTTGGGTTCCATAGCCAGTACAATAGAGTGCAGAGCTTCCATACGGAATTTGGACACCCGCACAAATTTGTTCAAAGATTTGAGGTTGAGTATAGGTCGGGAGGATCCATTCGGCTTCGGAACTCGAAACAGCATTGAATAGTATCCCCTGCCTCTCTGAGACCGAGGCACCGGCACTATCACTTCTGTATCCAGGAGGGATTGGACAACCAAATGTAGAGTTTGTGTTTTTAACGGATCTGAAAGGATAACCATTGAGCATAACTGGTGAGGGGGACGTCTCTTGAAAGAGATTGCGTACCCGTGAGAGACCACTTCCTGCACCCAGGCGTCCGAAGTGGTCTTTAACCATACCCAAGAAAATCACAGAAGTCAGCCTCTCACACTGGGGTCCCGCCCCGTCATGCAGCAGGCTTATCCGGTTTGGAAGCAGGTTGACGGGTGGTCCAAGAATGTTTAGGTTTGGGCTTAGAGGACTTGGAAGTGCGAGTCTGTCTCGGGTAGGCCTGACCCTTTGTTTTACCTGGCGGTCGAAAGGAACGAAAAGTAGTACTCTTAGGGGTATATGCAATTGCGGTCGAATTCCCGAAATTGGCGAAAAACTGGACTTTTTCGCCAAAAAAAAAAATCGTCAATGCAATTCAGTACTTTCCGTAAAAAAAACGGACTTTCAAAATTCGACTTTTTGAAATTCGACTTTTGTCAAATTCGACTTTTCTGCAATGATACAAGTGCTGCAATTCGACCAAAGTATATTCAATTGAAGTTTGGAAATTCGACAACAGTGCTTTTAGACAGTAAATACGTCATTTTCAATCCGCCACACTTTGGTGGGTGAAACTAATAAAAAAAAATTAAAACATGTTTTTTTTGGTGTTTTTTTTATTGGTAATAGCATATCTATTTATATTAGAAGGGATTAGGTACTTTGGTTTGTCTTTTTTGGAGGCACAAGTATTTTTTATATATTTTTAAAAATAATATATATATATATATTTTTTTAGATGGAATGGTAAAATCCCGGTAAAAAATGGCGTGGGGTCCCCCCTCCAAAGCATAACCAGCCTCGGACTCTTCGAGCCGGTCCTGGTTATAAAAATCCGGGGGGGAGAAATGACAGGGATCCCCCGTATTTTTAAAACCAGCACCGGGCTCTGCGCCTGGTGCTGGTGCAAAAAATACGGGGGACAAAAAGAGTAGGGGTCACCGTATTTTATGCACCAGCATCGGGCTCCACTAGCTGGACAGATAATGCCACAGCCGGGGGTCACTTTTATACAGCGCCCTGCGGCCGTGGCATTAAATATCCAACTAGTCACCCCTGGCCGGGGTACCCTGGGGGAGTGGGGACCCCTTCAATCAAGGGGTCCCCCCCAGCCACCCAAGGGCCAGGGGTGAAGCCCGAGGCTGTCCCCCCCCATCCAAGGGCTGCGGATGGGAGGCTGATAGCCTTGAGAAAATGTAAAGAATATTGTTTTTTCCTGTAGTACTACAAGTCCCAGCAAGCCTCCCCCGCAGGCTGGTACTTGGAGAACCACAAGTACCAGCATGCGGAGGAAAACCGGGCCCGCTGGTACCTGTAGTACTACTGGAAAAAAAATACCCAAATAAAAACAGGAGACACACACCTTGAGAGTAAAACTTTATTACACACCTGCCGACACACACATACTTACCTATGTTGACACGCCGACTGCCACGTCTCCTGATCCGACGATCCGGGGTACCTGTGAATAAAATTATACTCACCTTAATCCAGTGTCCAGATATAAATCCACGTACTTGGCAAAAAAAGAAACCGCATTTACCCGAACCACGCACTGAAAGGGGTCCCATGTTTACACATCAGACCCCTGGGCCCTTTCCCCGAATGCCGGGACACCACGTGACTGCTGTCACCGAGGTCCCTTCAGCCAATCAGCGAGCGCAACGTCCTGGCACTTTGCTGATTGGCTGGACGTCTGAGCTGTCACACAGCGCCTCGCAAAGCCTCTCCATTAAACTCAATGGTGGGAACTTTGCGTCAGCGGTGAGGTCACCCGCGGTCAGCGGCTGACCGCGGGTAACCCCACCGCTACCCGCAAAGTTCCCACCATTGAAAGTAATGGAGAGGCTTTGCGATGCGCTGTCTGACCTCAGACGCGCACAGCCAATCAGGTGAGCGCCACGGAAGTAGCGCTTCCTGATTGGCTGAAGGGACCTCAGTGACAGGAGTCACGTGGGGTCCCGGCACATTCGGGGAAAGGGGTCCCATGTGTCAACATGGGACCCCTTTCAGTCCGGCATGGTCGGGTATGCGTTTTATTTTTTTACCAAGTACGTGGATTATCTCCCGGACACTGGATGAGGTGAGTCTAATTTTTTTCACAGGTACCCCGGATCGTCGGAGACTGTGGCAGTCGGCGGGTCAACATAGGTAAGTATGTGTGTGTCGGCAGTTGTGTAATAAAGTTTTACTATCAAGGTGTGTGTCTCCTGTTTTTATTTGGATATTTTTTTTCCAGTAGAACTACAGGTATCAGCGGGCCCGTTTTTCTCCCGCATGCTGGTACTTGTGGTTCTCCAAGTACCAGTTTGCGGGGGAGGCTTGCTGGGACTTGTAGTACTACTGGAAAAAACAATATTCTTTCACATTTCTCAAGGCTATCAGCCTCCCATCCGCAGCCCTTGGATGGGGGGGACAGCCTCGGGCTTCACCCCTGGCCCTTGGGTGGCTGGGGGGGGGACCCCTTGATTGAAGGGGTCCCCACTCCCCCAGGGTACCCCGGCCAGGGGTGACTAGTTGGATATTTAATACCACGGCCGCAGGGCACTGTATAAAAGTGACCCCCGGCTGTGGCATTATCTGTCCAGCTAGTGGAGCCCGATGCTGGTGCATAAAATACGGGGGACCCCTACTCTTTTTGTCCCCCGTATTTTTTGCACCAGCACCAGGCGCAGAGCCCGGTGCTGGTTTTAAAAATACGGGGGATCCCTGTCAATTTCCCCCCCGGATTTTTAGAACCAGGACCAGCTCGAAGAGCCCGAGGGCTGGTTATGCTTTGGAGGGGGGACCCCACGCCATTTTTGGGGGGTTTTTCCCGTTTTTTCCCGTTTTTAAAAAACCGGATCAAAATCCGTCAAATTGGCCGTTTTTCGGCCGCGGGACTGTCGAATCCGTTTTTTATTGCATATGGTCAATTTCGGCACCCACTTGCCGAAATTAGCCTGTCGAATTGTGTCGAGTTGAAAAACGGCCGATAATTTGCCGCGATTCGCCGCTAATTGCATATACCCCATAGCCTTCAGAACTGAAGGATTAGTACTTGGAAGAAACGCAGTCTTGGCCGACGCCAAGTCAGTCACAATTCTGTTCAGATCATCTCCAAATAGTACATCTCCCTTAAAAGGGAGTACCTCCACGGTTTTCTTAGAGTCCAGGTCCACCGACCAGGACCGTAACCACAGAATCCGGCAAGCCAGGATAGACGTAGTAGATGTCTTGGCCGCCATAATGCCTGCATCAGAGGCCGCCTCCTGAATATAGTGGGAGGCCATGGTAATATAGACAGAAGTTGTCTGGCAGTGTCAGAAAAATTCAGAGGTAGCTCTTCCTCAATTGCTTGAACCCATGCTTCAATGCCTTTTGCAGCCCAAGAGGCTGCCATAGTGGGTCTATGTACAGCACCTGTAAGAGTGTAAATAGACTTCAAGCAACCCTCCACACACTTATCCGTCAGTTCCTTCGAAGAGGTGACGGTGGTGACAGGCAGAATAGATGACACCACAAGACGGGCTACATGCGAGTCCACTAGTGGCGGGGTTTCCCACTGGTTACTCAACTCCGCAGATATAGGATAACGAGCTAGCATCTTTTTAGACAGGGAAAATGTATTTCCTGGAGAAGACAAGGATTCCTGATGTATGTCAATTAAATGGTCAGAATGTGGTAAGACTAATTTAGTAACCTTCTGACGTTTGAACTTATCAGGTTTCTTAGACGTATCAGGAGGGTCAATCTCATCATCAATATGAAGAATCAGCTCCACTAGCCTCCACCAGGTCAGGAACATCAACCTGTGTTGTAGAATCTTCATCAGAAGCAGCAGTATCAGCATCTGATGGATCAGTATATTCCCCATCCTAATCGGAAGAATTATCCGAAATATTAGTGGATTGTGAGGAAGAAATGGCCCACTTAGATGACCCTTTGATCCCAGTAGGGTGAGGGTTAGGTTTTTGTTTAACCAAGGACTGATTTAATTGCTGTAACTGGGTTGACAGAGTATCCGCCCATGGTGGATTAACTACAGGGACAATGGCCCTCATTCCGAGTTGTTCGCTCGCAAGGCGATTTTAGCAGTATTGCACACGCTAAGCCGCCGCCTACTGGGAGTGAATCTTAGCTTCTTAAAATTGCGAACGAAAGATTCGCAATATTGCGATTACACATCTCGTAGCAGTTTCAGAGTAGCTTCAGACTTACTCGGCATCTGCGATCAGTTCAGTGCTTATCGTTCCTGGTTTGACGTCACAAACACACCCAGCGTTCGCCCAGACACTCCTCCGTTTCTCCAGCCACTCCCGCGTTTTTTCCGGAAACGGTAGCGTTTTTTCCCACACGCCCATAAAACGGCCTGTTTCCGCCCAGTAACACCCATTTCCTGTCAATCACACTACGATCGCCTGAGCGAAGAAAAAGCCGTGAGTAAAAATCCAAACTTCATATCAAATTTACTTGGTGCAGTCGCAGTGCGGACATTGCGCATGCGCACTAAGCGGAAAAACGCTGCGATGCGAAGAAATTTTCCGAGCGAACGACTCGGAATGACCTCCAATATGTGGCTGTAATGGCACAGGAGGTCCCACAGGGGGCGTAAGTCTTGTTACAAGCGTAGTCAGCACATTTGAAAATGCAGCCCAAGATGGATCTGCCACAGGTGCTGCGGGCTGACTAGGGGGTGCAGAACACCCAGTAACTGGCCCCTCAGCAGAAATCATTTCCTCAGGTAAATCCTTTGCGCCAGCACTGCATGATGCAGAAGCGTCTGCAGATTTCCCGCCCTGTGCAGCAGACATTATTGCGAATGTAGCTTTAGGGGTTATTAGTACAATATAGCCAGACAAACACAATACCTGACAAAAAAACCCTAAGATATGTGACTGCAATTGAAGAGCACAAACAGAGGATTTACGTGGTATGAGGTGACTGAAACACACAGTAAAAAAAACAAAACAGTATATCCTGTGGAAAACTATATGGTATATGAGACCCTGGTGCACTTAGTTCCCCAGGGTACAGAATATAGTGATAGCAATATGTGTGATACACAGAATAGAATCCACACAGCAGCTATAGGCACACACAGTCACAGGTACAATGCAGAAATTATTACATATAAACAAGAAGACTGCACTGGACTAGTAATACTACATAGAGATATGTATGTATGCAGATATAACAATGCACAGTAAACACTGGATGTATATAACAGAATAATTGTACTAAATATTCATATAGTAGTGCACTTGTTCTTAACTAACACTGTCTAAACGACATGTAGAATACTTATGTGTCCTGTAAATGCACAGCGCTGATGAGACAGGCAGCTTTACAGAGGAGACAGTGCCCAGCAGTCCCAGGATCAGCGCAGCTCTATGAATTGGTGCCCAAACGCTGACAGGGAGTGAGGGAGAGAGAAAGATGCAGCTCCAGGTCGGGAACACCTGCTGTAGATGGCGCCTGGAGTTGGGGGAGGGGCTACAGGTCAGCACCTTATCCCCTCTGCTGGACTTCACCACCGGGTACTATGGAGCCTATACTAAACCGATTTTAGTAAATCCGACCTGTGCTCCCTGCCCTGGTGGATATAGTGCGGTCCCAGCACGGCCAAAGTGTCCACGCCAGCGGGGCAATCCGTCTCCTGGGACCTCGACCGGATCGAGATTTCGGCGGGTCCCACCTGGGGGACCCTCTTACCTCCTCTCTGAAGTGCGGCCACGCGTTGCAGAAGAGTAGCAGCGGTGATGTGCGCCTGATGACCGGAGCGCCTCCGCTGCAAGTACCCAGCACCAGGGCGCTGGAGTATGCAGCGCCGCTGGGGGAGGTGATGGAGCGCAGCACAGAATGTCAGCCTGACATGCCTGTGCTGCGGCCCTTGAAGTCTTCTTTCTTCTTAAAAAGCCCTTTATTAGGGCTGCCTAGCGCAGCCACACCTGTTAGCTGCCTGCACCATCTTACAAACTGAGCTCCAGTGCCTGGAGGTGGGGCTATAGAGGAGGCGGTGCAGTGCATCCTGGGAACAATCAGAGCTTTAGCCTTTTGGTGCCTAGGATCAAGATCCAACTCTACACCCCGATGTTATTCCCTGTGGAATACCAGTGTACCCCGCTGCAGTAACACACACACACACACACACACACACACACACACACAAACACACAAGACAGAGAGGAGCCATGGCATGTCACTTCGGATGTTGGGGCCAGACTTTCAGTCACCAGGCCCCATCCCCAAATTGTCATGGTTCGCGGGTCTGCAGTGAGGGGGAGGGGCTTAATGAAGTGAATTGTGGCATTTAGCCCTGCCCTCTCCATATGCCACCGGGATTCTACCGTTAATCTCCCCATGCTACCATTTTACTAGGAAGCGGGTGGGATGCGGGAGATCTGGTCACTTTCCCATGTGCGGGGCACGGCACAGAAAATTGTGAGTCTCCTGGCACTTGCAGGTGAGTAGGTAAGTATGACACACACACACACACACACACACACACACACACACACACACACACACACACACACAAGCTGCAAAATGATATTCTTAGAACAAAATTGCCTATAAGTTTTGTATTTATTACTATAACTTGAGTTAAAAAGGCAATGCTTTTCTATAGCAAAACACCCTTAGATTTACTATCAAATGTATTGCCCTTTAAATGTTGGGCTTAAACATGCCTGGAAGCGTAGTCAGCTTTCGGAACCTGTTGCTTAGTAAATAAACCGCTATATGTTTTTAAAAGAGCAAGATGAATTTATATCTGCAAAGGGTACTAAAAAAAGTTGAATTGCATGCATTCCAGTTTTTACCAATTTTTTTTATTCACTGTATATTTCAGAGATAAACAGCAATCAAAACTTTAATAAGAATTTACTTACCGATAATTCTATTTCTCGTAGTCCGTAGTGGATGCTGGGGACTCCGTAAAACACCATGGGGGAATAGCGGCTCCGCAGGAGACTGGGCACAAAGTAAAAAGCTTTAGGACTACCTGGTGTGCACTGGCTCCTCCCCCTATGACCCTCCTCCAAGCCTCAGTTAGGATACTGTGCCCGGACGAGCGTACACAATAAGGAAGGATTTTGAATCCCGGGTAAGACTCATACCAGCCACACCAATCACACCATATAACTTGTGATCTAAACCCAGTTAACAGCATGATAACAGAGGAGCCTCTAGAAAAGATGGCTCACTACAGCAATAACCCGATTTTTTGGTAACAATAACTATGTACCAGTATTGCAGACAATCCGCACTTGGGATGGGCGCCCAGCATCCACTACGGACTACGAGAAATAGAATTATCGGTAAGTAAATTCTTATTTTCTCTGACGTCCTAGTGGATGCTGGGGACTCCGTAAGGACCATGGGGATTATACCAAAGCTCCCAAACGGGCGGGAGAGTGCGGATGACTCTGCAGCACCAAATGAGAGAACTCCAGGTCCTCCTCAGCCAGGGTATCAAATTTGTAGAATTTTACAAACGTATTTGCTCCTGACCAAGTAGCTGCTCGGCAAAGTTGTAAAGCCGAGACCCCTCGGGCAGCCGCCCAAGATGAGCCCACCTTCCTTGTGGAATGGGCTTTTACAGATTTTGGCTGTGGCAGGCCTGCCACAGAATGTGCAAGCTGAATTGTACTACAAATCCAACGAGCAATAGTCTGCTTAGAAGCAGGAGCACCCAGCTTGTTGGGTGCATACAGAATAAACAACGAGTCAGATTTTCTGACTCCAGCCGTCCTGGAAAACCTATATTTCCAGGGCCCTGACAACGTCTAGCAACTTGGAGTCCTCCAAGTCCCTAGTAGCCGCAGGCACCACAATAGGTTGATTCAGGTGAAACGCTGAAACCACCTTAGGGAGAAACTGAGGACAAGTCCTCAATTCCGCCCTGTCCGAATGGAAAATCAGATGAGGGCTTTTACTGGATAAAGCCGCCAATTCTGACACGCACCTGGCCCAGGCCAGGGCCAACAGCATGACCACTTTCCATGTGAGATATTTTAACTCCACATATTTAAGTGGTTCAAACCAATGTGACTTTTGGAACCCAAAAACTACATTTAGATCCCAAGGTGCCACTGGAGGCACAAAAGGAGGCTGTATATACAGTACCCCTTTCACAAACGTCTGAACTTCAGGGACTGAAGCTAGTTCTTTTTGGAAGAAAATTGACAGGGCCGAAATTTGAACCTTAATGGACCCCCATTTCAGGCCCATAGACACTCCTGTTTGCAGGAAATGTAGGAATCGACCTAGTTGAAAATTCCTCCGTCGGGGCCTTACTGGCCTCGCACCACGCAACATATTTTCGCCAAATGCGGTGATAATGTTTTGCGGTTATATCTTTCCTGGCTTTGATCAGGATAGGAATGACTTCATCCGGAATGCCTTTCTCCTTCAGGATCCGGCGTTCAACCGCCATGCCGTCAAACGCAGCCGCGGTAAGTCTTGGAACAGACAGGGTCCTTGCTGGAGCAGGTCCCTTCTTAGAGGTAGAGGCCACGGATCCTCCGTGAGCATCTCTTGAAGTTCCGGTTACCAAGTCCTTCTTGGCCAATCCGGAGCCACGAATATAGTGCTTACTCCTCTCCATCTTATAATTCTCAGTACCTTGGGTATGAGAGGCAGAGGAGGGAACACATACACTGACTGGTACACCCACTGTGTTACCAGAGCGTCTACAGCTATTGCCCGAGGGTCCATTGACCTGGCGCAATACTTGTCGAGTTTTATAAACATGTGGAAGACTTCTGGGTGAAGTCCCCACTCTCCCGGGTGGGGGTCGTGTCTGCTGAGGAAGTCTGCTTCCCAGTTGTCCACTCCCGGAATGAATACTGCTGACAGTGCTATCACATGATTTTCCGCCCAGCGAAGAATCCTTGCAGCTTCTGCCTTGCCCTCCTGCTTCTTGTGTCACCCTGTCTGTTTACGTGGGTGACTGCCGTGATGTTGTCCGAATGGATCAACTCCGGGTGACCTTGAAGCAGAGGTCTTGCTGAGCTTAGAGCATTGTAAATGGCCCTTAGCTTCAGGATATTTATGTGAAGTGATGTCTCCAGGCTTGACCATAAGCTCTGGAAATTCCTTCCCTGTGTGACTGCTCCCCAGCCTCGCAGGCTGGCATCCGTGGTCACCAGGACCCAGTCCTGAATGTCGAATCTGCGGCCCTCTAGAAGATGAGCACTCTGCAACCACCACAGGAGAGACACCCTTGTGCTTGGTGACAGGGTTATCCGCTGATGCATCTGAAGATGCGACCCGGACCATTTGTCCAGCAGGTCCCACTGGAAAGTTCTTGCGTGGAATCTGCCGAATGGGATTGCTTCGTAGGAAGCCACCATTTTTCCCAGAACCCTTTCATTGATGTACTGAGACTTGGCTCGGTTATAGGAGGTTCCCGACTAGCTCGGATAACTCCCTGACTTTCTCCTCCGGGAGAAACACCTTTTTCTGGACTGTGTCCAGGATCATCCCTAGGAACAGAAGACGAGTCGTCGGAATCAGCTGAGATTTTGGAATATTGAGAATCCAATCGTGCTGCCGCAACACTACCTGAGATAGTGCTACACCGACCTCCAACTGTTCCCTGGATCTTACCCTTATCAGGGAATCGTCCAAGTAAGGGATAACTAAAATTCCCTTCCTTCGAAAGAGTATCATCATTTCGGCCATTACCTTGGTAAAGACCCGGGGTGCCGTGGACCATCCATACGGCAGCGTCTGAAACTGATAGTGACAGTTCTGTACCACAAACCTGAGGTACCCTTGGTGAGAAGGGTAAATTGGGACATGAAGGTAAGCATCCTTGATGTCCCGAGACATCATGTAGTCCCCTTCTTCCAGGTTCGCAATCACTGCTCTGAGTGACTCAATCTTGAATTTGAACCTCCGTATGTAAGTGTTCAAGATTTTAGATTTAGAATCGGTCTCACCGAGCCGTCCGGCTTCGGTACCACAACAGTGTGGAATAATACCCCGTTCCCTGTTGCAGGAGGGGTACCTTGATTATCACCTGCTGGGAATACAGCTTGTGAATGGCTTCCAAAACTGCCTCCCTGTCAGAGGGAGACATCGGTAAAGCCGACTTTAGGAAACGGCGAGGGGGAGACGTCTCGAATTCCAATTTGTACCCCTGAGATATCACCTGAAGGATCCAGGGGTCTAATTGCGAGTGAGCCCACTGCGCGCTGAAATTCATTGAGACTGGCCCCCACCGTGCCTGATTCTGCTTGTAAAGCCCCAGCTTCATACTGAGGGCTTGGCAGAGGCGGGAGAGGGCTTCTGTTCCTGGGAACTGGCTGATTTCTGCAGCCTTTTTCCTCTCCCTCTGTCACGGGGCAGAAATGAGGAACCTTTTGCCCGCTTGCCCACGAAAGGACTGCGCCTGATAATACGGCGTCTTCTTATGTTGAGAGGCGACCTGGGGTACAAACGTGGATTTCCCAGCTGTTGCCGTGGCCACCAGGTCTGAAAGACCGACCCCAAATAACTCCTCCCCTTAATAAGGCAATACTTCCAAATGCCGTTTGGAATCCGCATCACCTGACCACTGTCGTGTCCATAACCCTCTACTGGCAGAAATGGACAACGCACTTAGACTTGATGCCAGTCGGCAAATATTCCGCTGTGCATCACGCATATATAGAAATGCATCTTTTAAATGCTCTATAGGCAATAATATACTGTCCCTATCTAGGGTATCAATATTTTCAGTCAGGGAATCCGACCACGCCAACCCAGCACTGCACATCCAGGCTGAGGCGATTGCTGGTCGCAGTATAACACCAGTATGTGTGTAAATACATTTTAGGATACCCTCCTGCTTTCTATCAGCAGGATCCTTAAGGGCGGCCATCTCAGGAGAGGGTAGAGCCCTTGTTCTTACAAGCGTGTGAGCGCTTTATCCACCCTAGGGGGTGTTTCCCAACGCACCCTAACCTCTGGCGGGAAAGGATATAATGCCAATAACATTTTAGAAATTATCAGTTGTTATCGGGGGAAACCCACGCATCATCACACACCTCATTTAATTTCTCAGATTCAGGAAAACTACAGGTAGTTTTTCCTCACCGAACATAATACCCCTTTTTGGTGGTACTCGTATTATCAGAAATGTGTAAAACATTTTTCATTGCCTCAATCATGTAACGTGTGGCCCTACTGGAAGTCACATTTGTCTCTTCACCGTCGACACTGGAGTCAGTATCCGTGTCGGCGTCTATATCTGCCATCTGAGGTAACGGGCGCTTTAGAGCCCCTGACGGCCTATGAGACGTCTGGACAGGCACAAGCTGAGTAGCCGGCTGTCTCATGTCAACCACTGTCTTTTATACAGAGCTGACACTGTCACGTAATTCCTTCCAACAGTTCATCCACTCAGGTGTCGACCCCCTAGGGGGTGACATCACTATTACAGGCAATCTGCTCCGTCTCCACATCATTTTTCTCCTCATACATGTCGACACAAACGTACCGACACACAGCACACACACAGGGAATGCTCTGATAGAGGACAGGACCCCACTAGCCCTTTGGGGAGACAGAGGGAGAGTTTGCCAGCACACACCAGAGCGCTATATATATACAGGGATAACCTTATATAAGTGTTTTTCCCCTTATAGCTGCTGTATTTTTAATACTGCGCGTAATTAGTGCCCCCCTCTCTTTTTTAACCCTTTCTGTAGTGTAGTGACTGCAGGGGAGAGCCAGGGAGCTTCCCTCCAACGGAGCTGTGAGGGAAAATGGCGCCAGTGTGCTGAGGAGATAGGCTCCGCCCCCTTCTCGGCGGCCTTATCTCCCGTTTTTCTGTGTATTCTGGCAGGGGTTAAATTCATCCATATAGCCCAGGAGCTATATGTGATGCATTTTTTGCCATCCAAGGTGTTTTTATTGCGTCTCAGGGCGCCCCCCCCCCAGCGCCCTGCACCCTCAGTGACCGGAGTGTGAAGTGTGCTGAGAGCAATGGCGCACAGCTGCAGTGCTGTGCGCTACCTTGTTGAAGACAGGACGTCTTCTGCCGCCGATTTTCCGGACCTCTTCTGTCTTCTGGCTCTGTAAGGGGGCCGGCGGCGCGGCTCTGGGACCTATCCATGGCTGGGCCTGTGATCGGTCCCTCTGGAGCTAATGTCCAGTAGCCTAAGAAGCCCAATCCACTCTGCACGCAGGTGAGTTCGCTTCTTCTCCCCTTAGTCCCTCGATGCAGTGAGCCTGTTGCCAGCAGGTCTCACTGAACATAAAAAATCTAAAACTAAACTTTTCACTAAGCAGCTCAGGAGAGCCACCTAGTGTGCACCCTTCTCGTTCGGGCACAAAAATCTAACTGGGGCTTGGAGGAGGGTCATAGGGGGAGGAGCCAGTGCACACCAGGTAGTTCTAAAGCTTTACTTTTGTGCCCAGTCTCCTGCGGAGCCGCTATCCCCCCATGGTCCTTACGGAGTCCCCAGCATCCACTAGGACGTCAGAGAAAAATAGTTTACAATAATCTAAATACAATAATCTAAATAAATTACATCAGAGAGCTACACACAGGGCCGATGCTAGGGTGTTCAGCGCCCTCCTGCAAACTATAAATTCGCGCCCTCCCATACTTTACAAAGGGACAGCACACATAATGCCCCCTGTAGCAGTGACACGTATACACATAATGCTCCCTGTAGAAGTGCCGCTTACACACGTTACGCCCCTGTACCAGTGACGCTTACACACGTAACGATCCCTATACCAGTGACGCTTACACACGTAAGGCCCCCTGTACCAGTGACGTGTACACACGTAACGCCCTCTGTACCAGTGACCCTAAGACACGTAACGTTCCCTGTACCACTGATGCTTACACACGTAACGCCCCCCATAGCAGTGACGCTTACATACATAACGCCCCTGTACCAGTGACGCTTACACACATAACGCCCCTGCACCAGTGACGCGTACACACATAACGCTCTCTGTACCAGCGACGCTTACACACGTAATGCACCCTGTACCAGTGCCGCTTGCACACGTAATGCCCCCTGTACCAGTGACGCTTACACACGTAATGCCCCTGTACCAGTGACGCTTGCACACGTAATGCCCCTGTACCAGTGCTACTTACACACATAATGCCCCTGTACCAGTGCTACTTACACACATAATGCCCCTGTACCAGTGCTACTTACACACATAATGCCCCTGTACCAGTGCTACTTACACACATAATGCCCCTGTACCAGTGCTACTTACACACATAATGCCCCTGTACCAGTGCTACTTACACACGTAATGCCCCTGTACCAGTGACGCTTGCACACGTAATGCCCCTGTACCAGTGCTACTTACACACGTAATGCCCCTGTACCAGGGACGCTCTCGCACGCAAAACACCCCCTGTACCAGTGACGCTTACACACGTAACACCCCCTGTACCAGTGACGCTCTCACACGTAACACCCCCTGCACCAGTGATGCCCTCACACGTAGCGCCCCCTGTACCAGTGACGCTCTCACACGAACGGCCCCTGTACCAGTGACGCTTACACACGTAACGCCCCCTGTAGTAGTGACGCTCTCACACGTAACGCCCCTGTAGCAGTGACGCTCTCACACGTAACGCCCCCTGTAGCAGTGACGCTCTCGCACGTAACGCCCCTGTAGCAGTGACGCTCTCACACGTAACGCCCCCTGTAGCAGTGACGCTTAAACACATAACGCCCCCTGTACCAGTGACGCTTACACACATTATGCTGCACAGTCACACACACACACACACATACTGTACATACAGTACACACAGTCACACATACATTACACATACACACACATACTTTCACTCACTCTCTTTCCATCCATCCTCTTACCTAAGGAAGTCTGGCAGGCCGGAGCTGGAGCAGATCATCCTCCTGTTCAGCCTGGTCCCGTGTAGCTCCACCCCCCCCAGTTCCGTGTAGCTCCATCCCCTTTTAGGTCAGCACACTGCACTGACACAGGGGACGGGAGAGGAGGCTTCATGCTGCCGGCGCCGCTGCCTGTCAAAGTGTAGCAGCAGGGGGACATCAGCTCAGTACAGGGATGCAGTGCAGGGAGAGCGCCTATCCAGCCCCTGGCGCCTCCCTGCACTGCATCCCTTTGCTGAGCGCCTTGCGCCAGCTCTGGCTACACATTTAAAAAGAAAAGTTTAGACTTTTAAAACTCAATTTCTCCATTTGATGTTTTGCCTTTCTAAAAATCTTCCCATATTTGAAAATTCCATGAAGGATGGTAATGCCAAGTGGCATCTAATGATAATTTAACCCAGGCCTGGCCAACCTGTGGCTCTCCAGCTGTTGTAAAACTACAAGTCCCATCATGCTTTGCCACAGTTTTGCTATTAGGGAATGCTAAAACTGTGGCAGGGCATGCTGGGATGTGTAGTTTTACAACATCTGGAGAGCCACAGGTTGGCCAGGCCTGATTTAACCTCTTTGATGGTGTTCTCACTCTTGTGCTAAGGTCAATTTCTGATATTCGCGCTCGTCACATTCCAACATCACTATCACTGATTTTTTTTTATCCAGTAACCACACAAATTATACCTTGTTTTCCAGAACACTGTATTTTCCAACTATATGTCTTTTTATTTATTCTAAATCTGTTTTAGCCCAAATAGCCAGACGAAAAGGAAGGCATGGCCTATGGAGAAGGGGGCGCAGCTTAACGGAAGTGCCGTGCTCGCGAGACACGTCCCATTTCCGTCACTGTGGGAGAATGCTCAGTGCTCTGTGAGCTGCTGGCATGCCCCCAGGTCCTCTGTTGCGCATGTGCACAGCGTCTATTCACTGCTGCTCTGCTAAGCAGGGAAGCGAATGACAGGAGCCTCCCAACTGCCCACACACCGCGGGACACTGCGGCCCACAGGTGGGACAGTCCCAAAAAAACGTGACTGTCCCACCAAAATCAGGACAGTTGGGAGGTATGCTCTGTAATGGGCGCCTTGTGGCGCCATATAAATAAAAGATAATAATCTGATGGGCCCACAAGCCAGTCAGTAAAAGAACCGGGATGACCTGGTGAAACCATCAATGGTCATTCATTGCATATTTGGCAACCATCGATGGCCGCTTGCCATATCACCATCGATGGTAACCACACCAATGGCCCTCCCCAGAGAATCAGCTGCTACAGCATACCTCCCAACATGACCCACTCCAGGAAGGACAGAATGCTCTGCTCCTGGACTTCCCTCTTAATGTATGATTGCCATCACCTGTGCTGAAACACCTTTCTTATCCATTACCAGTTCAACACAGGTGCCGGCAATCAATTAAGAGAAAAGTCCAGCAGAGCATTTAATTCTGTCCCTCCTGCTGCTGGGGCATGCTGGGCAGAGGCCTGGTCATACTGTACAAGCCCAGCGCCCGGTAGCAGTCTGTGCCGTCGTGATGAGGTCGCCCTCTTATTTTCATATCGTATTTCTTCCACGCACACAGGGGGGTTTCCGAGTACCTAGAAACCCCCCCTGGCAGCGGATCCATCGGAGAGTTTAGGCAGGGTTTCCTCCTCCTTACACGGCTGCCGAGAAGAAGCTGGCTATGTGGCTGCTGGCTGCCTGTAGGGGGAGCAGCAGCGTCACCAAACAGCTCCTCTCTGGCAGATCAGAAATGAAAGTGAATGTGGAGCTTTGAAACAGTTACAGACAGAGCTGGTAGACGCTGTGGTTGTCACCAGTATTCCCAGTGACTCTGCAGCAGCCAGGTGGGTGTTACATATTTTCGGGGGGTGAAGGAAGGCCAATAACGTCAGTGGAGTTACATGATGTCCCAATGACAGCAGCAGTTTGTTTGAATAACATGTAAGGGGAAGAGGGGGGGGGGGGGGTGTTCTGCGGAGTTTCATGTTAATGGTATGTACGTATGCTGTGTGCATGCATACTGTGTGTGTGTTTATGCTTTGTGCATGTATATTGTGTGTGCATGTATACTGTGTGTATATACAGATGGGTCCACGGTTATCTTGACTAGTTTTCTGCACCTAGGCGCATGACTTATTAGCATAAACCCTTCATCTATTGTTCTCAGCTGCAATACAATACAGAGAACAATACAGCAGGGGATTAAGTCCGACTGGACAGTCTCGGTTAATCCTATTAAAGGTCAAGATAAATGTGGACCCATCTGTATGTGTATGCTATGTGCATGTATACTGTCTGGGTGTGTATACTGTGTGCAAGTATACTGTGTGAGTGTGTCTATGCTGTGTACATGTTTACTGTGTGTATATATATGTATGTATGTATGTATGTATGTATTAGGGAAGCAAATCCCGGGTATCGGGATTGAAAAATGGCCAATCCCGGGATTGGCTTTTAAGTGTGTGGCCGCCCCCTCGCCCCACACACATTTCTAACCGTATACCGCTGGCAGGCAGGTGGGGGGATCTCCTCCTGCACTCTCTCAGTACTCAGCTGACGGCGTAGCGTGACTTTATGCTGAGCCGGAAGGAGGAAGCCGGGCAGCGTCTGAGCATCCTGCGGACGCTCAACGCTGATTCCTCAATCCCCGGGATTGGACCTTCCAATCCTGGGATCGGCCACCATAATATGTATGTGTGTACACACACACACACACACACACCCCCCCCCCCCCCCCAAATGACCCTCTCCAGGAGGGACACTATGCTTTGCTTCTGGACTTTCTCTTAATTTATGATTGCAGGCACCTGTTTTGAGCAGGTTAATGGATAAGAAAGGTGTTTCACCACAGGTGATGGCAATCATAAATTAATGCTGGCCATACACTTGTGCGATTGCAAGAAAATGACACCACACATTGCTTGTCGTATAACAAAATATTTTATTTGGCAAACTGAGTTTGCGTAGAAAAATATATGCTTTTTATTTCCAGACATAATTGTATATGCAGCCAACATGGCTGAACTTTTTAACAACAAAATAGAGGTTTCATTATGCGTCATGCATTATGCATGCGGACATGATAACAAAATGCTATATATAGCAACAGATGTGGTGCATTGTGATACTGCACCGTTGAGTGGCACCGCAGACGGGGGCACAATGCACACATGCAACTTAGTGCAGGTTGATGGGTCCCCGGTTCCATCAACCTGCACCAAGTTGCAAGACTTTAGATCTGGTGTGCACTAGCTCCTCCCTCTATGCCCCTCCTCCAGACCTCAGTTAGAGAAACTGTGCCCAGAGGAGACGGACAGTACGAGGAAAGGATCTTTGTTAATCCAAGGGCAAGATTCATACCAGCCACACCAATCACACCGTATAACTTGTGATATACTATCCAGTTAACAGTATGAAAACGACATAGCATCAGTCCAAGACCGATGAGGCTATAACATAACCCTTATTTAAGCAATAACTATATACAAGTCTTGCAGAAGTAGTCCGCACTTGGGACGGGCGCCCAGCATCCTCTACGGACTACGAGAAAAAGATTTACCGGTAGGTTTAAAATCTTATTTTCTCTTACGTCCTAGAGGATGCTGGGGACTCCGTAAGGACCATGGGGATTATACCAAAGCTCCCAAATGGGCAGGAGAGTGCGGATGACTCTGCAGCACCGATTGAGCAAACAGGAGGTCCTCCACAGCCAGGGTATCAAACTTATAGAACTTTGCAAAGGAGTTTGAACCCGACCAAGTAGTAGCTCGGCACAGCTGTAGCGCCGAGACCCCTCTGGCAGCCGCCCAAGAAGAGCCCACCTTCCTAGTGGAATGGGCCTTGACCGATTTAGGTAACGGCAATCCCGCCGTAGAATGCGCCTGCTGAATCGTGTTACAGATCCAGCGAGCAATAGTCTACTTTGAAGCAGGGGCACCAATCTTGTTGGTTGCATACATGACAAACAGTGCTTGTTTTTCTGACTGTAGCCGATCTGGCCACGTAAATTTTCAAAACCCTGACCACATCAAGGGACTCGGGATCCTCCAAGTCCCGCGTAGCCACAGGCACCACAATAGTTCATATGAAAGGTTGAAACCACTTTTGGCAGGAATTGAGGACGGGTCCGCAATTCCGCCCTATCCATATGGAAAACCAGATAGGGGCTTTTATGTGATAAAGCCGCTAATTCCGACACTCGCCTAGCCGAAACCAAGGCTAATAACATGACCACCTTCCAAGTGAGATTTTTCAACTCCACCATTTTAAGTGGTTCAAACCAGTGTGACTTAATGAAACTTAACACCACGTTAAGGTCCCAAGGTGTCACCGGAGGTACAAAAGGAGGCTGAATATGCAGTACTCCCTTCACAAAAGTTTGTACTTCAGGGAGAGAGGCCAATACCTTTTGAAAGAAAATGGATAAGGCCGATATCTGAACCTTAATAGATCCTAATTTTAGGCCGAAGTTCACTCCAGTTTGCAGGAAGTGAAGGAAACGGCCCAGATGGTATTCTTCCGTAGGAGCATTCCTGGCCTCACACCAAGAAACATATTTTCGCCATATACGGTGATAATGTTTAGATGTCATGTCCTTCCTAGCCTTTATTAGCGTAGGAATGACCTCATCCGGAATACCCTTATCCGCTAGGATCCGGCGTTCAACCGCCATGCCGTCCAACGCAGCCGCGGTAAGTCTTGGAATAGACATGGCCCCTGTTGCAACCGGTCCTGTCTTAGAGGAAGAGGCCACGGATCTTCTGTGAGCATTTCCTGCAGATCCGGATACCAGGTCCTTGGGTGGCCAATCTGGAACAATGAGGATTGTTCTCATTCCTCTCCCTCCTACCATTCTCAACACCTTGGGTATGAGAGGAAGAGGGGGAAATACATAGACCGACTGGAACACCCACGGTGTCACTAGGGCATCTACAGCTACTGCCTGAGGGTCTCTTGACCTGGTGCAATACCTCTGTAGCTTTTTGTTGAGGCGGGACGCCATCATGTCTATCTGTGGCAGTTCCCACTGACTTGCAATCTGTGCGAAGGCTTCCTAAAGAAGTCCTCTCTTGGATGCAGGTCGTGTTTGCTGAGGAAGTCTGCTTCTCAGTTGTCCACTCCCGGAATGAACTGCTGAAAATGCGCTTACATGATTTTCCGCCCAGCGGAGAATCCTGGTGGCTTCTGCCATTTCCACTCTGCTCTTTGTGCCGCCTTGGAGGTTTACATGAGCCACTACGGGGATGTTGTCTGACTGGATCAGAACCGGTAGGTTGCGAAGCAATGTTTCCGCTTGCCGAAGGGCGTTGTATATGGCCCTCAGCTCCAGGATGTTGATTTGAATACAAGTTTTTTCACTTGACCCAAAGACCATGGAAGTTTCTTCCCTGTGTGACTGCTCCCCCACCTCGGAGGCTGGCGTCCGTGGCTACCAGAATCCAGTCCTGGATGGCGAACCTGCGACCCTGCAGAAGGTGAGCACTCTGCAGCCACCATAGGAGAGACACCCTGGCCCTAGGGGACAGGTTGATTAACTGATGCATCTGTAGATGTGATCCGGACCACTTGTTCCGTAGATCCCATTGGAAAGTCCTCGCATGGAACCTGCCGAAGGGAATGGCCCCGTAAGATGCCACCATCTTTCCCAGGACCCGAGTGCAGTGATGTACTGACACCTGTTTTGGCTTTAATAGGTTTTTTACCAGAGTCATTAGTTCCTGGGCCTTCTCTATCGGAAGATAAACCCATTTCTGGTCCGTATTCAGAATCATACCCAAGAAGGGCAGACGAGTCATAGGTGTCACTGACCTAGATTGAGGGTGTTGTGAACTCGGGGATTCTTTCGATGGTTGGGAAGAAGAACCACAACTGGGCCGGAACAGGGGTGGCCTGATATAGGATTTCCTCATACAGGACTCTGACAGTAAGGTTTGGTGAAATATTGTAGAGCTTTATTGCAGGAAAAGAACAACTCAAAGTCATATAGCATAAAGGGAACTTATGAGGGAATGTCCAGGCCCATTGAAGGGTTTGTGAGCAATGTTAAAGATACTGGTGACTGAAGAAATTGTGAGCGATGTTTTAAAAGACACTGATGATTTGAAGAACTTGTAAACGGTGGTTAAAGACACAGATGAATTAAAGAACTTGAGAAAGGAGATTAAGACGCTGGTGATTTGAAGAACTTAAGTGCAGTGGTTTAAGACGCTGATGATTCGTAGAACTTGTGAACAGTGACTGTGACGCTGATGATTTGTAGAACTTGTGAACGGTGACTGTGACGCTAATTCCTAGGAGCACTGGTGACTGGACCGCAGAGAGACACACCAGCCGCTGGGAACGCTGGAACCTGTGCAGCGAACTGGCACCTGGAAATGCCGGAGATACTGGAGTACAGCTTCAGAGATTCTCGTCGGGAACAAGAGCGCTGGCATCCACCTCAGGGGAAAGACGATACTCAGGCGCTGAGGCTCTGTCTGGCGTCTGACTTTGAATCTCCCGCCACCGCTGGATTGGCGGAACAGTCTGATGACATCACCTGCCCCCTGCCCACGTGATGCCGGGTGTCATGGCGGCGCCCCTGCCCTGGAGAACCGCCGGGAGCCGCGCCAGCCAGACGCCGGAGCCCGTGGCCCACCGAAGGGAGGAAGCCGCAACACAGACCAGCAGGCACGCAGGGGTAAGCGCGCGTGTGACAGTACCCCCTCCTCCAGGAGTGGCCCCTGGACACTTTCCAGGTTTTGTTGGATGTCTAGAATGGAAGATCCGCACCAGTCGGGGAGCCGTAACTTTAGTAGCCTTGACCCAGCTCCTTTCCTCTGGGCCAAAACCTTTCCATTCCACCAAATACTGTAGATTATTGTGAAGATAGTGAGAGTCAAGAAATAGCTTTGATTTCAAAGTCTGTACCATCTTCAGCCTCTGCAGAGGTTGGCATTGGGGACTTGGAATGAAACCGGTTCAAAACAAGAGGGCGAAGAAGAGAGACATGAAAGGAATTTGGTATCCGGAGATGGGAAGGCAATCCCAATTTGCAAACAACCGGATTCAGGACTTGTAACACGGGGTAAGGACCAATGAACCTCGGAGCGAACTTCATAGTGGGCACCTTTAAACGGAGATTGCGGGTAGAGAGCCATACCCTGTTACCAACCTTGTATTGAGGAGCTGCCCGTCACTTCCTATCCGCAAAGAACTTATAGCGGCCGGAGACTCTCTTGAGGTTAGCATGAACTCGACTCCAGATTCGACTGAAGTGCCGGAGCGTAGAGGGGGAGAGGTAAACACGGAGAAAAGTCTCTAAATCTTGATTGACGCGTTCAGTTTGCCCATTGGTTTGTGGATGGTAAGCGGATGAAAACTTGAGTTTTATTTGTAAGGCCGTACAGAGGGCTCTCCAGAATCTTGCATTAAACTGTACCCCCCGGTCAGAGACTATTTCCAGAGGTAACCCGTGCAGGCGGAAGTGTTCCCGGATAAATAACAAAGCCAACTTAGAAGCTGAGGGTAACCCGGTCAACGGAACAAAATGTGCCATCTTAGAGAAACGGTCAATAATTACCCAGACGGTTTTATGACCCTTAGAGAGGGGCAGTTCAGTAACCAAGTCAATAGAGATATGGGTCCAAGGCCTCTTAGGAATGGACAATGGGTGCAGCAACCCCGCAGGAGGCAGACGAAGAATTTTGTGCTGAGCACATTGAGGACACGAGTTGACATAATCTTGAACATCCTTCATAGTGTCCCACCAATAAGATCTACGTAGAAATTCCCACATCTTTTGTACTCCAGGATGACCGGAAAACTTGGAAATGTGAGCCCACTGCAACAATCTTGGTCGAAATTTAGCTGGCACAGACATTCTTCCAGGAGGAGGGCCCAACGCGGTGGGAGCCGCTGAAATAGAAACTGGACTAAGAATCAAAGCCTTTTCAATGGAATTCTCCTCATCCGAAGCTGTTAAGGAACGGGATAGGGCATCAGCCTTGGTGTTAAAAGTTCCAGCCCGGTACTTAATGACAAACGAAAATCGGGCAAAGAAGAGCGCCCATCTAGCTTGACGGAGATTCAAGCACTGGGCCGTCTTGAGATACAGCAAATTCTTGTGATCAGTGAAAATCGTAATTAGGTGTTTAGCACCTTCCAAAAGATATCTCCATTCTTCCAAGGCAGATTTTATTGCCAAAAGCTCTTTGTCTCCAATGGTGTAATTTCGTTCAGCAGGAGAGAACTTGCGAGAATGGAAACCACATGGATGTAACTTCCCATCTGGAGCATACTGAGAAAGCACGGCACCAATGCCTACCGTAGAAGCATCAACCTCCAAAAAGAATGGTTTTAAAAAGTCTGGTTGCTGAAGTACCGGAGCGGTCATAAAGGCTGCCTTCAACTGAGCGAACGCTGCTACAGCTTCAGAGGACCAATGGCTTGGGTCTGCCCCCTTCTTGGTTAGGGCAGTAATAGGCGCCACAATGGTAGAGAAACCCTTTATGAATTTCCGGTAGTAATTTGCAAACCCCAGAAATCGTTGCACCGCTTTCAAGGAAAGAGGCTGAGTCCAGTCCCGAATGGCAGAGAGTTTCTCCGGATCCATACGAAGCTCTGTGCCCGAAATGATGTAACCAAGAAATGGGATAGAAGGGACATCAAAGGTACACTTGGAAATCTTGCCGTATAGATTCTCTCGCAATCGAAGAAGTACCTCTTTAACCTGTACTCTGTGCTCAGTGAGATTCTTAGAAAATATCAGAATGTCATCCAAATATACCACTACATTTAGTAACATATCCCGAAAGATTTCATTAATGAATCCCTGGAAGACGGCGGGGGCGTTGCTGAGGCCGAACGGCATTACCATATACTCATAATGCCCATCCCTAGTATTGAAGGCCGTCTTCCATTCGTCCCCCTGTCGGATACGTATCAAATTATAAGCTCCCCTTAAATCGAGCTTGGTGAAGACTCTGGCTCCGCGAACTCTATCAAAAAGCTCCGTGATGAGCGGCAAAGGATACTTATTCTTAATGGTGACATCGTTTAGACCACGATAGTCGATACATGGCCTCAGGCCTCCGTCCTTTTTCTTCACAAAAAAGAAACCTGCTCCCGCCGGAGAAGTAGAGGGGCGGATGAATCCTTTCTGCAGATTAGACTTGATATATTCCGACATAGCTTGAGTCTCTGGTACAGATAAAGGATAAGTGCGACCCGAGGTGGCATTTTCCCCGGAATGAGCTCAATAGGACAGTCCCAGGGTCTATGCGGTGGTAATTGATCGGCCGCCTGTTCCGAGAACACATCTGAAAACTCCCGATAAGCCTATGGAATAAGCCCTTCATCCGACTTGGAAGATACACGGAGCGGGTAGACAGGAGTGAGACAATTTGAATGACAAAATGGACTCCAAGAAATTATCTGTGTCGACCTCCAGTCGACGTGAGGGTTGTGAAGCTTGAGCCAAGGAAGACCAAGAACGAGATCGTGAGGCATCTCCCGAATCACAAGGAACTCCAGATGTTCTTGATGCAAAGCTCCCACTTGCAGCTTGATTGGCATTGTACAACTTGAAATCAGACCATTAGAAATTTGGGTACCATTAATAGCAGACAACGTAATAGGTCGTTCGACCGACCGTAACTGTAAACCCAGATTCTGGGCACAGGAAAGGGAAATAAAATTCCCTGAGTCCAACAGTGCCTTAACGGTTTTGACTACTGACTCAGAAAACAGAGACACAGAGAGTAAACAGTCCACTGCCTGAGAAGATTGAGAAGAAACCCCTAGCTCGACTTCTCCAGAACAAGCTAGGACTGCCCGTTTCCCGGGCGAGACTTTCAAAACTTGAGAAAATGATCCGCAGCTCCACAGTAGAGGCAGAGTCTACCCTCACGATGACGCTGACGTTCTTCTGGGGACAGCCGAGACCGATTAATCTGCATGGGTTCGTCTGGACTCGGAATAACTGTTTGCTTAGACGGAAGAGATCGGAATCATGACCGATCTGACCGACTACGTTCACCACCTCTTTCCTCCATGCGAAGATCTACCTTTACACAGAGTGAGATCAACTGTTCCAAGGAATCTGGCAGATCTCTAGTGATCAACTCGTCCTTTAAACGATCTGAGAGCCCATTCCAAAAAGCAGCCCGAAGGGCATCATTATTCCAGCACAGTTCTGAAGCTATTGTTTGAAAATGAATCACATACTGTCCCACTGAACGAGAGCCTTGTCGAACACGGAGCAAGTCAGCAGAGGCAGCGGTCGTCCTGCCGGGCTCATCAAAGATCCTTCGGAAGGACGTGATGAAGTTGGTATAACTAGAAACCAATGGATCTGATCGCTCCCATAACGGTGACACCCACTCCAACGCTGAACCCTCAAGCAAAGAGATAATGTATGCCACTTTAGACCGATCAGTAAGAAAGTTATGTGAAAGGAGTTCGAAATGTACCTCACACTGATTGAGGAAACCTCGGCAATTCTTTGGATTCCCGTTATAACGAGGAGGAGCAGGAAGCTGAAGGCGTGACCTGGTTCCAGACGAGGACGGAACATTGCTAGAGACAACCACTGGAGTGGATACTGGAACTGGAGCTGAAACCACTGAAGCCAGAGAAGTCTGGATTTGATCCAGCCGGCCAGATAATTCCTGGAGATAATGCATCACCTGATTCTGTGCTGCTTCCTGACTCTGTACTCGGGAAACCAGGTCCTGCATGGTGCTTGCCTCTGGGTTCCGATTCCCCGGGTCCATGGGGCCTGAGTATACTGTCACTGACCTAGATTGAGGGTGTTGTGAACTCTGGGATTCTTCCGATGGTTGGGAAGAAGAACCACAACTGGGCCGGAACAGGGGTGGCCTGATATAGGATTTCCTCATACAGGACTCTGACAGTTAGGTTTGGTGAAATATTGAAGAGCTTTATTGCAGGAAAAGAACAACTCAAAGTCATATAGCATAAAGGGAACTTATGAGGGAATGCCCAGGCCCATTGAAGGGTTTGTGAGCAATGTTAAAGATACTGGTGACTGAAGAAATTGTGAGCGATGTTTTAAAAGACACTGATGATTTGAAGAACTTGTAAACGGTGGTTAAAGACACAGATGACTTAAAGAACTTGAGAACGGAGTTTAAGACGCTGGTGATTTGAAGAACTTAAGTGCAGTGGTTTAAGACGCTGATGATTTGTAGAACTTGTGAACGGTGACTGAGACGCTGATGATTTGAAGAACTTAAGTGCAGTGGTTTAAGACGCTGATGATTCGTAGAACTTGTGAACGGTGACTGTGACGCTGATTCCTAGGAGCACTGGTGACTGGACCGCAGAGAGACACACCAGCCGCTGGGAACGCTGGAACCTGTGCAGCGAACTGGCACCTGGAAATGCCGGAGATACTGGAGTACAGCTTCAGAGATTCTCGCCAGGAACAAGAGTCCTGGCATCCACCTCAGGGGAAAGACGATACTCAGGCGCCGAGGCTCTGTCCGGCGTCTGACTTTGAATCTCCCGCAACCGCTGGATTGGCGGAACAGTCTGATGATGTCACCTGCCCCCCGCCCACGTGATGCCGGGTGTCATGGCGGCGCCCCTGCCCTGGAGAACCGCCGGGAGCCACGCCAGCCAGACGCCGGAGCCCGTGGCCCACCGAAGGCGGAGGCCGCAACACAGACCAGCAGGCACGCAGGGGTAAGTCCTGGCGTGTGACAATAGGAACCAACTGTGACTTCGGGATATTGAGAATCCAGCCGAGTTGCTGTGACACCTTCAGCGAAAGTGACACGCTGTTCAACAACTGCTCTTTTGATCTCGCCCTTATTAGGAGATCGTCCAAGTATGGGATAATTGTGACTCCTTGCTTGCGTAGGAGCACCATCATTTCCGCCAATTACCCTGAAATTGGTAATGACAATACTGTACCGTAATTCTCAGGTACGCCTGATGGGGTGGATAAATGGGAACATGAAGGTATGCAGCCTTTATGTCTAGATACACCATAAAATCCCCCCCTTCCAGGCTGGCGATGATCACTCTGAGCGATTCCATCTTGAATTTGAACCTTTTCAAGTATAGGTTCAGATATTTTAATTTTAAAATAGGTCTGACCGAACTGTCCGGTTTCGGGACTACAGCCAAGGTTGAGTAATATCCCCTTCCTTGTTGAAGGAGGGGAACCTTGAGCACCACCTGTTGGAGATACAATGTGTGAATTGTATTTAATATTATCTCCCTTTCTGGGGGAGAAGCCGGTAGGGCCGATAAGGAAAACCGTCGAGGAGGCACCTCTTTGAATTCCAGCTTGTAACCCTGAGAAACAATTTCTATTGCCCAGGGATCCACCTGTGAGCGCACTCAGATGTGGCTGAAGAGTCGAAGACGTGCTCCCACTGGGGCGGACTCCCTTAGCGGAGCCCCAGCGTCATGCGGTGGATTTAGTAGAGGCCGGGGAGGACTTCTGTTCCTGGGAACTAGCTGTGCCCTGCGCCCTTACCTCTGGTAAGAAAGGACGCTCCTCGTACTTTCTTGTTTTTCTGCGACCGAAAGGACTGCATTTGATAATGTCGTGCTTTCTTAGGCTGTGAGGGAATATAAGGCAAAAGATCAGATTTACCAGCTATAGCTGTGGAGACCAGGTCCGAGAGCCCTTCTCCACACAATTCCTCACCCTTGTAAGGTAAAATCTCCATATGCCTCTTTTAGTCGGCATCACCTGTCCATTGCATGTTCCACAGGACACGTCTAGCAGAAATCGACATAGCGTTGACTCTAGAACCCAGTAGACCAATGTCTCTTTGAGCATGTCTTATATGTAAGACAGCATCTTTTATATATATATCCTAGGGTCAATAACATGGTATCCTTATCTAGGGCTTCAATCTCAGCTGATAAGGTATCTGTCCACGCTGCTACAGCGCTATAAACCCCTGCCTGTCACAACTGAGGGCCTGAGCTGACGGGAGGCAGCCTCAGTTGTAGGGGCTGAGATGTACCGGAACCTGGGAGGTTGTATCAGACCCCTGGACATGTAGGTAACATGAATAATAACTGCCCGAAGGCGTGACCACGACAACTTGGATAAAAGTCAATGATGTTTATTATGACAACTCCGCAACACAGCAGCAGTAAAAGAAAACGTAAAAGTCAGCAAAGAATAAATACAGTTCCTGGGTACTACAGGATGGCAGGAGCCACAGGGCACTGGTAGTGTGAGATAGTTCTTATGATCTTCTAGATGGAAAGTCCTTACCAGGCCCGACTGTAGCAATGGAGATAACCCAGGATTGTGCCAGCTGGTGTTCCAGGAAAAGCTGGGTTGCTGAAGATAAAACAGCTGCTGTGGATACTGGCTGGAACCAGACTGTTGTTAGCACGGAGTGGATACTGGCTGGAACCAGTTAAATAATAAATGAACTTGGGAGCGATGAAATATGAACTGAAATGTAGAACTTGAGAGCGGAGAAATAATAATACCGGTGGAGAGTGGTAAAGTGTAGAAAGGACACCGGCCCTTTAAGGGAAGCTGTACTCTGCTGGAAGCTGAGCTGGAAGCAGGTAATGTTGTAGCTGGAAACAGATGAATCCACAATGGATTGGAGAGTCAGGCTACACCGCAGGTGGAATGCTGGTGCGGGTCTCTATGGTGGAAGTCTTGAGACAGGAGCTGGAACCTGGAAGACAATCACAGGAGAGAGACAAACAGGAACTAGGTTTGACAACCAAAGCACTGACGCCTTCCTTGCTCAGGCACAGTGTATTTATACCTGCAGCAAGGAAGGGATTGGCTAGGCAATTATGCAGATTATCAATACTGAGAACAGATTGGTGGAAATGATCAGCTGACAGAATCCAAGATGGCTGCGCCCATGCAGACACTTGGAGGGAAGTTTGGTTTGTAATCCATGTGGTAATGAAAACAGTAATGGCGGCGCCGGCCCCCGGAGACAGGAGGCGCCAGGCTGACAGATGCACATCCAACCACGCGGACACAGCGGAGGCCGCGGCTGACGTAATCGCCACTCAGACACTCTGCATGCAGAAGTTCAGGGACGGCGGCGGAGGCCGCGGGAGACGCCATGCCAGGTGTAATATGGCGTTTACTGTGACAGCGTCCCAGAGTGACAGGAGAGGATACAGGAATGTACACATCAGGATAACAGATGGAATCCGGTCCTGGAGCGCTGAGCCAGCCTTAGGAGGCATCTGATGGGTAAGAAATGGCGTCCAGATACCCGGATCGTGACAGCACCCCCCCCTTTAGGAGTGGCCCCAGGACACTTCTTTGGCTTTTGAGGAAACTTGGAATGGAATCTCCGGACCAAGGCAGGAGCATGGACATCAGAAGCATTGGTCCATGAACGTTCCTCAGGACCATAACCTTTCCAGTCAATAAGATATTGTAGTTGACCGTAACGGTGACGTGAGTCCAGGATCTTGGCCACTTCATACTCAACGCCTCGTTGAGTTTGGACTTTCGGAGTTGGAGGAAGTGAGGAATGAAACCGATTCAAGATCAGCGGTTTCAACAGGGAAACATGGAATGTCCTGGGTATTTTTAAGAAGGGAGGCAACTGGAGTCTGTAAGCAACAGGATTGATGACTTGTTCAATCTTGAAAGGACCGATATAGCGAGGTGCAAACTTCATACTGGGAACTCTTAACCTCAAATTCTTCGTGGATAACCATACCCGATCACCCACCTTGAGAGCAGGAACTGCTCGACGCTTCTTATCCGCAAACTTCTTGTACCTGAACGATGCCTTGAGCAGAGCTGATCGTACGCTCTTCCAGATATTGGCAAACTGATGCAAGGTGATATCCACTGCGGGGACAGAAGTTGCTGGAAGCGGTTGGAACTCAGGGACTTTAGGGTGGAATACAAAGTTAGTGAAGAATGGTGTTGAAGCAGATGAAGAATGATACTGGTTGTTATGACAGAACTCGGCCCAGGGAAGTAATTGAACCCAGTCATCTTGAGAGGAGGACACATAGATGCGGAGGAAGGCCTCCAAGTCCTGATTCACCCTCTCGGTTTGACCATTGGTCTGAGGATGGTAAGCCGTGGAAAACTTTAGCTTGACTTGGAGGACTTGACATAAACTTCGCCAGAATTTGGCTGTGAATTGAACTCCTCGATCTGAGATAATTTCTTCAGGAAGACCGTGGAGTCGGAAGATCTCTTGTATGAATACTTGAGCCAACTTGGAAGCTGACGGAAGACCGGTGAGAGGAATGAAGTGTGCCATCTTGGTGAACCGGTCAACTACCACCCAGATGGTATTGAACTTGTTGCACATGGGTAAGTCTGTAATGAAATCCATCGACAAGTGGGTCCATGGTCGACGGGGAACGGATAGTGGAACCAGTTGCCCCGCAGGCGACTGGCGGGATACTTTATGTTGGGCACACTTTGGGCAAGATGCAATAAACTCCAAGACGTCCTTTTTCAGAGTTGGCCACCAATAGGACCTAGAGATAAACTCCAGGGTTTTTTGGATACCTGTATGTCCGGCAAAACGGGAAGCATGGGCCCAATGCATGAGCTTCTTCCTTAGCATCGGCTTCACAAAACTTTTCCCTGATGGGGGCGTAGAGTCCATCCCTACCGTGGAGAATGCCAACGGATTTATAATAGGATGCTTGTCTGAAGACTCTGACTCATTTTCTTGCTCCCATGAGCGGGAAAGGGCATCGGCCTTGCGATTCTGAGAGCCCGGACAGAACTGGAGTTTAAAGTCGAACCTGGAAAAGAAAAGTGCCCATCTGGCCTGACGAGGGTTGAGACATTGTGCGCCCTTCAGGTATAAAAGGTTCTTGTGGTCTGTAAGTATGGTGATTGAATGAGAAGCTCCCTCCAACAGATACCTCCACTCTTCTAGAGCGAGCTTGATGGCTAGCAACTCCTGGTCGCCAATGGCATAGTTGCGCTCAGCTGGGGAGAACTTCCGGGAGAAGAAACTGCAAGGGTGTAAATGGCCATCTTTAGCCCTCTGAGATAACACCGCTCCTACTCCAACGGAGGAGGCATCCACCTCTAAGATGAAAGGAGAGTCGATGTCAGGCTGTTTCAGAACAGGCGCAGAGATGAACCTTTGTTTTAAAAGATGAAATGCTTGCATGGCTTCTTCAGACCACTTGGACGGGTTAGCACCCTTCTTAGTGAAAGCAGTAATAGGCGCCACAATGGTGGAAAAGTCTCGTATAAACTTTCGGTAATAGTTGGCGAACCCTAAGAACCTCTGGACCCCTTTGAGGGTTAAGGGTACCGGCCAATTTTGGATTGCTTGTAGTTTCTCAGGATCCATCTCTAGTCCGGAACCGGACACAATGTACCCTAGAAACGGAATGGACTTGACTTCAAAGACGCATTTTTCTAATTTGCAATAGAGATGATTGACACGGAGACGGGACAGAACCTCTTTAACCCAAAAACGATGTTCCTCTAAATCGTTGGCAAAAATGAGGATATCGTCTAGATAGACCACGACATGACGGTATAGAATGTCTCTGAAGATCTCATTGACAAAATGCTGGAAGACAGCTGGAGCATTGCTCAATCCGAAGGGCATGACGAGGTACTCATAATGTCCGTCACGGGTGTTAAAGGCGGTCTTCCACTCGTCACCCTCACGGATCCGGATGAGATTGTATGCACCTCGCAAGTCCAGCTTTGTAAAGATGGTAGCTCCGCTAACTCTGTCAAAGAGCTCAGTAATCAGGGGTAAAGGATAACGGTTCTTGATGGTAATGTCGTTCAAACCTCTGTAGTCGATGCACGGCCGCAGGCCACCATCTTTCTTTTTTACAAAAAAGAAGCCTGCGCCGGCTGGAGAAGAAGAAGGTCGAATGAACCCCTTTGCTAGGTTCTCTTTAATATATTCCTCCATAGAATGCGTCTCAGGCAGAGACAACGGATAAGTTCGGCCTCGAGGTGGAACCTTCCCTGGAACGAGATCAATCGGACAATCCCATTCTCTATGAGGAGGAAGGATATCAGCAGAAGCTTTACTGAACACATCCGTGAAATCTTGATATGGAGGAGGTGGAACATCAGACGACCTGGGGGAGGAAGAACAGACAGGCAATACTTTAAACAAACATGTCTCAGCACAGGAGGAACCCCATGCCAGGATTTGCGTAGTCGTCCAATCAATTGTAGGATTGTGAAGACGGAGCCATGGAAGGCCCAGGACCACAGGATGTGTGGCTCTTGGAATCACTAAAAAAGAAATAAGTTCGGAATGAAGAACTCCCACTCTCAGACGAACTGGTAGAGTCCTTAAAGAAATAACTGCATCAAAAATTTTGCTGCCATCCACGGCAGTTAAAGAAATGGACGAAGGAAGTCTCTCGGTGGGTAGGGACCACCGTTTAACATAGGCTTCGGTAATAAAGTTCCCAGCTGCTCCGGAATCCAGGAGGGCAATGACGTTCTGATAACGTTGAGCAACTTGAAGCGAGACTGGGAGATTACAATCTTGAGGAGATGGAGAGGAGATCATTACTCCTAGCCGGCCCTCTCCTTGACGAGCTAGGACTTGGAGTCCCGGACGTTTGGGACAGGCATTAATGGTGTGAGACGGAGCTGCACAATAAAGACAGAGAGACTCGGAGAGACGTCTTCGGCGCTCAGCAGGAGTTAAACGGGAACGGCCAATTTGCATGGGTTCATCTTTAGTTGGTGACAGTTGGCGAGGAGGAGGAGCAGAAGATTTTGGAGCAGATGATCTTCCACGCTCAGTTGCTCTCTCTCTGAAACGTAAGTCAACTTTTGTACAAAGTGAGATTAGCTCATCTAACTTGGAGGGTAAGTCTCTGGTAGCTAACTCATCTTTAATACGCTCGGATAAACCATGCCAGAATGCAGCATACAGGGCCTCGTCGTTCCATGCCAGTTCAGATGCCAGGATCTGGAACTGTATAAGATATTGTCCTACAGTATGTGACCCCTGGCGTAAACGGAGAATCTCGGATGAAGCCGAGGTTACCCGGCCTGGCTCGTCGAAGATGCGCCTGAATGTTGACACGAAGGCAATGTAGGAAGATAGCAGGGTGTCGGACCTCTCCCATAACGGTGATGCCCAATCAAGGGCTGAGCCACTGAGAAGAGAAATAATGTAGGCAATTTTTGTACGGTCACTGGGAAAATTGCCAGGTTGTAGCTCAAACTGAATCTCACACTGGTTGAGAAATCCCCTGCAGAATCTTGGAGATCCGTCAAATTTTGCTGGCGTTGGAAGATGAAGACGTGGAGCAGAAACGGGTAAGGTGGGTGGGGTTATAGTTGGAGTCACTGTGGTTGACGCCCCAGATGCGCCTGATCCACGGAGAGTTGTCTGAATCCCATCCAGCCGAGTAGAGAGATCCTGGAGACAGCGGATGATGTGGCCCTGTGCAGCCTCCTGATGTTCAAGTCGGGCTGCCAGTTCTTGCATCGGCCTGGCCGCTTGATCCTGGTCTCCGGCTGGATTCATTTTGTCAGTGCTTACTGTCACAACTGAGGGCCTGAGCTGACGGGAGGCAGCCTCAGTTGTAGGGGCTGAGATGTACCGGAACCTGGGAGGTTGTATCAGACCCCTGGACATGTAGGTAACATGAATAATAACTGCCCGAAGGCGTGACCACGACAACTTGGATAAAAGTCAATGATGTTTATTATGACAACTCCGCAACACAGCAGCAGTAAAAGAAAACGTAAAAGTCAGCAAAGAATAAATACAGTTCCTGGGTACTACAGGATGGCAGGAGCCACAGGGCACTGGTAGTGTGAGATAGTTCTTATGATCTTCTAGATGGAAAGTCCTTACCAGGCCCGACTGTAGCAATGGAGATAACCCAGGATTGTGCCAGCTGGTGTTCCAGGAAAAGCTGGGTTGCTGAAGATAAAACAGCTGCTGTGGATACTGGCTGGAACCAGACTGTTGTTAGCACGGAGTAGATACTGGCTGGAACCAGTTAAATAATAAATGAACTTGGGAGCGATGAAATATGAACTGAAATGTAGAACTTGAGAGCGGAGAAATAATAATACCGGTGGAGAGTGGTAAAGTGTAGAAAGGACACCGGCCCTTTAAGGGAAGCTGTACTCTGCTGGAAGCTGAGCTGGAAGCAGGTAATGTTGTAGCTGGAAACAGATGAATCCACAATGGATTGGAGAGTCAGGCTACACCGCAGGTGGAATGCTGGTGCGGGTCTCTATGGTGGAAGTCTTGAGACAGGAGCTGGAACCTGGAAGACAATCACAGGAGAGAGACAAACAGGAACTAGGTTTGACAACCAAAGCACTGACGCCTTCCTTGCTCAGGCACAGTGTATTTATACCTGCAGCAAGGAAGGGATTGGCTAGGCAATTATGCAGATTATCAATACTGAGAACAGATTGGTGGAAATGATCAGCTGACAGAATCCAAGATGGCTGCGCCCATGCAGACACTTGGAGGGAAGTTTGGTTTGTAATCCATGTGGTAATGAAAACAGTAATGGCGGCGCCGGCCCCCGGAGACAGGAGGCGCCAGGCTGACAGATGCACATCCAACCACGCGGACACAGCGGAGGCCGCGGCTGACGTAATCGCCACTCAGACACTCTGCATGCAAAAGTTCAGGGACGGCGGCGGAGGCCGCGGGAGACGCCATGCCAGGTGTAATATGGCGTTTACTGTGACAGCGTCCCAGAGTGACAGGAGAGGATACAGGAATGTACACATCAGGATAACAGATGGAATCCGGTCCTGGAGCGCTGAGCCAGCCTTAGGAGGCATCTGATGGGTAAGAAATGGCGTCCAGATACCCGGATCGTGACACTGCCGACACAATCGCGAGTCTGAGTAGTGTACCAGAATGTGTGTAAATGGACTTCAAAGTACTTTTCTGCATGCTATCTGCAGGATCCCTGAGGGTAGCTGTATCTTGGTATGTCAGCGCTACCTTTTGGGTAAACGTGTCAACGCCTTGTCCACCCTAGGGGAAGATTCCCATCGTATCCTGGCCCTAGCAGGGAAAGGATACGCCATGAGAATTCTTTTGGGAAACTGCAGTTTCTTGTCTGGAGATTCCCGCTCTTTTTCACACAATTCATTTGGTTCATGAGAGGGGGGAAATGTTACCTCAGCTTTCTTCCCCTTAAACATGTGTACCCTCGTGTCAGGTCATCAGTGATATGCAAAACATCTTTTATTACAATAATCATATATTGAATACTTTTCTGCCAGTTTTGGCTGTAACTTTGCATCATCGTAGTCGACACTGGAGTCAGACTCCGTGTCGGTATCAGTGTCTATTATTTTGGATAGTGGGCGTTTTGAGACTCTAAAGGCCCCTGCGACATAGGGACAGACATGGGTAGAATCCCTGTCCGTTCTCTAATCCTTTGTGCAATAAATTTACCTCAGCACTTAATACCACATATCCAGTCAGGTGTCGGCGTTGTCGACGGAGACACCACACACACACACATTTGCTCCATCTCCTCCTTAGAAGAGCCTTTTACCTCAGACATGTCGACACACACGTACCGACACACCTCACACTCAGGGAATCCTCTTATCTGAAGACAGTTCCCCCACAAGGCCCTTTGGAGAGAGAGAGAGAGTATGCCAGCACACACCCAGCGCTAATACCCCAGGAAAAACACACAATGTGTTTACCCAGTAGCGCTGAAATACTATTATTTGCTGCCAATTATGTGCCCCCCCCCCCCTCTTCTCTGAAACCCCCTTTCACCGTGGATAAGCAGGGGAGAGTCCGGGGGGCTTCCTCTCAGCTGTGCTGTGGAAAAAATGGCGCTGGTGAGTGCTGAAGGAGAAGCCCCGCCCCCTCGGCGGCGGGCTTCTGTCCCGCTTAAATATAATAAAAACTGGCGGGGGCTCTCTCTCATATATATATATATATATATATATATATATATATACACATACACACACAGTGCCTAGCTGTATATATATATCTCTTTTGCCAGAAATGAGGTTTATATTGCTGCCCAGGGTGCCCCCCCTGCGCCCTGCACACTTACAGTGACTGCCGTGTGTGAGAGCAATGGCGCACAGCTGCACTGCTGTGCGTTACCTCAGTGAAGATCATGAAGTCTTCTGCCGCCTCTGAAGTCTTCTTTTCTTCTCATATTCACCCGGCTTCTATCTTCCGGCTCTGTGAGGAGGACGGTGGCGCGGCTCCGGGACGAACTCCAGGGCGATGACCTGTGTTCTGACTCCCTCTAGAGCTAATGGTGTCCAGTAGCCTAAGAAGCAGAGCCTTGAAACTCACAGAAGTAGGTCTGCTTCTCTCCCCTCAGTCCCTCGATGCAGGGAGTCTGTTGCCAGCAGGCTCCCTGAAAATAAAAAACCTAACAAATATACTTTCTGTCAGAAAGCTCAGGAGAGCTCTCTGAAAAGCACCCAGTCTCCACTGGGCACAGTATCAAACTGGGGTCTGGAGGAGGGGCATAGAGGGAGGAGCCAGTGCACACCAGATCTAAAGTCTTTCTTAAAGTGCCCATGTCTCTTGCGGAGCCCGTCTATCCCCATGGTCCTTACGGAGTCCCCAGCATCCTCTAGGACGTAAGAGAAATGCCTATAACCTTGGGGTCATTCCGAGTTGTTCGCTCGTTGCCGATTTTTGCTATACTGCGATTAGTCGCTTACTGCGCATGCGCAAGGTTCGCAGAGCGCATGCGCTTAGTTATTTTACACATAAGTTAGGTATTTTACTCACGGCATAACGAAGCTTCTTCAGCGCTGTGCTGATCGTAGTGTGATTGACAGGAAGTGGGTGTTTCTGGGCGGAAAATGTCCGTTTTATGGGAGTGTGCGGAAAAACGCAGGCGTTCGAGTTGCAAAAAGCAGGAGTGGCTGGAGAAACGGGGGAGTGGTTGGGCAAACGCAGGGTGTGTTTGTGACGTCAAACCAGGAACGAAAAGGACTAAGCTGGTCGCAATGGCTGAGTAAGTCTGGAGCTACTCAGAAACTGCTAAGAAATTTCTATTCGTAATTCTGCTAATCTTTCGTTCGCAATTCTGCTAAGCTAAGATACACTCCCAGAGGGCGGCGGCTTAGCGTGTGCAATGCTGCTAAAAGCAGCTAGCGAGCGAACAACTCGGCATCACCCCCCTTGTGCGGTTTATAAGTGCGGAGCTCTGTAGCGTGCTTCCAGCCTCCTCTCCAGTCATTATAAATGACAGAAAAGTGCCCCGGCGCCTAAATAGATATGCTGCAAACAGTCTGGTCTGAAGGTATCCCCAATACCATAGATTAAATACGTGTATATAGAAAATTAGACCAGATATGGTGCGCTTATCAGCTAACAGATATGCAAATGGTACTTCCCTTATTAGTAAATCTTCTGTCGTAGGGTGTATAAGTACTTCTAAGCGTTGTGCAGGGTCCGGTTTAGACAGGGAAAGCTATATCCCATGGAGAGCAGCAGTGTAAGACCAGTCAAATAGCAACAGGATACAAGGTCTGTGATATAGAGGGAGAGCGTTGACCGATGGGAGATAGCGGTTACAGGAACAAGGTTGGAATATGGTACAGGGAACAGGATCAAAGGCCCTCATTCCGAGTTGATCGCTCGCAAGGCGATTTTAGCAGAGTTACACACGCTAAGCCGCCGCCTACTGGGAGTGTATCTTAGCTTCTTAAAATTGCGACCGATGTATTCGCAATAATGCGATTACTAACTACTTAGCAGTTTCAGAGTAGCTCCAGACTTACTCTGCCTGTGCGATCATTTCAGTGCTTGTCGTTCCTGGTTGACGTCACAAACACACCCAGCGTTCGCCCAGGCACTCCCACCGTTTCTCCGGCCACTCCTGCGTTTTTCCCGGAAACGGTAGCGTTTTCAGCCACACGCCCCTGAAACGCCGTGTTTCCGCCCAGTAACACCCATTTCCTGTCAATCACATTACGATCGCCGGAGCGAAGAAAAAGCCGTGAGTAAAAATACTATCTTCATTGTTAAATTACTTGGCGCAGTCGCAGTGCGAATATTGCGCATGCGTACTAAGCGGAATTTTACTGCGATGCGATGAAATATACCGAGCGAACGACTCGGAATGAGGGCCAAAGTTCCTTAATGGGTTTCTCCGTCCTGTGAGTGTGACAGTTTCCTCAGAAGGTGTATATACTCTCCATGGGATATAGCTTTCCCTGTCTAAACCGGACCCTGCACAACGCTTGGACCAGCCTTGAGGAAGGGAGAGATCCCGTAACGCGTCGGCACTGTATGACAGGAGAACAATCGCTGGAAGGAGATTTACCTAGACGGACGGAGTTGTGTGGACTTTTTGGAGACAGGTTCCGGAGCCGGCATCTCCTCATCTTTACATCTTAAAGGCACATACCTCATGATAATCTGGTAAACCTCCATCTATTTCTTACGCACTGAGATGTCTGTTTTGCAAGTTTTACATCAGCAATTAACATCTTAAAGACACCGTTAAAAGGCTTCCATTATACCAGATTTTTGGTAAACCTCCACCTGATACCATTTGAAATTGTACATGTTAAATCAGCCTTGTTGGCAAATTTTATCGCTTGATTAAATTAAATTTGTTATAATTTTAACCTACTACACTATATGCGGTATTATCTCTTTTTATGCCCACATGTGGATTCCATTTCTCTAAAGTACTTATACACCCTACGACAGAAGATTTACTAATAAGGGAAGTACCTTTCCTCTCCAGTCATGTGTGCAGTGAGTGGAAGAGGAGTGGCCAGGAAGTTGTCTCTTGTCTGCACATATCGCATATCTCGATGAGATAAATTGAAAGTGGTAAAAAATAGCATGAGATCACGCCCCGATTCGATAAATATTAAGTGCAGCACATAATATCTTGAGACGCGAGATTCGAACGGCGTGCCCGCGCATCGCATCGAAAGGTACCTTAAATGTGCATACAATCCCCCGATTTCTCTGACAGATGTGGTCGAAATCGAAGGCTAGTACCGATAATCTCACAAGTGTATGGAGCACAGCATTCTGTCCCTCCTGGGGGTGGTCTTCTGTTTGCCGGCGGTCGGGCTCCCGGCGCTCAGTATACCGGCGCCGGGAGCCCGACAGCCGGCATACCGACACTTATTTTCCCTCGTGGGGGTCCACGACCCCCATAGAGGGAGAATAAAAGTGTGGCGCGCATAGCGCGCCACCGTGCCCGTAGCGTGGCGAGCGTAGCGAGCCCGCAAGGGGCTCATTTGCGCTCGCCAAGCTGTCGGTAAGCCGCCGGTCGGGCTCCCGGCGCCGGGATGCTGGTCGCCGGGAGCCCGACCGCCGGCCAGCCGTAGTGATCCCCCTCCTGGGGAGGGTCATGTTGGGAGGTATGATATACCCCTTTCGCACCGCAAACCCGGGTCCGACCCTTTCACACTACACTTTCAACCCTTTCACACTACACTTTCAACCCGGGTTATTGCAGCGTTGGCTCCTTTTAACTCAACCCGAGTCAGCAATTAAAACACCATGGATGTCATTTTAAATGGACTTTTTTTGGCTCAGAAAGATGAGGTGCCAGAAGGGGACAAAAGGAGAGGGAAGGGACAGCTCACAGCATTGCAGGAATCGTGGCTGACAGAGCTATGTTTTTATACACAATTGCATCTTTATTCCCGGTTTGCCACGTGCGGGCCGCAGTGTCTTGTGGAGGGGCAATTGGGATGCTTCTCTCATAGACGCTGTGCGCATGCGTCTAGTCACAGGTGACAGAGGGGGCATGCCAGCAGCTCAGAGAGCGCTGGGCATGCCCCCTCAGTGATGGTACAAGGGAGCATGACTCACGATCAAAGCTCTGTCCGAGGCCATGCCCCTTTCATATAGATCACGCACCCTTTTCGGGCACGTGCAAAGGTCCCTCTTTGTACTTTTAATAAGTTGGGAGGTATGCAGTAAACTGCCTAGCAATCTCTGCCTCACCCCTAATTCTTAATAGCTCTAATGCTCTCTGTTCTTTCCTGTGTAGCAGGACTCAGACTGCTGATATCATCAAGGCACACAAAGATCAACCAATCAGCACATTTACATGAATGCAGGGTTGAATAACCCGAGTTGGACACTTTAGAGTGCACATTGACTCGGGTTGGACCCCGTGTATAACACTGCTTTTATATCGGGTTACTCGACCCGGGATATTGAAAAGTGGTGCATTTAAGACTGCACCTCGACCTGGGTTGAGCCGGCTCGACCCTGCAATATCCCTGGATATACTTGCAGTGTGAATGGGGTAACACACACCACCACCACCACCACCACGAAAATCCTGCGTTTGCCACCAAATAAATTGCAGGTACAGTAGATTCTACAACCAAATGGCCAGAGACCTATGACGTCAGAGGGAGGAGCCACATCAGGAGGGGGAGGAGCTAGGCCAGCGGGATAGTTCTACTACTAGTATCCACGCCACCAGCTACTACCTCGTAACCTGGTGGCTTGCGAAGCAGAGTACCCTGTTCGGCAATGGCTCCACCCCCTGGTGACGTGGCTCCGCCCCTTGGTAGCGTCAAAGGTCCCTTACCCCACTTATAACCACATGACGGCAGCCGTGCAGGGATGGAAGCAGAGATGGCAGCACGAGGCACGCCCCGCCTTCCTCATTAATGAGCAGACTCAGCAGAGCCGCAAACACTTCGCTCTGCGAGTCTGCGCGGGAATCGCCGTCAGCCAGACACGTGAGCCCCAGCTTCTCCCCTAATACATCGACTCGTCATAAGTACGCGACCCTGCGCCGGCAGCCATCTTTGTTATGGGCAGTGCCTGTGGCAGGCGGGCGGTGACGTCCCTACACTCACCGAAGGCTTCCCGTTCTAGTTCCACTGAGCGCTGACCGACCTACGTCAGCGTCGCCTCATCCAACCCCTCCCCCGCCGTGCCACGCCTCTTACACTTGATTGGGCGGTGGGCGTAGGTTCTGGGTTCGTGAGGCGTTGTGGGCGGGGCCGGGGGCGCGCGCTGATGCCTGGCGGTGGGGTTTGGGCGCGAGGCGCTGGTGCGCGGGAGACAAACGGAGAGAGCGGGAAAAGGGACAGGCGCGCGTGGCTAACCCGGATCACGGAGGATCGCGGGACCACCACCCCCAGGGAAGAGCCACCGGGAGCAGCGGGCACACACGCCGCCCACAAAGACACCGTCACCACCGACCCGGTAACGGCCACCCCCACCTGCCCTCCATTGTGCCAGGCGGGGACGTGTCGGCTAGAGCCCGCCGCCGGGTGTTATGGCTGTGTGTGTGTTTGTGTATGTTAGTGTGTATTTAAACAGTATGTATGTGTGTCAGATGAGAATTGTGTGTTATATTGGGGTGACCTCACATTCCCCAACATGTGATGATGGTGATTGCTAGCTCCTGGGCTTAGGCAGCAAAAGTATAACTTTTCCTATTTGTGCTCTGCAACCCCAGCCCTGCTCCCAACACTGTACACCTGTCCTGTGCTCCGCACTGCAACCCCAGCCCTGTGCTCGCACATTGGCCCTCATTCCGAGTTGATCGGTCGCAAGGCGAATTTAGCAGAGTTACACACGCTTAGTCTACGCCTACTGGGAGAGTATCTTAGCATCTTAAAAGTGCGAACGAAGTTTACGCAATATTGCGAACAAAAAAAACTTAGCAGTTTTAGAGTAGCTCCAGACTTACTCTGCCTGTGCGATCAGTTCAGTGCTTGTCGTTCCTGGTTTGACGTCACAAACACTCCCAGCGTTCGCCCAGACACTCCCCCGTTTCTCCGGCCACTCCTGCGTTTTTTCCGGAAACGGTAGCGTTTTCAGCCACACGCCCATAAAACGCTGTGTTTCCGCCCAGTAACACCCATTTCCTGTCAATCACACTACGTTCGCCGGTGCGAACAAAAAGCCGTGAGTAAAAATCCTTTCTTCATAGCAGAATTACTTAGCGCAGTCGCAGTGCGAACATTGCGCATGCGCTCTAAGCTGATTTTCACTGCGATGCGAAAAAAAAGAACGAGCGAACGACTCGGAATGAGGGCCATTGCACATCTGGTCCCCCCACCCGTGCTTCCAGCCCTGCCCTCTGCATCCTCATCCCTGGTACCCTACACAATATATAATTAAATTCAGTTGTTTATGTAGCAGCATGTTCTCCAATCACTGACTTATACAGTGGTGTGTCCTGCTTTGCCTCACTGAGGCCACTCATGCCATAATACTAGGGCAAGGTGCCATGCTGCAAGTGTACACAACACTTCTTATTCTAGTTTGTGATCTCTTCATTGGTATTATTGCCCGAGCCTATGTAATTATTTGTGATTATAAACAGGTGCTGTACCCATCTGCGTGCTTCCAGCAGTGTCTGTGCTCAGTGTGGCAGCGTCCTCACAGGCATCATGGCGAAGGTGCAAATACTCAACATGGTGGTCCTCGACAACCCCTGCCCATTCCGCAACCCCTTCCAGTTCGAGATTACCTTTGAATGTATAGAAGATCTGCCAGATGGTGAGTGACCCACATTGCATGTTTCTGTGCTATACTGTTCTAGTACCAAATGTCTTCCGTGGCTCACCCTGGCCTGTAACATGGGGCACTGGCAAGCTGAGTTAATCAGATGAGATTTTCCTCAGGAGTTGTGTTTTTTATGGTGTGGTCTGTGTTTTACTTTGAGACCATTTCTAGCAGATACTAAGGAGTAATTGTGTATACTGGGTATATCATAGTGTTTTCCTCAGGCTTTATTTGTCGGGCGGTCAACCCAGCAAAAATTCCCTGCCTCCTGGCACAAGAGTGTGTCCAAAAGTCGTGTGGTCTGACCCAAAGGGGAGGGCAGAGATCCCTCCCCTGAATAAAAGGAAGGGCACACGGCCTGGCAGGAACAGTTGCCTAAGAAAATTGGAGAGGATGGTCCTCCTGCATCTATTGTCTCATGTTTGTTACTGGGGGGGGGGGGGGAGGAGGAGGGGCGGGGGGCATTCTGTGTAGCCAGCAAGTCAGAGCTGTTAAAAAAATTATAATAACAATAGTATCCCCAAATCAATTGGGCTGTATCTGGGTGCTGTTTGACCACTTAACTGGCATGGTCAGATCACATGCGACGGCCCACTGTGTCCCCCACATTTTTGACAAGGAGATCTTTTACTTTTTAAACTATATGAAATTTAAAAAATACAATGTTTTGAAGGGAAATATGGTCAGGTTAAGTTTAATTTGTATACGGATTTCAACATTTCATTATTGCGAAGGCCCCCACCCAGCTACTTCTAGATACCACCTAGCTGAAAACATTTCCTGGGAGAACAGTATATGTTTGGGTCTCTTACAATGTCCTAGTTCCTTTATCAGCGAGGACTCCTTGCCTATCAGTCTTCAATCGGAGCTGTGACCACTAGTCATCCCTGTCCAATCACTACACCCAAAAAGTTTGTATGATGCCCATTTATATGTTGGGCTTGAGCAGTTCAGTTTTTAGTTAACTGCCCTGTATTTGTGTTTGCTCATCAGCGGGCTTGGCCTCTACTGCCCTCCCCTTACTTGCTCACAGATAACAGCAGGTACCTTGTGGTGAGCTGCTTTGAGTAGTCTAGTTGGTCCTTACAACCATCAAAGGGGACATAGTTCACATTAGCCCCCTGGTCCTCTGTTCCCTAACCTATTTAAACCCTATGTGATATCAGTGATTTTTTTTGTATTCTGGACAAACCGGCATAAGCTGGCTGACTGCTGGGGTATGAAGTATGGTATCTGTGAGTGGCCTTCGTAACTACCAAGAGTACTGGCTGCCTAGGGGAGCTCTGTTAGGGGCACATGTTAAATTACTTAACGTTGCATAAAGTAACCCACCTGATGATAAATTATAAAATTCATTTATAAAACACCACTATATGCCAAGCGGGCATAACATCTACTTTTACAATTCCTGTTATCTTACACTGCCGCAATAATGTCTTAACCATTAGTTTTAGTACTTCTTTCTGCAGCGGGGTACACTAGTATTCCACAGAGAATAACATTGGGATGTAGAGTTGGATCTTGGTTCGAGGCACCAACAGGCTGAAGCTTTGACTGTTTCCAGGATGCACTGCACCGCCTCCTCTATAGCTCCGCCTCCATGCACTGGAGCTCAGTTTGTAAGTTGGTGCCCTGGAAAGAGTTTTTTTTTTTTTAGAAGACTTCAAGGGCCGCAGCACTTTCTGTGTCTTTATGACATGCTGTGCTGCGGCTCCATCACCTCCCTCAGTGGCGCTGCATACTCCCGCGACCTGGTTCCTGGGTACTTGCAGCGGAGACACACCGGTTTTCTTCAGGCACACCACCGCTGTCATTCTCCAGGATCGCGTGGCTGCACTCAAAGGGGGGGGGGGGTGTAAGGCAAATTGCAATCTGGACGTGGTCCCAGGAGATGGGCCACGTCGCTGGCGTGGACACTGTCGCACAGGGACCTCACTATATCCACCAGGGCAAGGAGCACAGGTCGGATTTATTAAAATCCATTTGCAAAAGACTCCACAGTACCCGGTGGTGAAGTCCAGCAGAGGGGATAAGGTGCTGAAACTGTAACCCCTCCCCCAGCTCAGGGCGCCATCTACTGCTGGTGTTCCGGCCCTGGAGCTGCATCTCTCTCTCCCTCACTTCATGAAGAGATTTTGGCGTCATTACATAGCTGGGCTGATCTCCGGGACTGCTGGACACTGTCTCCTCTGTAAATCCGCCTGTATCCTCAGCGCTGTGCATTTACAGACACTTAAGTATTCTACATATTATTTTAGACAGTGTTAGTTAAGAACAAGTGTACTGCTATCTGAATATTTAGTTCAAGTATTCTGTGATATACATCCAGTGTTTACTGTGCATTTATATCTGTATACATACATACCTATATGTAATTACTGTTCCAGTGCTGTTTTATTGTTATATGTGATAATTCCTACATTGTACCTGTGACTGAGTGTGCCTATAGCTGCTGTGTGGATTCCATTCTTGTGTATCACACGTTTGCTATCACTATATTCTGTACCCTGGGGAACTAGGTGCGCCAGGGTCTCATATAATATATCGTGCTACATAGGGAATACTGTTAGTATTTCTCACTGTGGTTTTCAGTTACGCCACACCACTTATATCCTCTGTGCTCTGTATTTACTGTCACAAAACACGGGATTATTTGCAGTTTTTTTTGTTTGGCTACATTGTACTTTTGTACATTGTACATCCTAAGGCTACATCCCACATGATGTCTGCTACACAGAGTGGGACATCCACGGGCGCTCCTGCATCATGCCGTGCTGTCGTCACTGATTCACCAGTTGGGGAAGTGGCAGCTTTTTAAAATATGCTGCCTATGCTTGTAATGCGCCTCATGCCCCATGTGGGGCCTCCTGTGCCATTACAGCCACATATTGTCCCTGTAGTTAATCCGCCATGGACGGATACTTTGTCTACCCAGTTACAGCAATTAAATCAGACTTTGGTTAGACAAAAGTTCACCCCATGTCCCTCTGGGGCCAAGGGGCCATCTAAGCGGGCCATTTCCTCACAATCCACTAATATTTCGGATAATTCTTCCGATGAGGATGGGGAATATACTGACCCGTCAGACACTGATACAGTTGCTTCTGATGAGGAATCTGCAACCCAGGTTGATGTTCCTGACCTTGTGGAGGCTATCAAGCTTATTTTCAACATTTTAAGGTTGCTAAAGTAGTTTTACCACATTCTGACCTTTTAATTGATATGTCAGGAATCCTGGTCATCTCCAGGAAAGAAATCTCCCTGTCTAAAAAAAAATAAAAAAAAATGCTAGCTCGTTATCTTATCCCTGCGGAGTTGAGTAACAAGTGGGAAACTCCAACGCCGGTGGACTCTTATGTCGCCCGTCTTGTGGTGTCATCTACTCTGCCTGTCACCTCAGTGAAGGAACCGACCGATAAGCGTGTGGAGGGTTGCCTGAAGTCTATTTACACTCTTACCGGTGCTGTACATAGACCCACTATGGCTGCCTCTTGGGTGGCAAAAGGAATTGAAGCATGGGTTCAGGCAATTGAGGAGGAGCTACCTCAGAATTTCTCTGACATTGCCAGACAATATCTTTTATATATTACCACAGCCTCTCACTATATTCTGGAGGCGGCCTCTGATGCAGGGGTCATGGCGGCCAAGGCTTCTACTACGTCTATCCTGGCTAGCCTAATTATGTGGTTGAGGTCCTGGTCGGTGGACCTGGACTCTTCAAAGACCTTGGAGGTACTCCCTTTCAAGGGAGATATCTTGTTTGGGGAAGATCTGAATAAGATTGTGACTGACTTGGCAACGGCCAAGACTGCATTTCTCCCAAGTACTAATCCTTCTGCTCAGAAGGCTAAGAGTACCACTTTTCGTTCCTTTCGACCTCCAGTTAAAGCAAAAGGTCAGACGTACCCGAGACAGGCTCGTACTTTCAAAGCCACAAAGCCCAAATCTAAACAATCGTGGGCGTCCCGTCGGCCTGCTTCCAAACAAGACAAGCCTGCTGCATGATGGGGCGGGCCTCCCCCTAGGGGACCCCAGGGTGGGAGGCCGACTTCTGCAGTTCACCCAGGCCTGGTTAAAGACCACTCAGACGCCTGGGTACGGGAAGTTGTCTCTCATGGGTACGCAGTCTTTCAAGAGACATCCCCCTCGCCAGTTCTGCTCAATGGTTATTCCTTCGTATCCGTTGAAAGCACAAGCTCTACACCTGGTTGTACAATCTCGCCTGGAAATAGGAGTGATAGTGCCGGTACCTCTGTCCCAGAGAGGCAGGGGCTACTATTCGACCCTGTTTCTAGTTCCGAAACCGAATGGGTCTTTATGACCTATCCTCCACCTCAGATCATTGAACAAGTTCTTGAGTGTCCAAATTCCGTATGGAAACTCTGCGCTCTATTGTGCTGGCCATGGTACCCGAGGACTATATGCCATCCCTGGACATACAGGATGCTTACCTGCACATACCTATTGCCATTTCGCATCAGCAGTATCTGCGGTTTGCTATTGGCAACCTTCATTGTCCTTTCCATACTTTGCCATTTGGACTGGCCATGGCACCTCGGATTTTCACCAAGGTCATGGCGGCTTTCCTCCGCCGTGCTGATTCTGGCGAACTCCCAAGAGGTCCTTCTTAGTCAACTGGAGATGTCTGTCCAATTCCTACAAGCCCACGGGTGGCTCATTAATTGGAAGAAGTCCTTGCTGGTCCCTGCTCGGAGCATGGTGCACCTGGGGGCGCTGCTGGACACACAGCCAAAGACTGTTTCTGTCTCTGGAGACGGTCCTGAAACTTCAGGAAAAGATCAGATGCTTCCTCTCTCGCTAGAGAGTGTCGATACACTTGGCGATGCAAGTACTAGGCCTCATGGTGTCGGCTTTCGACATGGTAGAGTACGCTCAATTTCATTCCCGCCCTCTGCAGAGGTTAATCCTTTCCAAATGGGACGACCTGCCTCATCGGATCAGGTCTCAAATGAACTCCTTGACTCCGGAGGTTCGTATGTCACTGAGCTGGTGGCTACAGGACCAACAGTTGAGCAGGGGCCGTCCCTTCTGGATCTCCAACTGGGTCCTCCTGACAACGGACACCAATCTGCGAGGATGGGGCGTGGTGTTGGAGCAACACTCTCTCCAGGGTTGGTGGACCAGGGAGGAATCTCTCCTCCCGATAAACATTCTGGAATTGCGGGCAATGTTCAATGCGTTGACATTGGCCCTGTCTGGTGCAGAACAGGCCTGTTCAAGTACGGTCAGACAACGCCACCACGGTGGCATAAATAAATCATCAAGGTGGCACTCGAAGCCGCATGGCAATGATGGAAGTGTCAAAATCCTCCAATGGGCTGAACGCCATCTGCCAGCCATATCGGCAGTGTTCATTCCGAGAGTCCTCAACTGGGAAGCTGACTTCCTCAGTCGTCAGGACGTGCATGCCGGAGAGTGGAGTCTTCATCCCGAAGTCTTTCAACTCCTAGTGGACAAGTGGGGCGTACCAGATGTAGACCTGATGGCGTCGCAACACAATCACAATCTGGTCTTCGGAGCAAGGACAAGGGATCCTCAAGCAGCGTTAGTGGATGCACTGGAAATTCCATGGAACTTTCGTCTGCCATACGTGTTCCCACCAGTGTCACTCCTGCCGTGGGTAATACGGAAGTTCAAGCAAGGAGGAGGAATACTACTTCTAGCTGCTCCAGTGTGGCCCAGACGGCATTTGTTCTCAGGCCTGCAGGGTCTATCAATAGAGCTCCCTCTTCTACTTCCTCAACGCGCAGACCTCCTCATTCAGGGCCCTTGTGTCTACCCGGACCTGGCCAGACTGGCTTTGACGGCGTGGATCTTGAAAAATCACTCCTGAGAGCAAAAGGATTCTCTGAGGCGGTCATTAACACTATGTTGAAATCCCGTAAACCAGCTTCGGCTCGGATTTATTACAGGGTCTGGAATTCTTACTTCACCTGGTGTGCTGCTAAGAATTAAGATGCATATACTTTCAAAACTTCCAGACTGTTGGCTTTTCTACAGCAAGCCCTAGACTTGGGCCTTTGTCTGGGCTCCCTCAAGGTTCATATATCTGCCTTGTCGGTATGGTTTCAGAGAAAAATTGCATCTCTTCCTGACGTTCACACTTTCACTCAGGGTGTCCTATGGATTCAGCCTCCCTATGTCCCTCCTTTGGCTCCATGGGATCTATCTGTAATGTTGAATGCCCTGCAAGAGTCTCCATTTGAACCTCTTGAGTCTGGACCTTAAATGCCTTACGCTTAAGGTCTTATTTCGGTTGGCTATTGCCTTGCTAGGAGGGTGTCTGACTTAGGTGCTTTGTCCTGTCGTCCACCCTTTCTGATTTTTCACCTTGACCTGGCTGTTCTTCGAACTCGCCCTTGTTATTTGCCTAAGGTGGTATCATCTTTTCACCTTAACCAGGAGATTGTGGTTCCGGCCTTTAACTCTTCTGGTCCATCTTCCAAAAAAAAAATGTTTGTATGTGGTACGGGCTCTCCGTGTTTATGTGGAGAGGACTGCCTCCATCAGGAGGTCAGATTCCCTTTTTGGTTTTCACAGACGTGGCTGGCCTGCGAATAAGCAAACCTTGGCCAGATAGATTAGAATGGCGATTGCACAAGCCTATGCGCAGGCTGGTCTCCTAGCTTCTGCTGCTATCAAGGCCCATTCTACTTGGTCTGTTGGACCTTCGTGGGCGGCCCGCCGTGGTACGTCCGCTGAACAATTGTGCAAGGCGGCTACGTGGTCCTCTGTGAACTCGTTCATCAGGTTCTATGCCTTTGATACTTTCGCCTCCCAGGATGCTTCCTTTGGACGCTGGGTTCTTGTGCCTGCTATAGTGCATCCCCTCCCATGAGGAACTGCTTTAGGACATCCCTGATGTTATTCTCTGTGAAATACCAGTGTATCCCGCTGCAGATAAGGAGATTTATGGTAGACTTACCATTGTTAAATCTTTCTGCAAGGTACACTGGATTCCACAGGGCGCCCACCCTGACACACTTAGCTTTTTTGGGTTTATATGACATTAGCCGCTAGTCCCTTCTCCTGTCGTGAGAATGTTGTTCTATGTGGATAACATCTACCGTCTCTCTTACCTGCTACTGCATTGCACTGGTTAACGAAACTGAGCTCCAGTACCTGGAGGCGGTGCAGTGCATCCTGGGAACAGTCAAAGCTTTAGCCTGTTGGTGCCTCTGATCGAGATCCAACTCTACACCCCGATGTTATTCCCTGTGGAATCCAGTGTACCTTGGTAAGTCTACCATAAATCTCCTCCTTTTATTTACAGTAAATACAGTAGGTATAACTATGCTCTGCTGGTGAAGCATCTTTAACTATATTATGACAGTCTAATGCTAGCTCAGGGAATTGCTAGTAAATTGGCTTCTGGTGTCTAAGAATACATAATTCTTTCCTATGGATACTATTTTAGAAACTTGCAACTTAAAATATTGAAATCTACTTGTTTTTTTTCTTTTAGTAGTAATGTCATATTTATGCTTTGCACTTCTGCTTACCCTTTTGTGTGTTTTTTTTTTTTTTTTTCTTTGTACCTGTTTTTCTAGAGAGTAACTAAAATGTAATAAACGGAAAATGTCTTTGATATTAACACACATGTTCAGTTTTGTTTAAACCACCTCTGGCTAACTCTGTTCCTACAGATCTGGAATGGAAAATAATATATGTGGGTTCAGCAGAAAGTGAGGATTATGACCAAGTTCTAGACTCTGTACTGGTAGGCCCAGTCCCTGCCGGACGTCACATGTTTGTGTTTCAGGTAAGAAACGACTTGTGTCTGTCAGTTTTACTATATATGCCATTGGCTCTTGTCTCCTTTCTAGAGATGTGGTGCACACAATAATTGTCAGCTCAGCCCTATTCAATTAGGTCATGTGTCCCCGTGTGTAACAAGGAGTTTCCCTCACGAGCTGCAGGAAAAAAACTGTGGTAAATGCATCTGCTTGAGTTTAACATGTGGGGAAATCCATATATACCAGCGCTTTACACAGAATCTATGGGTTAGCGCATGTTACCCGTGTCTACTGTGTTGGGAAAATGCAGAATAATTGATTAACTCTGTAAGTTAAACCCGGTACTTTCCCATCTCAGTAAACACTGCGGGTAATTGGATATGCCCCTAAGTAACCAAATGAATCAAGTCTGGATTGAACAGAGTGCAGTCTCTAAAACTAGGAAGAGAACTGACCAGGTCTATAAAGTGACCAAGTAGCCTGTACGAATGTGATACACTTTAGCGGCTGTTAGGATGCCAGTGGTCAGAAAACCAACCGCGGCATCTTGATGGAGAGAATCCTGACAGGGGTGTAGGTAAGTATACTTTCCCTCCCCAGTTGTGTCTAAAACTAACCCATCTGCAGCCTAAACATAACCCTCCCCGGGGGTGCCTAACCCTATTTATTTTAACCTATATTTGATTAGACAGCCCTGTAAGCTTCAATATGGGCAACTGTGGCTGGAAAACAGTGTCTGGCATTTATCTGATCAAAGTGGTTGAGCCATATGTAATGCTGGAAAGTGTCTGACAATATCCACTAAACTGCAGTCCTCTTGTGACATTATTAGCAGGCCCCTGTGTAAACCCTTAACTCGCATGATACAATCCTAGGTCTCCTGGTTCTTATAGTGCCAGTTGGCGGTGAACGCACCTGTGGTTCTGATTGACACTATATTGCTTATAAGGTACATAGAGCTTTGACAGAAACCATTAAACACATAAAAATATACCATAAAGGGTACCATAACGTCGTACATTCTTCTCTAGCTAATTCTTGGTTATCAATCTACGGCAGCAGTCTTGTTCAGATGTCACCCTGTTACAGATGTGTGTGCATCAGGCTACAGACTTGCAGCGTCTATGTATGAAGGTCCTTATTAGCCATTGATGTGCCCCACAGTTACTTCTAAATAGTCTTCAACCCACAGTAGTATATCCAGAGTGTGAGGGAAACAGTGTTATATATTGCTTTCTGTGCCCTTGTCTGCAGACTTTGCCTCTTCCTATAGGTCAGATGTTATAGGTTGGCCTTTGTTACCTCAGCAATGAGTGCATCTAGGTTAATGGTGAAAGACGTCACCATTTTACTGTATAACAGCACACAATACCTGCAGCCTAAACCTAAGGCCTCCCATCTAGGGAAATGCCCAGGGACTGTAATTAGATACATCTACAGACTGCAATAGCAGTTATGGTGACCCCATCTGTTGAGATTTAAGAATACACACTACTATTTAGTAGAGCGTATACTCAAAACATTGGCATAACAGTGATTATAGTACACACATTATCACAAAAGCTGGCGCGAATGGGATGCCTGGTAAGCTTAACATTTACTTTTTTATGCCTGATATCCCTGATCTTGCCACAAGCTTTTTACTTTGCCTACTTGCATTAGGAACTGAGTTTTGCCCCCTCCCCCGTCACCTCCTGTGGGCTGCAGCTAAGAATTCAGAATGTGAATGTACTGCCTGCTTTTATAGTTAATCTAAGCACAAAAAAGAACACTGTTAATTTAGCGCTAAACCTAATATAAGTAGCCCTATGCAAAATCTTATTTCTCGAACGTCCTAAGTGGATGCTGGGGACTCCGTAAGGACCATGGGGAATAGCGGCTCCGCAGGAGACTGGGCACATCTAAAGAAAGCTTTAGGACTATCTGGTGTGCACTAGCTCCTCCCCCTATGACCCTCCTCCAAGCCTCAGTTAGATCTCTGTGCCCGAACGAGAAGGGTGCACACTAGGGGCTCTCCTGAGCTTCTTAGTGAAAGTTTTAGATTAGGTTTTTTATTTTCAGTGAGACCTGCTGGCAACAGGCTCACTGCATTGAGGGACTAAGGGGAGAAGAAGCGAACTCACCTGCGAGCAGAGTGGATTGGGCTTCTTAGGCTACTGGACATTAGCTCCAGAGGGACGATCACAGGCCCAGCTTGGATGGGTCCCAGAGCCGCGCCGCCGGCCCCCTTACAGAGCCAGAAGGCAGAAGAGGTCCGGAAAATCGGCGGCAGAAGACGTCCTGTCTTCAACAAGGTAGCGCACAGCACTGCAGCTGTGCGCCATTGCTCTCAGCACACTTCGGTCACTGAGGGTGCAGGGCGCTGGGGGGGGCGCCCTGAGACGCAATAAAAACACCTTGGATGGCAAAAAAATGCATCACATATAGCTCCTGGGCTATATGGATGCATTTAACCCCTGCCAGAATCCATAAAAAAGCAGGAGAAAAGTCCGCGAAAAAGGGGCGGAGCCTATCTCCTCAGCACACTGGCGCCATTTTCCCTCAGCTCCGTTGGAGGGAAGCTCCCTGGCTCTCCCCTGCAGTCACTACACTACAGAAAGGGTTAAAAAAAGAGAGGGGGGCACTAATTAGGCGCAGTATTAACTATACAGCAGCTATAAGGGGAAAAACACTTATATAAGGTTATCCCTGTGTGTATATATATATATATAGCGCTCTGGTGTGTGCTGGCAAACTCTCCCTCTGTCTCCCCAAAGGGCTAGTGGGGTCCTGTCCTCTATCAGAGCATTCCCTGTGTGTGTGCTGTATGTCGGTACTTTTGTGTCGACATGTATGAGGAGAAAAATGATGTGGAGACGGAGCAGATTGCCTGTAATAGTGATGTCACCCCCTAGGGGGTCGACACCTGAGTGGATGAACTGTTGGAAGGAATTACGTGACAGTGTCAGCTCTGTATAAAAGACAGTGGTTGACATGAGACAGCCGGCTACTCAGCTTGTGCCTGTCCAGACGTCTCATAGGCCGTCAGGGGCTCTAAAGCGCCCGTTACCTCAGATGGCAGATATAGATGCCGACATGGATACTGACTCCAGTGTCGACGGTGAAGAGACGAATGTGACTTCCAGTAGGGCCACACGTTACATGATTGAGGCAATGAAAAATGTTTTACACATTTCTGATAATACGAGTACCACCAAAAAAGGGGTATTATGTTCGGTGAGGAAAAACTACCTGTAGTTTTCCTGAATCTGAGAAATTAAATGAGGTGTGTGATGATGCGTGGGTTTCCCCCGATAACAACGGATAATTTCTAAAATGTTATTGGCATTATATCCTTTCCCGCCAGAGGTTAGGGTGCGTTGGGAAACACCCCCTAGGGGGGATAAAGCGCTCACACGCTTGTAAGGGCTCTACCTTCGCCTGAGATGGCCGCCCTTAAGGATCCTGCTGATAGAAAGCAGGGGGGTATCCTAAAAGGTATTTACACACATACTGGTGTTATACTGCGACCAGCAATCGCCTCAGCCTGGATGTGCAGTGCTGGGTTGGCGTGGTCGGATTCCCTGACTGAAAATATTGATACCCTAGATAGGGACAGTATATTTTTGCCTATAGAGCATTTAAAAGATGCATTTTTATATATGCGTGATGCACAGCGGAATATTTGCCGACTGGCATCAAGTCTAAGCGCGTTGTCCATTTCTACCAGTAGAGGGTTATGGACACGTCAGTGGTCAGGTGATGCGTATTCCAAACGGCATTTGGAAGTATTGCTTTATTAAGGAAGGAGTTATTTGGGGTCGGTCTTTCAGACCTGGTGGCCACGGCAACAGCTGGGAATTCCACGTTTGTACCCCAGGTCGCCTCTCAACATGAGAAGACGCCGTATTATCAGGCGCAGTCTTTTCGTGGACAAGCGGGCAAAAGGTTCCTCATTTCTGCCCCGTGACAGAGGGAGAGGAAAAAGGCTGCAGAAATCAGCCAGTTCCCAGGAACAGAAACCCTCTGCCAAGCCCTCAGTATACGCTGGGGCTTTACAAGCAGAATCAGGCACGGTGGGGGGCCCGTCTCAATGAATTTCAGCGCGTAGTGGGCTCACTCGCAAGTAGACCCCTGGATCCTTCAGGTGATATCTCAGGGGTACAAATTAGAATTCGAGACGTCTCCCCCTCGCCGTTTCCTAAAGTCTGCTTTACCGATGTCTCGTTCTGACAGGGAGACAGTTTTGGAAGCCATTCACAAGCTGTATTCCCAGCAGGTGATAATCAAGATACCCCTCCTGCAACACTGAACGGGGTATTATTCCACACTGTTGTGGTACCGAAGCCGGACGGCTCGGTGAGACCGATTCTAAATCTAAAATCTTTGAACACTTAAGTACAGAGGTTCAAATTCAAGATTGAGTCACTCAGAGCAGTGATTGCGAACCTGGAAGAAGGGGACTACATGATGTCTCGGGACATCAAGGATGCTTACCTTCATGTTAAAATTTACCCTTCTCACCAAGGGTACCTCAGGTTTATGGTACAGAACTGTCACTATCGGTTCAGACGCTGCCGTATGGATGGTACACGGCACCCCGGGTCTTTACCAAGGTAATGGCCGAAATGATGATATTCCTTCGAAGGAAGTGAATTTTAGTTATCCCTTCCTTGGACAATTCCCTGATAAGGATAAGATCCAGGGAACAGTTGGAGGTCGGTGTAGCACTATCTCAGGTAGTGTTGCGGCAGCACGATTGGATTCTCAATATTCCAAAATCGCACCTGGTTCCGACGACGTGTCTTCTGTTCCTAGGGATGATCCTGGACACAGTCCAGAAAAAGGTGTTTCTCCCGGAGGAGAAAGCCAGGGAGTTATCCGAGCTAGTCAGGAACCTCCTAAAACCGAGCCAAGTCTCAGTGCATCAATGCACAAGGGTTCTGGGTAAAATGGTGGCTTCCTACGAAGCAATCCCATTCGGCAGATTCCACGCAAGAACTTTCCAGTGGGACCTGCTGGACAAATGGTCCGGATCGCATCTTCAGATGCATCAGCGGATAACCCTGTCACCAAGGACAAGGGTGTCCCTCCTGTGGTGGTTGCAGAGTGCTCATCTTCTAGAGGGCCGCAGATTCGGCATTCAGGACTGGGTCCTGGTGACCACGGATGCCAGCCTGGAGACATCACTTCACATAAATATCCTGAAGCTAAGGGACATTTACAATGCTCTAAGCTTAGCAAGACCTCTGCTTCAAGGTCAGCCGGTGTTGATCCAGTCGGACAACATCACGGCAGTCACCCACGTAAACAGACAGGGTGGCACAAGAAGCAGGAGGGCAATGGCAGAAGCTGGGCGGAAAATCATGTGATAGCACTGTCAGCAGTATTCATTCCGGGAGTGGACAACTGGGAAGCAGACTTCCTCAGCACGACCTCCACCCGGGAGAGTGGGGACTTCACCCAGAAGTCTTCCACATGATTAAAAACTCGACAGGTATTGCGCCAGGTCCAGGGACCCTCAGGCAATAAGCTGTAGACGCTCTGGTAACACCGTGGGTGTACCAGTCAGGGTATGTGTTCCCTCCTCTGCCTCTCATACCCAAGGTACTGAGATTGATAAGATGGAGAGGAGTAAGCACTATATTCGTGGTTCCGGATTGGCCAAGAAGGACTTGGTAACCGGAACTTCAAGAGATGCTCACGGAGGATCCGTGGCCTCTACCTCTAAGAAGGGACCTGCTCCAGCAAGGACCCTGTCTGTTCCAAGACTTACCGCGGCTGCGTTTGACGGCATGGCGGTTGAACGCCGGATCCTGAAGGAAAAAAGGCATTCCGGATGAAGTCATCCCTATCCTGATCAAAGCCAGGAAGGATGTAACCGCAAAAACATTATCACCGCAATTGGCGAAAATATGTTGCGTGGTGCGAGGCCAGTAAGGCCCGACGGAGGAAATTCAACTGGGTCGATTCCTACATTTCCTGCAAACAGGAGTGTCTATGGGCCTGAAATTGGGGTCCATTAAGGTTCAAATTTCGGCCCTGTCAATTTTCTTCCAAAAAGAACTAGCTTCAGTCCCTGAAGTTCAGACGTTTGTAAAAGGGGTACTGCATATACAGCCTCCTTTTGTGCCTCCAGTGGCACTTTGGGATCTCAATGTAGTTTTGGGTTCCAAAAGTCACATTGGTTTGAACCACTTAAATCTGTGGAGTTAAAATATCTCACATGGAAAGTGGTCATGCTGTTGGCCCTGGCCTGGGCCAGGCGCGTGTCAGAATTGGCGGCTTTATCCTGAAAAAGCCCTTATCTGATTTTCCATTCGGACAGGGCGGAATTGAGGACTCATCCTCAGTTTCTCCCCAAGGTGGTTTCAGCGTCTCACCTGAACCAACCTATTGGTGGTGCCTGCGGCTACTAGGGACTTGGAGGCCTCCAAGTTACTGGACGTAGTCAGGGCCCTGAAAATTTGTTTCCAGGACGGCTGGAGTCAGGAAAACTGACTCGCTGTTTATCCTGTATGCACCCAACAAACTGGGTGCTCCTGCTTCTAAGCAGACTATCGCGCGCTGGATTTGTAGCACTATTCAGCTGGCGCATTCTGCGGTGGGACTACCGCAGCCTAAATCTGTAAAAGCCCATTCCACAAGGAAGGTGGGCTCATCTTGGGCGGCTGCCCGAGGGGTCTCGGCTTTACAACTTTGCCGAGCTGCTACTTGGTCAGGGGCAAACACGTTTGCAAAATTCTACAAATTTGATACCCTGGCTGAGGAGGACCTGGAGTTCTCTCATTTGGTGCTGCAGAGTCATCCGCACTCTCCCGCCCGTTTGGGAGCTTTGGTATAATCCCCATGGTCCTTACGGAGTCCCCAGCATCCACTTAGGACGTTAGAGAAAATAAGAATTTACTTACCGATAATTCTATTTCTCATAGTCCGTAGTGGATGCTGGGCGCCCATCCCAAGTGCGGATTGTCTGCAATACTTGTACATAGTTATTGTTACAAAAATCGGGTTATTATTGTTGTGAGCCATCTTTCAGAGGCTCCTCTGTTATCATGCTGTTAACTGGGTTCAGATCACAGGTTATACGGTGTGATTGGTGTGGCTGGTATGAGTCTTACCGGGATTCAAAATCCTTCCTTATTGTGTATGCTCGTCCGGGCACAGTATCCTAACTGAGGCTTGGAGGAGGGTCAAAGGGGGAGGAGCCAGTGCACACCAGATAGTCCTAAAGCTTTCTTTAGATGTGCCCAGTCTCCTGCGGAGCCGCTATTCCCCATGGTCCTTACGGAGTCCCCAGCATCCACTACGGACTATGAGAAATAGAATTATCGGTAAGTAAATTCTTATTTATATTATATGTATTTTAAAAATAAAATCCCACATCTAGAGAGTAGTGGGGGGTATTCAATTAAACACTCTATTGAATAGTGATGGGAATGAGTGGCTGGAGGTATTCATTTACCCGTGCTGTGAACTCCTGACTTGAGGTTTAGAAATACAGCAAAACGAGTGCCTCACTGTGAGTTGCAAGCTTACCATCCGTATCGCGCCTAGCAAGTCTGAGAATGCTGTTTACTGCAACTAAAAGCATTCTTTAGACGTGGTTACTTGCATCTACCAACAACGATTCCAGATGTGATGCGGCTAAATAGCTTTGGGCACTCATTCTCAGCGCTATTCATTATTGCACTTAATTGCTTACAACCCCCCCCCCCCCCCCCCCCCCCCCCCTCCCCCATTGGGCCATACCATCTGACTACGCAGAGCCCATGCATTTGACTGCAAGGCAGATATTAGTGCAACACCAAGCCGGTTTTAGAGACTATAATGGCTAATGTAGTATGTTACCCATACCAATCATTTGGATCATCTCTCAAGTTTTTAATCATACTGGAAAATTTAGTTGCTTTGTGTAACATGCTATTCTCTGGCATCAGGTTTTAGGAACTTACTCCCATCATGCTTTGCAAATCTGATTAGTTTCAAGTGTGAGATACAGATATATAGATATTTGAAAGGTATTTGTGTTTTAGTGTTACCTAACAGACCATTTCAATGTATAAGTGGAGAATGGAAATGACTTGTATTGATGTTTGCTGTTAAATGCTGTACAGATCTTTGTGGCTGGATAAAAGCCACCTAATGTAATGGCTTCAGAAAAATTGTATTATGCTTTAAAATTTGCAGGCAGATGCTCCAAATTCAAGCCTTATCCCAGAGTCTGATGCTGTGGGGGTTACGGTCGTCCTAATCACATGCACATACAGAGGACAGGAGTTCATCAGAGTCGGCTATTATGTCAATAATGAGTACTCTGACCCTGAGCTGAGAGAGAATCCACCGTTGAAGCCAGACTTCAGTCAGGTACTTGAACCGGTCCTACTTGTTACTTTAATTTTAACACATGTTCCTGTTTGCAGCTGTTGTGGTTGTTTACTTTAAAAAAAAAAAAAACATCGGCAGAAAAATGGGATCACGTTCCCACTTTGCCCGGCAACCTCTCAAAAACGCATTAATATCGGATCACCAGGCCACAGCGTTCTGTAGAACACATTATTGGGCAAAATGTCCATGCTTTGTAAAACATTTCAGTGTTAGAAAGAGTAGAGTGATGGGTATGTTCCATCTTGTGTACCTTGAGAAAAGGATATTGTCCTTTGCAATCTGAGAGGTTTCTTATATTGGTCAACAAAAAGGTTTAACACACACACACACACACTTATTTTGGATTAATGGAGTTGTGCAAAGATGTTAAAATTAGGGCCGGGATGGGGAGATCTGTAGCCGGCTGGTTTGATCTGTAAGAAAGTGTAAAAGACTGGGCTAAATTAAGCTCCTTGGTATGAAAATGCTATGCGATAATTATTCACACCCATCACATTATCTTTATCCAATTAGACTAGAACTGATCCCATGGGAGTGGAGACTGATTCTGCTCTCTCCCGAAGAGATCCATTGCTTATAGATCATGTGGTTTGACTTGTTTTATTATGTGTGCATCTTGGATGTAGGTGATTCCATATGTAAGGATAAAAGGCTGATATTTGCTCAATAAAAGTTCCTGTGACACTAGAAACACATTTGTGCTCATTGCTCTGAATATTAGTAAGCTATGTTATGGCTTTGTATCAATCCAAAATGAGCTGGTGCCATGGTATCACTACAATGATTGGGACACTGATCTACATATCCCATAAAGTACGTACATACAAAGACAACATACCGTATAGTCCTCTTGTGCGGTTAACATGTTGCCTTCAGTCAACAGCTGAAGAGACGGCACATAGAATTTACAGTGGATGGAGTACAATCCTATGGCTGTCTAGCAAAGCATGTGACCAATTTAAATCTTGGTCAGACCAGCTATTGCTGTGCCTCAATGTAAGCTGCCATGTTATATTGGACAATGTGTTTATCTTGACCCAGTATTTTTATGGAAACCATTTGCATGCAATGGACGTATCCTTTAAAACCGTGAAAGCGTAAAAACCAATGCGGTCATAACTGAAATATGTAGTTGTGGGGTCACACGGCTGCTTTACTGCTGTGGTATGAAAGTTGACATTCAGATGGGTTTTGAATGTCGATCTGGACTTTAGAGTTGAGAAGCATAATATCAGCATACGTTGCCAGTTTAAGCATTAGCCTAGCCCAAAAATTTCTATTTGTGATTGTCTGCCTTATGTCCATGTCGACATTTACAACTTTAGACATTCTGGTGTCGACATTCTGCCTGGATCACCTGCTATACATGTGTTGATAAAGAAGCACATTCAGTGCCCAGCATCTGATTTTTTTTTTTCCATCCTGTCTTTCAGCTTCAAAGGAACATCCTGGCATCAAATCCACGTGTGACACGCTTTCATATCAATTGGGATAGTGCTAGTGAATCAAAGATGGAAGATATTGAAAATGTGGACCCTGCCTCCCATGCTATGCTACCCCCGTCTTGTGCCCCCACTAAGGGCCTCACTGGTGCACTTAACACAATCCCAGAGAACTCAATGGACTGCATATAAGTACTGTAATGCTGGGGCGTGCAAGCCTACCAAGGAAATCTGCTTACAGTCAACTATTTAACCATGCCCTTTCCCCCTTAAAAAAAAAAAAAAGTTAAAAAGAACTAAATAGCAGCGGCAACTTCCGAATCAGAGTATGATCTGTTTGGCCACTGCCAACCTTTCTATTTTGCATGATGTCCTCAGGCTCCAGAGTCTCTATCTTGAAGGTAATAATAATCTGCTACTAAAGTAAATTTGAGGAAGATTTGCCTAGTCAAGTGTAGCTTTGGCTAGAATTCCTTTCTCTATATTTCCTTATTGATGGTCTGATACTGCCTTCTGTTAGGTGGCTAATATGGTTCTGCCAGAAGATGTCCAGGATTAATAGCACTTGGATTTTTGATAAATGGGGCATGTGATTCTACAGGGATCACCCCTCTCACTGTTCAGCTGATTGACGCTGGCAGAGATCGTAGCTCCATACACCTGCCCATCATGAAACGCTAAAGGAGATCTTCCAGTTTAGTTTGTTCTGACTGCAGTCCTTTGTTATAGTAGATATTAATTTCTGTGGGCACAGCTGTATTTCCTCTCCTTCTGTGAGACACTGCCATCTCTAAATTCTAGTGCAGCATTCCTGCAACAGGAACTTTTTTTATTATTATTATTACACACTAGCACGTCTTTGTCTCCTGCAATGAATAAGTGAGAAATTGGTGGTGTCCAATGAAAGCTGTATTGTTTGCGTTGTGATTAGAGCCAAAACTTTCTGCACACAAAGGACTATTCCCAGGAGTTGGATATACCTTCTGATTGTCATGATACACGGGGAGGAACTCCTCAAAGTGCAGTCTACTTCTGGTGCTCTCTCCTCATGTAGAGGAATAGAATAAGCACTTACCAACTCCTGCTCCAAGCTCATTGTGGCCAAAGCCACCACCTCAAGAGCGTACCTCGCACTCCACCGGGACTGTCCATTCACAGACCATAGGAAACCACCTCAGCTCGTACAGCACTCGGGTTCTTTATACCACAATTTTAAGGCAGATTTGTTTGATGTTCCTGCCTCCAGCATTCTCATTTTGTTACTGTGGCACATCTTAAAGCCATGTGTATTTTCTTATTTTATATATTTGTGAGTAGGAATTTCCATAAATAAAAGCACTTGAGCAGGGTGTACCAATGTTCTCGTATGTTCCCTGTATCAGCGCTTTGGAATTATGCTGTAATTGTATCTATTTGTGTAACTGGTTATTGATAATACCATTTGTAATGTTAAATATCTTTCCACTTCCATGCTTTGGCACATAGATTCTATGTGTGGTATGTATATAGATTTCCTGTATGGTATGTATATTTGTGGAAATAGCTGTGGAAGATACCCTGATCTTCCTTCACTACGGAAGCTGTTATAGGACACTCTTCAACCAGGAACGAAAAAATATAACATGTCATTCTTGTGTTACAGCTTTCCCTGGTTGCCTTCAGCCAGACATTACCCTCATCATGGGTAACTTGATCATCCTCCAGGGCATAGAGATCTAGATCTATAGGGAAAGCGGTCTGTCTAATATTGCTGCTGAAAACACTATTTGTCACAAGCTGTCTTTGTTCTGTGGTAGACCATTTCCATTGTTTTCTAGAACAAATATATAGGCTAAGGATGATATGGACTAATCTGAACAAAATAAAAGTCCTTCACTTGTTTGATTGCAGCAAAATAACCTTCCTCAAGATTGTGTGTGTTTGGGGGAGGAGGGGGTCTTGTAATAGCCTGCGAGAAGGAAGACTTTTTGCAAATTTTCTGTGTTTTTAATTTCTTTTTTTTTTTTTTTTTAAAGCAAGTCATTTACACTGCTAAATCAGGCAGGTTTTGCAGTATAAATCATTACAGCTTTAAAAAACACGGATAACTTGCACAAAGTTCCTCACACTTCCTGCTTATCACAGGCTCTTACATTCCCCCTTGCCTGTTTCTACTATAAGCTGCCTTGTCTTACAAATAAAATTATGGTTTAAAGCCTTATTGAGGATTCTGAGGCTGGAGAAATTTAAGTCCGTGTTCTTTGGGGTTATTTGATGAAGCAGTGGAGAATTTGCTCATAACAATCAAGTAATTTCTACCTATCATTTATAGGGCGTTATTCAAATGGTATATCACTTTCTAAATTGATCCCCGTTATAGCGCCCACGGTAATCTGGTTTAGCTGTTTCTCGCTACCCCAGTGCTAGCAAGCTGAAATTATTTTACCACACCCGTCATCAGAAACAGAACGAGCGTGGAAGGGGGTGAAATGAACTGAATACCGCCCATAGAATGTACTTGATAAATGTTACCTCAAAGCTCATTGGTTGCTATGGGTAACTTCAAATCTCCCCCTCCCCCCCCACTGCTTGATGCAACAACCCCTATTACCCTGTGGGTAACTTATACCAGGGTTGCTGGTTCTAGCACAGATACAGCCAGGTACATAGGTTGCTGAGTTTAGTCTTGTGAGTGCCAGATGGGAAACAATGGCTTCTGTTTGTACGACTTGTAGTGGACCCGCATGGATTAAGAATAACAGGGTGCTGTTTGTTTAGGAAGCTATTGCTGAAATCTGTTGACATTGGAGGGCTTTTGGGTACTTTTCCTCTAAGGTAACCCTTCCCTAGCGATATGGCTCTATAAATGTGGCTGGGATGTTGGCATATGGGGATGTGGGGAACAATGTGCAGCTTGCTGTGTACAGGAAGGATTAAATGACTTGTTTTTTGTTTTGTAGCGGAGATCTGTGAATTGTCTAAGGAGGTTATGGCTGTTGATATTTTTTATTATTATTATAAAGGCACAGTAGCATTTAAGATGCTTCAGTGTCTTATTACATTTTGTATTCATACAGATGTGTCCTTTTACATCTTTGCTCCATGCGCTACAAGTCGTGTTACACATTGTGCAAGTGCCGCGTGACTTGGTAGCGCCAAGTGTGTCTTATTTTTTATATATTCACAAAAATGTCTTATACGCAAAGTAATGTAGGATGCACAAGCAACTGCTGCTGTATATGATATGCAGCATGCATATATTCTGTGTATAATAGCGGCTCTATCTGCATCCGAAACGCTACGTTAGTGTTTCATGGAAAAAACACAAAAAAAAACAAGAATGGCATGGCGCTACTTTACGGTCTGTTTAGCCTGACTGCAGCAAGGATGTAAGGACACATCTGTAGTTCCAATATTGCCATGACTTAAGTGCATTATGGGGGTTACTAATGAAAATCTGGTTTAAAAATGTATATAATCATACATTTTGTTATAGGAATTTATTTATAACAGTTGAGGAGGGTGTTGAAGTGTCAGAGTTCATGCTATAAAATGTGTGTGCTAGCAGTACCCTAACACCTCCCTAATGCTGCTGTTGATGACTCGTCTCCATTAGCATGGGAGCCGCTAGTAGGAGCTGCTGGAGGGCCCCAGGTGTAAGGCTCCTACCTGCCCCTAATAGTGAAGGTGCTGCTGTCAGAAGACTAAGCTTTGGTGTCCCAGGACAAGAATTAGGGGTGTGTATTACAAAACGTGGCAGAGGGCGACAATGGGCGTGCTCTCTGCAGGTGTCTTTCTATGCATATTACTTTGCCAGATTCTACATATATTGTAGTTATTGCTGTAAGCACTGAGTGGCATGCTGTGCCTGGCCTGTCATTTCTTGGTCCTTTACAAGCTGGCCTGTTTCCTGATTAGCAGAAGGTGAATGGGAGATACTATTAAGTTGCAGAGTGTTAGAGCTCAGGGGGTCTGCTAGCACAAGAAAGCATGTCAATGTGTGAGGCAAGCTGGTGTGTGAAATGTCTTTACAAAGGGGGGGGGTTTACCATCTGCAGTGCACAGATCACCAGCATGCACTAACCAGATGCCTACAATGCAATGTACGGAGGGGGGTTCAGCATAAAATAATTAGAAAATGGAAAACAAACGTTTCTCATTGCTCCGTTTAATTCCTCTATGTAATCTGCTTTTTAAAGTGTTTTAAGGCTTCAGTGAATACTACCATGCTTAAATTATGATAATTCATATTACCCCTATGATCTTGTAGCCCATAACGTCAATCAGTTGTTGGGTAAATCTAAGTTAGTGGATTTGGTCACTATATTCATCCAGGGCAGGCACACTCTCTGCACTTGTGTTCAGTCACTTTTGCCTTTGTTCCTCCCAGGACAGTCTCTGATATACTTCAGTAGCTAATAGTTTAAGCTGCACTTTGGTTACTGCCTGTTGTGTCAGCAGTGCAGCCCCAGGCATCGTTCTTCTTTCCATGGACACATACTGGTGCTAAAACAATATTATAAAATCCAACAGTTTATGCTTAAATTGATCCTGGTATACATATATCTCCATTTACACTTAGCCTCCCAGCACAGTAACCAGCCCTTCTAGTCACGCCATGCATTTTTTCCTGTGACTTTTTCCCTTCAAATACATCATATTCGCAAAAAGATGTGACTAGAGCGCCCAAACAGCTTTTGCTGATTAAAATATGTGGCATGCCTCTATGTGACCGCAGCAGTATCTGTATATGAAATGGTACACTACAGTGTTTTCCTACAGCATATAGGCATGCCGTATAGAATTCTTAATCAGCAGAGTCTGCTTGCGAGTCCTATTCGCATAGTGACTGCATTTTCGGGAGCAAAAAACGCCCAAAGTGAAGTAGCATGGCAACAGACAGCTTACTCGTGCCAGACATCTCCTGCTACATGGCGTACTGAGGCAAGATGTATGAGGACACATCTGTACCTGCACAAAAATGGTATTTTAATTACCTACCGGTAAATCCTTTTCTTGTAGTCCATAAGGGATATTGGGGGAGACTTAGGGGGTCATTCTGACCCGTTTGCTTGCTGCTTTTTGTCGCAGCCGAGCGAACGGGTTCCTACTGCGCCGGTGCATGCCAGAAAGCCGTAGCAGGGCTACGATCGCCTCTGCCTGATTGATAGGCAGAGGCGATCGTTGGGCGGAACGGTGGCGTTTGGCCGCCGTTTTGTGGGAGTGGTCCGGCCAGCGCAGGCGTGACCGGACCGAACTGGTGGCGGGCCGCAGCGGCTGCGTGACTTCACATGCAGCGGCTGCGAGCCGTGAAGCAATGAGTAGCTCCTAGACAGCACGCTAAAGCTGCGCTGGCCGGGAGCTACTCTTGAAGTGCAAAGGCATCGCTGGTGTGCGATGCCTGCATTTCTGCGGAGGGGGCTGGCACTGACATGCGGGGCATACTAGCCCTGTGCTGGGCGTTCCCCCCGCATGTCAGTGTGAATGATCGTAGCTGTGCTAAATTTACCACAGCTACGATCAACTCGGAATGACCCCCTTAGTGCGATGAGTATAGATGGGGTCCAAAGGAGCCAGTGCACTTTCAATTTTCTTCACTGGGTGTGCTGACTCCTCCCCTCTATGCCCCCTCCCACAAACCGTTATAGGTAAAAATGTGCCCGAAGGAGAAAGGACATATATGAGAAGGAAATATAAGAACAAAGAGTGGTGAGATTGATATATGTTCGTGGTGTGCTGGTATAAGGACCAGCAACAGTTGGTAACAACTACAGCAACAGCTGACTGGTAACCACAGAAAAGAGAACCTGCAGAAAAGTCACCGCACAGAGGCTGGTGCCCAATATCCCTTATGGACTACGAGAAAAGTATTTACCTGTAGGTAATTAAAGTCCTATTTTCTCTTACGTCCTAGAGGATGCTGGGGACTCCGTAAGGATAATGGGTATAGACTGGTTCCGCAGGAGACATGGGTATAGACGGGTTCCGCAGGAGACATGGGCACTATAAAGAACTTTAGAATGGGTGTGCACTGGATCCTCCCTCTATGCCCCTCCCTCTATGCCCCTCCTCCGGACCTCAGTTCCTGTGCCCAGAGGAGACTGGGTGCATTACAGGGAGCTCTCCTGAGTTTCTCTGAAAAAAGAATTTTGTTAGGTTTTTTATTTTCAGGGAGCACTGCTGGCAACAGGCTCCCTGCATCGTGGGACTGAGGAGAGAGAAGCAGACCTACTTAACTGATAGGCTCTGCTTCTTAGGCTACTGGACGCCATTAGCTCCAGAGGGAGTTGGAACGCAGGTCTCCCCTTGCCGTTCGTCCCAGAGCCGGAAGACAGAAGCCGGGTGAGTATAAGACGAAAGAAGACTTCAAAGGCGGCAGAAGACTTCAGATCTTCCCTGAGGTAAGCGCGCAGCGGTAACGCTGTGCGCCATTGCTCCCACACAACACACACTGCAGGCACTGATGGGCGCAGGGGGGCCGCCCTGGGCAGCAATATAAACCTCTAGGACTGGCAAATACATATATATAGGCTGCGGAGGCAGTAGATATAAAAATTCCCCGCCAGTATTACAAAATTGAGCGGGACCGAAGCCTGCTGCTGGAGGGGGCGGAGCTTGATTCCACAGCACTAACAGCGCCATTTTCTCCACAGAGCACTGCAGAGAAGCTGGCTCCCCGGACTCCCCTGCTGAACACGGCGACACAGGTCAGAAAAGAGGGAGGGGGGGGGGGAATTTGTAAGGCAGCAGTGAGTGTATTATACAGATAATTATATATAAAAGCGCTATATTATCTGGGAATTTGTTTCCAGTGTCAGTTGGCGCTGGGTGTGTGCTGGCATACTCTGTCTCCAAAGGGCCTTATTGGGGAACTGTCTCCATATAAATATATCCCTGTGTGTGTGGGGGTGTCGGTACCAGTGTGTCGACATGTCTGAAGCGGAAGGCTTATCTAAGGAGGAGGTGTAGCAGATGATTGTGGTGTCTCCGTCGGCAACGCCGACACCTGATTGGTGTGACGTAGAATGTTTTGAATGCAAATGTGACCTTATTACATAAGAGGTTGGACAAAGCAGAGTCCAGGGAAAAAGCAGGGAGTCAATCCATGGCTTTGACTGTCACAAGGCCCTTCAGGGTCTCAAAAACGTTCTCTATCCCAAATAGCAGACACTGATACCGACACGGATTCTGACTCCAGTGTCGACTACGATGATGCAAGGTTACACCCAAGGGTGGCCAAAAGTATTCATTATATGATTATTGCAATAAAAGATGTTTTGCATATCACAGATGACCCCTCTATCCCTGACACGAGGGTGCGCATGTATAAGGAAAAGAAACCTGAGATAACCTTTCCCTCATCTCATGAGCTGAACGAGTTATTTGAAAAATTTTGGGAAACTCCAGACAAAAAACTGCAGATTCCCAAGAGGATTTTTATGGCGTATCCTTTCCCTGCACAGGACAGAGTACGGTGGGAATCCTCGCCCAGGGTGGACAAGGCTTTAACGCGCTTGTCCAAGAAGGTGGCGCTACCGTCTCCAGACGCGGCAGCCCTCAAGGATCCTGCTGATCGCAGACAGGAAACCACCTTAAAATCTATTTTATACGCATTTGGGTGCTTTACTCAGACCGGCAATAGCATCGGCATGGGTATGTAGCGCGGTTGCAGCTTGGACAGATACCTTGTCAGCTGACTTTGATACCCTAGATAGGGATACCATTTTATTGACCTTAGGTCACATTAAAGACGTAGTCTTATATATGAGAGACGCTCAAAGAGACGTTGGGCTGCTAGGTTTAAGAGTCAACGCCATGGCGATTTCTGCTAGGCGAGCCCTGTGGACCCGCCAATGGACGGGTGATGCCGACTCAAAGAAGCATATGGAGGTTTTACCTACAAGGGTGAAGTTTTATTTGGGGAAGGTCTCGCGGACTTGGTTTCCACAGCTACCGCGGGTAAATCTACTTTTTTGCCTTTTGTTCCCCCACAGCAAAAGAAAACTCCACAATATCAGATGCAGTCCTTTCGGTCGCATAAGTTCAGAAGAGGTCGGGGCTCATCCTTCCTCGCCAGAGGTAAGGTTAGAGGGAAAAGAACGCCTCCTTCGGCTAGTTCCCAGGAACAGAAGTCCTCCCCGGCTTCTACTAAATCCACCGCATGACGCTGGGGCTCCACTGAGGGAGTCCGCACCGGTGGGGGCACGTCTTCAACTCTTCAGCCAGGTCTGGGTTCTGTCAGACGTGGATCCTTGGGCGATGGAAATTGTATCCCAAGGCTACAAACTGGAATTCGAAGAGGTGCCCCCTCGCCGATTTTTCAAGTCGGCCTTGCCAGCTTCTCCCCCCAGAGAGGGCAGTAGTGTTAGCTGCAATTCAAAAGATGTGTTAACAGCACGTGATTATCAAGGTTCCCCTAGTCCAACAGGGGAAAGAGTACTATTCAACGCTGTTCGTGGTCCCGAAGCCAGATGGCTCGGTCAGGCCCATTTTAAATCTAAAATCCCTAAACCGGTACTTGAAAAAGTTCAAATTCAAGACGGAATCGCTCCGGGCAGTGATCTCCAGTCTGGAAGGGGGGGGGGATTTTATTGTGTCACTAGACATAAAGGATGCATACCTTCATGTTCCAATATATCCTCCTCATCAGGAGTATCTGAGATTCGCTGTACAGGACTGTCATTACCAGTTTCAGACGTTGCCGTTTGGGCTTTCCACGGCCCCAAGGATTTTCACCAAGGTGATGGCGGAGATGATGGTGCTCCTGCGCAGGCAGGGAGTCACAATTATCCCGTACTTGGACGATCTCCTGATAAAAGCGAGATCGAGAGATCAATTGCTGAAAAGCGTGTCGCTCTCCCTGAGAGTGCTACAACAGCACGGTTGGATTCTAAATCTGCCAAAGTCACAATTGGTTCCAAGAACTCGACTATCATTCCTAGGCATGATTCTGGACACAGAACAGAAGAGGGTTTTTCTCCCGATGGAAAAAGCCCAGGACCTCCAGAACATGGTCAGAGACCTGCTAAAACCAAAAAGAGTGTCTGTTCATCAATGCACTAGAGTTCTGGGGAAAATGGTGGCAGCCTACGAGGCCATCCCATGCGGCAGGTTTCATGCGAGGACATTTCAGTGGAACCTTCTGGACAAGTGGTCCGGGTCCCATCTACAAATACATCAGAAAATAAGCCTGTCCCCCAGGGCCAGGGTGTCTCTCCTGTGGTGGCTGCAGAGTGCTCACCTTCTAGAGGATCGCAGGTTCGGCATTCAGGACTGGGTTCTGTGACCACGGACGTGAGCCTTCGAGGATGGGGAGCAGTCACACAAGGAAGAAATTTTCAGGGACTATGGTCAAGCCAGGAGGCTTGTCTACACATCAACATACTGGAATTAAGGGCCATATACAACGGCCTACGACAAGTGGAGAATCTTCTTCGCGACCTACCTGTTCTGATTCAATCAGACGACGTCACAGCCGTGGCTCATGTAAACCGCCAAGGCGGGACAAGGAGCAGAGTGCCAATGGCGGAAGCCACCAGTATTCTTTGCTGGGCGGAAAATCACATAAGCGCTCTGTCAGCAATCTTCATTCCGGGAGTGGACAACTGGGAAGCAGACTTCCTCAGCAGGCACGATCTCCATCCAGCAGAGTGGGGACTTCATCAAGATGTTTTTGCAGAGGTAACAAGTCTTTGGGGAATTCCTCAAATAGACATGATGGCATCACGCCTCAACAAGACGCTTCGGAGGTATTGTGCCAGGTCAAGGGACCCTCAGGCAGTAGCGGTGAACGCCCTGGTGACACCATGGGTGTTTCAGTCGGTCTATGTGTTCCCTCCTCTTCCTCTCATCTCAAAAATATTGAGAATCATAAGACAAAAAAGAGTGCAGACAATACTCATTGTTCTAGATTGGCCTCAAAAGGCCTGGTACTCAGATCTTCAGGAAATGTTCACAAGATCTGTGGCCTCTTCCTCTCAGGGAGCACCTGTTACAGCAGGGGCCCTGCGTGTTCCAAGACTTACAGCGGTTACGTTTGACGGCATGGCGGTTGAACACCGAATCCTAGCTGGGAATGGTATTCCGGAAGAAGTCATCCCTACGCTGATAACGGCTTGGAAGGAGGTGACGGCGAAACATTATCACTGTATCTGGAGGAAATATGTTTCTTGGTGTGAAGTCAAGAATGCTCCTACGGAGGATTTCCATTTGGGCCGTTTTCTCCACTTCCTACAGACAAGAGTGGATATGGGCCTGAAGTTAGGCTCCATTAAGGTACAAATTTAGGCCCTCTCTATATTCTTTCAGAAGGAATTGGCTTCTCTCCCAGAAGTCCAGACTTTTGTAAAGGGAGTGCTGCACATCCAGCCTCCTTTTGTGCCCCCAGTGGCACCATGGGACCTTAATGTGGTATTACGGTTCCTAAAATCTCACTGGTTTGAACCGCTTCAGACGGTTGAATTAAAATTTCTCACTTGGAAGGTGGTCATGTTGGCCTTGGCATCTGCGAGGCGGGTGTCCGAATTGGCGGCCTTGTCTCACAAGAGCCCCTATCTGATTTTCCATGTGGATAGAGCGGAGTTGAGGACTCGTCCTCAATTATTGCCCAAGGTGGTTTCATCATTTCATATGAACCAACCTTTTGTGGTGCCTGTGGCTACGGGTGACTTGGAGGACTCCAAGTCCCTAGATGTAGTCAGGGCCTTAAAAATCTATGTAGCCAGGACGGCTTGGGTTAGGAAAACAGAAGCACTGTTTGTCCTGTATGCAGCCAACAACGTTGGCGCTCCTGCTTCGTAGCAGTCTATTGCTCGCTGGATCTGTAACACGATTCAGCAGGCTCATTCTACGGCAGGATTGCCGTTACCAAGTTCGGTAAAGGCCCATTCCACTAGGAAGGTGGGCTCTTCTTGGGCGGCTGTCCGAGGCGTCTCTGCTTTACAGCTCTGCCGAGCAGCTACCTGGTCGGGTTCAAACACTTTTGCAAAGTTCTATAAGTTTGATACCCTGGCTGATGAGGACCTTGCGTTTGCTCAGTCGGTGCTGCAGAGTCATCCGCACTCTCCCGCCCGGTCTGGAGCTTTGGTATAAACCCCATGGTCCTTACGGAGTCCCCAGCATCCTCTAGGACGTAAGAGAAAATAAGATTTTAAACCTACCGGTAAATCTTTTTCTCCTAGTCCGTAGAGGATGCTGGGCGCCCGTCCCAGTGCGAACTATTTTCTGCAGGGCTTGTATATTGTTGTTGCTTACATAAGGGTTATGTTACAGTTGAAATCAGTCTTTGTCTGATACTGTTTGTTGCATATTCGATGTTATATGGTATGGGCTGGTATGAATCTTGCCCTTGGATTACCAAAATCCTTTCCTCGTACTGTCCATCTCCTCTGGGCACAGTTCTCTAACTGAGGTCTGGAGGAGGGGCATAGAGGGAGGAGCCAGTTCACGCCCATTAAAGGTCTTAAAGTGCCCATGGCTCCTGCAGAGCCCATCTATACCCATTGTCCTTACGGAGTCCCCGGCATCCTCTACGGACTAGGAGAAAAAGATTTACCGGTAGGTTTTAAATCTTATTTTCTCAAGCATTCATAAGGGATATTTCTGGAGATTTAGTATGATGGGGACGTCCCAAAGCTTCCAGAACAGGTGGGAACGTGTGGAGACTGCTGCAGCACCGCCTGGCCAAACTGGGTATCCTCTTTGGCCAGGCTATCAAACTTGTAGAACTTAACAAAAGTGTTCTTCACCGACCAGGTTGCAGCTCGGCACAGTTGCAAGGCCGAGACTCCACGGGCAGCCACCCAGGAAGAGCCCACTGATCTCGTGGAGTGGGCCTTCAGACTTAGGAACAGGTTAGTAAAGGCTGCAGACACATAGGCCTGTTGGATAGTGAGCCTAAGCCAACGAGCAATGGACTGCTTCGAATCAAGACAACCTTTTTTCTGCGCATCATAGAGCACGAACAAGGAATCTGTCTTTCTGATCCGAGCTGTTCGCTTGACAGATTTTCAAGGCACGCACAGCATCCAATGCCTCCGGAGGAGCAGAAGCATTAGAACTGGACAGAACCACAATAGGTTGATTCAGGTGAAACGCGGATACAACCTTCGGCAGGAACTGCTGTCTAGGCCGGAGCTCCGTTCCATCCTCGTAAAAGACTAAGTATGGATTTTTACACGATAAGGCCCCCAATTCTACTAGCAGAAGCCAGGGCCAGTAACATCACCGTCTTCCACGTGAGTTTCTTGTCTTCTACCGTCAGCAGAGGTTCAAACCAGAAGGACTATGGAAATTCTAACACTACATTAAAATCCCAGGGTGCTGTAGGCGGCACAAAAAGAGGTTGTATGTGGAGTGCCCGTTACAAGGTGGTCTGAACTTTTGGCAGCCCTGCCAATTTCTTCTGGAAGAAAATGGAGAGCGCTACAATCTGGACCTTAATGGAACTCAGACGTAAGCCCTTATCCACACCAGCCTGCAGGGAACGTCCCAAATGGAACTCTGCAGGCGGATGGGATACGTGTGTTCCTCGGACCAAGAGACCTATCTTCTCCAGATATCGTGTTTTGACGTTGCAGGTTTCCTGGCCTGAACCATGGTAGCAATAACCTTAGAAAGGCCCTTGGGAGCTAGGATGTTCTGCTCAACCTCCATGCCATCAAATGAAGTCGCCGTAAGTCCAGGTAGATGAACGGTCCTTGTAGAAGGAGATTTCTTCTGAGAGGTAGATGCCAAGGGTCTTCTACGGACATGTCCAGAAGATCCGCGTACCACTCCCTCCACGGCCAATCCGGGGCAATCAGAATTGCCTGGCCTCCCTGATGTCTGATGTGCTTGAGCACCCTTGGGAGCAATGGAATCGGAGGAAACACGTAGACCAGTCCTTAAAGGCCAAGGCGACGTCAGTGCATCTACTGCCCTCGCCTGAGGGTCCCTGGTTCGTGAGCAATACCAATGAAGATTCTTGTTGAGACGAGAAGCCATCATGTCTATCTGTGGGCAGCCCCACCGGTGGACGATCTGTTGGAACACCTGCTGGTGGAGATCGTGACGACTGAGGAAAGACGCTTTCCAGTTGTCCACACCCAGAATGAAGATTGTCGACATTGCTCTTTCATTTCTTTCCGGACAGAGGATTATTTTTTACACCTCTCGCGTGCAGGCTCTGCTTTTTGTTCCTCCTTGTCGATTGATGTATGCCACTGTTGTGGCGGTGTCCAACTGAACTTGGATTGTGTGATTCTTGAGCAGAGGAGAGGTCTGAAGCAGAGCATTGTAGATTGCCTGAAGTTCCAGAATGTTGATCGGAAGGAGGGCTTCGTCGGCTGACCACCTGCCCTGGAACTACGCCCCCTTGGGTGACAGCTCCCCATCCTCTCAGACTCGCATCCATTGTGAGGAGAATCCAATCCTGAATCCTGAAACACCAGCCTTCCAGGAGATTGGAGGATTGCAGCCCCCACAGGAGGGAAATCCTGGCTTGAGGCGACAGCCATATCATCCGATGCATCTTAAGATGTGATCCGGACCTTTTGTTCAGGAGATCCAGCTGAAAAGTCTTGGCATGGATTGTATGAGGCGACCATTTTTCACAACAATATTATGCAAAGATGGATGGACACTCGAGTAGGTCGGAGCACCATGTGGACCATCTCCTGAAGTGTTCTCACCTTGTCTTCTGGCCAGAACACCTTCTGGGCCACAGTATCCAGCAACATTCCCAGGAACCGGAGCCGCTGAAACTGCTCCAGGTGGGACTTCTGTAAGTTGAGGATCCACCCATGGTGTGACACAAGTTGGATAGTGCAGTTGATATGGAGCAACAAATGCTCCCTGGATCTTGCTTTGATCAGAAGATCGTCTAGGTAAGGAACAATATTGACTCCCTGGACCCGGAGCTGGAACATTGTCTCCGCCATCACCTTCGTGAACACCCTCTGAGCTGTGGACAGACTGAAGGGTAGTGCCTGGAATTGGTAGTGATTGTCCAGCAGGGCAAACCTCAGATACGCCTGATTAGGTGGCCAAATCGGAATATGGAGATAGGTGTCTTTGATAGCCAAGGAAACCATGAATTCCTGGTCTTTCATGCCTGCAATCACTGCTCGCAAGGATTCCATTTTGAACTTGAACACCTTCTGGTACGGATTCAAGGACTTTAGATTCAAAATAGGCCTTACAGTCTGGTTTCGGCACCACAAACCGGCTCGGCTGAAGTGACGCAGTCGAGCTCCCACCTCGAGATCTCCTGGGTGGGCACAGTCATGCTGAGGTCTTAGTGGAAGCAGAACTGGTGGTCTGTTCCTGAGAGATGGTGCTGGCAGATTTTCTTAATTTACCTCTGGTGCCTCTAGCTGCATTGGCGGCACCTCTGGCCTTAGATCGAAATCTATTAGAGCTAAAGGACTGAACAGACGGTCCCGCGTAGGAGCGTCTTGCCGGTGGGGTCCCAGAGGGGAGAAACGTGGATTTCCCAGCCATAACTTTGGAAATCCATGTATCCCACTCCACCCTAAAGAGCCATTCCCCTGGAAAGGAGAGTTTGGATTCCGTGTCCGCTATCCACTGCCGCAAACCACAAGGCCCTGCGCTGACACTGCCGTGGCAGAAGTCCTATACCCATCTCCTTAAGCGAATCACACGGGATGTGTGTAGTGTCCGGAATGTGCCTAAGGAGGGTCACCATAGTGACCAGAGGTATAGTCTCGGAAAGGCTCTCCTGAATTTGATTGACCCAGGAATGAATGGCATGGGTCATCCTGCAACCGGCAATGATTGGTCTTTGCGAGACACTTGCTGTCATGTAAATAGACTTGAGTGTAGCTTCTGTTTTCCTATCCCCAGGATCCTTTATGGTAAAGGATCCTGGGGCAGGCAGCACCGCCTTTTTGGACAGGCGAGAGACTGACACATCAACCCCCAGGGCTTCCTCCCAAAATTTCCTACCTGCAGGAGCAAATGGGAAAGTGCGCAGAAACTTTTTTTTGACACTTGAAATTTTTTGTCTGGATTTTTCCAGGCCAGCTTGAATAGGTCATCTAACGCTGCAGAATCAGGGAAAATGATAGGCTTGTTTTGTGTAAAGAAAAATGACTGCTGTGACGCAGTTTCCTCTAGAGGGAGCTTTTAACACATCCCGAATAGCTAGAATTAGGGGTTCATTACCCTGGGCAGAATCAGGATCCCCACTAACCGGGTCTAAGTCCTCCCCATCCTCCTGTACATCGTCATCTGTGTCAGATAGTAGAGCAGGCAAACCACGCTTTTGTGACCCTGCATGAGAGGAGGGGGGCTGTGTAACATCTGCCCTAGCAGCTCAATCTGCAACAGCCTGTTTTAGTAGCTGAGTTTTCTGCACATTAGCAGTGAGTTGGGATGACATATCAGACATCATAACTTTTAAGAGACCCTAGCCATGTGGGCTCTGAACACTCTCCCCCTGGCCTCTTCACCGAGTTGTGAGGATTGGTTGCATTTTTCACATGAAACAGAATCAAGATGATAATGGAGAGAATCTAGTGTGACATACACTGCACAGTTTGTGTTTACCCATGTTTCACAGTAAGCACACTAACATACACACAGACAGTAATATTAGCAAGCCTGCCCTACTGTATGTGAGAGGAGACACAGAGCGAGGACACTAGTACACCCTGTAGCTACACCGCCCCAGTGAGGTTGTCAGCTGGGATGTAGTATGAATGGACCCCCAAGAGGGAGAATGCGCCGGTATGCTGGTCGCCAGGATCCTGGCCGGTGGCATACTGAAGACCACCCGTCAGCTTACTATATCACAGTAAACACTAATAAATTCTGTCCTACAGAGGACCCAGATAGTGTACAATAGCAGCTCTTCCCCTTTGCTACACCCTGTACCAGTTTACCAGTGTCTCTTGTGAGGCAGGAAGTGCTGTCTGTGGCTGCATTAAGCAGAGGAAGGTGCCAAAATGCCTCTGCTCCTGCTCTGAGGTAGCTCCCCCCCCCCCAATGACGCCGGAGCTACAGTGACTATTTATACTGGCAATGTCTCTGTTTTGCTTAAAAACATCACACAAATGCTAGTTAAATTGATTGATAGCCAGTCTACACGGGGGGCTCTAGGGGGACCCCCCCAGGAGGGTTCCGTAGGCCACGCCCGCATTCAGCCACACTTTGAACCCAAGGGGCCCCCCGGTTTGTTCTCACCACAGACGTCACCTTCAGGCAGCGTTAGGGGTGTGCGGTATGTTGCGGCTGTGACGGCGCAGTGCCCCGCTGAACAACAACCCCACAGGATGATGGTCCTGCAGTGGGGGGGGGAAGTGACTCTGCACCTTGCAAGGCTGGTGACCGCTCCCCTACCTCCCACGGTGCAGGTATGCTGTTGCCCAAACAGCATACAGAGAATAACAAACGAGAAAAAGAAATTGAAGAAAACTCTGGAACTAGTTGTGCATCCTCTCCTGAGGGCACTTTTTTCTAAACTGCCTGTGGGAGGGGGCATAGAGGGGAGGGGCCAGCACACCCAGTGAAGAAAAATTTAAAGTGCACTGGCTCCTTTGTACCCTGTCTATACCCATCGTACTAAGTCTCCCCCAATATCCCTTATGGATGCTAGAGAAATATGTATATACAAGAGGAAAACATGAGTTGGTTATCTGAAGGACAGGATTTCCCAGTGGCAATGGGGACCGTGAGAACATTGGCATAAGTGTCCACACCGCATTCACTAGGTGCATCAATGAAAAGGTAGTTACCCCCTCTCCCTGCAAACATGATGCATTGACATACTTTTGGTTCAGTTCCTTCTCTCCATTAATTCTGAGTCTCCATCATCCTTAAAAATGCTGCTGGGATCATGGATAATATACTGTAAATAACAGTGGTTTTGTTGTTATCACTGTCAATGTAATAAGAAGACCGGACCATGTGCTGTATAGCTATTGAAAGTGCTTCGTGCCCCCCTCTGTTTTCCCCATGGGGAAACATTTGCTACATCAGAAGAGAAGTAACTGCAAGTCCCATTCTTTGGGTGGTTTATTAGTTAGCCGGCTGTTAGGATCCCGGCGCACAGTATAACGGCGCCGGCATACCGACAACTTTTCTCCCTCTTGGGGGTCCACGACTTCCCTGGAGGGGGGTACATTTGCGCTCGCCAAGATGTCGGTATGCCAGTTGTTGGGATCCTGGCGTTGGTATGCTGGCCGCCGGCATACTATACTACACCCCCTCCTTTGTGTTCTATGTGAGGACCTGGGGAGGATTGTGGCCAGCCTTAATACTTTGTATCACCACATCTATATACATTAAAGTAAGCACAGTCTCGACCATAAAGTACTGTATAATCACTGGAAAGGGTATCCTTGAACCTTTGTTTCATGTAGATATCTTGTCATTTTGCTTGCATCATTGTATTGCTTACAATTGTATCTGAGTATATTTAATCTGCATATTTCACTTGCAATTGAAGATTATATTTAACAGCATTAAATAATAGAATAGCCTGGATGTACTTTCCTAACTGCAATGGTTCTAAATTATTCCAAACAATTATGGGTGACCTTACTTAGTTGGTACAGAATGTAGTGAGGTTAATCTTCCTTGAGCAACCTAAGTGGGCTTACTCTGTCACTCCTGTAGTATTGGTATCTGGGTGGAATACAGACAGTCAATAGGTTGACATAGACATAGGTCGACACATGGGCTTTCATAATGTTTAGGGCTAGGCTGTGGAAGGGGACGGTTAGGGTTAGGCACCAGGGGGAGGCTTAGATTTAGGTGTTATAATAACACCAAAAATGTGTCCACATTTTGACCTTGTTCATCTATTGACTGTTGACCATTTAGTGTCAACCTACTGACTGTATCTTGACAAGGCCTTGCCAGCATCTGTTCTCAAGGCACAATACCTGCAGATTTTAGTGATATACAGGCTTCAGCACAGATGAATAAATCACAGGTATTAAGTCACCTGTACTCAAGCATGGATATCGCTAAAACTTTTAGACTGTTAGTGTGTCTTGAGAATAGAGGCTGGGCATGCCTAATCTAGACACTGTCAATCTCTTAATCCACACCCATTCCCTTCTCACTCTTCTTAGTAATTGCCTGTTACTCCTGCCACTGCATCATGGCTGTGTAACTCTGCCACTAGCTGGCTGCTATTCTAGCAACTGAAACAGCTTGTTCCTGTTAGAGGGCAGTGCGCTACTACACTGTCTCCTTGCTGTGCAGACATGCTCGGCACAAAGACCCAGGGAGGTCTGTCCTCCAATCTAATGTGCTGCTGCACCATGTGACTGCATCTTGTAGAGCCGTTTTTAGTATAGTATGACAAGTGACATGATGGGGACACAAGTCTGATAGCTCCAGAGAAACCTGATGATATAAAGTTGTTCCAGTAACCTTACACCACTATCTGCAAGCAGCATACACACACCAGATGGTGATCTATATAGAGCTCCACTTTGTTTAAAGCTTCGAACCATCACCAGTGTGTATACAACAGTGAGTACGGCTGTTCTTGTTCTACTTCAATAAACTACGCCACTGCTTAAGTAACTGGGTTGGTCATAGTTTGAGTCATCCGCTGGTGTGTGCCTATATAACTAACAACAACATACCTGCACACACATCATTCCCAACAGTTCCACCAGGCTCCTGCACTGGTTCCAGGAACCACATCTGGGTATGCATACCTCCCAACTTTGCTGTTTTGCGGAGCGGGACACTCGCGCGGCTTCGCCGTGGGTGCTCCCGAAAAGGGGGTGTGGCCTATGAAAAGGGGCGTGGCTTCGTGGAGGACCCGGGATCGCGAACTATGCCCCCGTTTTCGTCACTGAGGGGGCATGCCCAGCGCTCTGTGAGCCGCTGGCATGCTCCCTCTGACTCCACTGAATAGACGCTGTGCGCATGCGCACAGCGTCTATTCACCGCTGCTCTGCTAAGCAGAGCAGCGATTGACAGAGCCTCCCAACTGACCCCCCCACCGCGGGACACTGTGGCCCGCGGGTGGGACAGTCCCCAAAAAACGGGACTGTCCCGCGAAAATCGGGACAGTTGGGAGGTATGGGTTATGTGTGGTCTTATTGGTGCAACAAACCCCACAAATATAGTCTTAACTGCATAGCACTGGCCTGTCCGGTACAAAACCTCCTGCCGCTGTATTTATATTTTATTTAACTTTCTGTATGTTTACTTGTTTGGCGGCATGCTGCCCACCTGTCTGACTTCCATCTCTGTTGGGCAGTGCTCTTTCGCTGTAGCACTGCCCATGCATACTTTTCCAGCAGAAGGTGAGCTGTGACAGGGGACACAGGTAAGAGCGTTTCCTTCATTGCAGGGAGCAATTCCATAGCAGTGATAGCTGTCTGCGGTGTGAGGATCACAGAAGGAGGTGGGGCCTTTGAGGGCCTGGTTCTCTGCTCGCCCCCATTTTCTGGAAGGGATGAGGCTAGGGTCTGCGTGGTTGCATGCATATTTCCTAGCCTTGCAAGTTGCCAAGAACTGGCCAGGCTGAGTAAGCCTCAGCTGACGCAGCCTGGCCAAACCTGCAACCTATGGTGATCCGAAGCAGGGGGTGTCCATTTCATATAGACACCTCCTACTCCATTTGCATTTTGGTGGACGGAATTGTAATTTCTGAGTCAGGCACAATGCAGTTCATTTCTGGTAAATAACTGGTAATAAATAAAATACATTTCTATAAAGCCCCGTACACATTTGGCGACACAATAGACAATATTAACAATAGCAATCTTTTTTATAAGATCTATTGTTCATATCGGCTCGTGTGTATGCCTGAATGGTGAACAATGCGCGCTCTCGCAGGTCGTTCTCATTCAGCCATTATCTACCGAACATGCAGCTCAACTTATACTACATCGTTGAGCTGCATGTTCAGGGAGTGCGGGGGATGATGTCACCAAACAATAGTGTTCATCTATATCGTTCAGTGTGTATGCAGTGGCGATCTCCCCTAATGAGCAATCAACGATGTAGCGCTGATTGCTAATTAGGGCAGGTAGCCCAGTGTTTACGGTGCTTAATAGTTTGTACCTACTGTTATAGGTAGTCTCTATTTCTGAAGTTTGACTGACACATTTTTCTACACTGCACCTGTGTTAGTGTTACTGTTTTTCTCTTACATCCTAGAGGATGCTGGGGTCCATTTTAGTACCATGGGGTATAGACGGTTCCGCAGGAGCCTTCGGCACTTTAAGACTTTTTAACAGTGAACTGGCTCCTCCCTCTATGCCCCTCCTCCAGACCTCAGTTTAGAAAATGTGCCTGGGAGACTGGATGCACATCAGTGGAGCTCTACAGAGCTTTGCTGGAAAAGACTTATGTTAGGTTTTTTATTTTACAGGGAAGCTGCTGGCAACAGCTTCCCTGCTTCGTGGGACTAAGGGGGGGGAAGTAAGAACCAACTTCTCCATTAGTTCAATGGCTCTGCTTCCGCTGACAGGACACCATTAGCTCCTGAAGGGTACTGAACACAGCCCTTGCCTGACTGCTGCTCACTCCCACAGCACTGCCGCCACCCCCTAACAGAGCCAGAAGTCAGTAGGCTGGTGAGTATTTACCAGAGACCTGCAGAGAGGGGTCCTCCGGTTATCATGGCGGCATAAAGGTACCAGCGCAGCGCGGGACGCTGCGCACAAACATGTTTCTCAGCACAGGGTTAAGAGGGGGAGGGGGGGGCGCGCGCTCTGGGGGACATGGTGAAATCCTTACTCTCACTGGCATAACAGTACACACATGGGAGCCGCTGGTGTACATACCCCTGCCAGTATAAATATTGTATCGCGCCATTACAGGGGGGCGGGGCTTCGCCTCAAACTTGTCAGTAACACTCATTTGGTGCCATTTTCTCCTCACAGAGACGCCGGAGTGCTGATCCTGAACGCTGCTTCTCTCACATCGCTGTTACAAGTACCAGGGTGTTATAGAAGGGGAGGAGAGCACATAGTGTGTTGAGGTCTACAGACTTCATAATGGATAAAAGCGCTGTGGTTGTCTGTGTATATATATATATATATATATATATATATATATATATATATATATATATATTTTGTATGCAATACATATAGGGCGTGTGGTGTGGACTGGCAATTCTCTCTGGGTCCCTCTGACAGGGTAGATCTGTCCCCAATAGCTCCCCTGTGTGTGAGTGGTGTGACTGTACAGGTGTGTACCATGTCTAGAGAAAGCTCTTCCCCAGAGGAACCCATTTTGGATGCACAAGAGTGTTCTGAGCCGGTGTGGGTGAGAAAGCTGCAGAGTAACATGTCTAAACTGGCAAAGAAATTCTGAGTCTGAACAACAGACAAAGTATTGGAGGCAGTCTGTGGAGGATGCACTGTTTGCTGATTCCTCCACGTCATCCACTCGGGATCCCTCCAGTTCCCAGAAAAGGTCTCTGGCCCAAATTATGCAAAGGGACACTGACACAGATTCCGACACTGAGGTCGACACTGGGGATTTGAGAGGGGTAGACCCCAAACTGGCTAAGAGCATTCAATGTATGATTGTCGCTATAAAAGAGGTGTTAGAATTTACTGATACAACACCTGCACCTGAGGAAAAAGATTATTTTAAATTAAATAAAAAACAGGTGGTGACTTTTCCTCCATCTAAGGACTTAATTGCATTCTTTGAGGAATCCTGGGCTAACCCGGAAAAGAAGTTTGCTATTCCTAGAAGGTTGCGGGTAGCGTACCCTTTCCCTGAAGAGGACAGGCATAAGTGGGAGTCGCCCCCAATGGTAGACACCTCAGTCTCTAGGTTGTCGAAGAAAATAATTTTGCCTGCCCCAGGGTCAGCTTCATTAAAAGAACCTGCTGACCGAAAGTTAGAGATAACTTTAAAGTCCATCTATATTGCTACTGGTACATTCCTCAGGCCCACAATTGCTTCTGCGTGGGTAGGTAACGCAGTGGAAAAGTGGGCAGACAACTTGATTGTTAATATTGACACAGTCGATAAAGATGATATGCTTCTAATTCTAGGTCATATCAAAGATTCTGCAGGTTACTTAGTTGAGGCTATTAAGGACGTTGGCTTACTGGGCTCAAGAGCCTGTGCTATGGCGATTTCAGCCCGTAGGGCACTCTGGATCCGCCAATGGAATGCTGATGCGGAATCCAAAAGAAATATTGAGGCGCTCCCCTACAATGGTGAGGCCCTCTTTGGTGAGAAGCTGGATGCCATGATATCAACTACTACATCTGGCAAATCAGCATTTCTGCCGTCGGCAGCTGCACCAGCTAGAAAAGTATATCATTCTCATACTATGCAGTCCTTTCGGCCCAACAAGTACAAAAAGGCTAAGGGTACCCCTTTTTTCACAGGAAAAGGGAGAGGAAGAGGTAGAAAACCTACAACACCATCGGGCTCGCAGGAGCAGAAGTCAGCAACTACTTCTGCTAAAGCCACAGCATGACGCTGGGGCTCCCCTGCAGGAGTGCAATCGGGTTGGGGCACGTCTACTATTTTTCAGCCAGGTCTGGGTTCACTCAGATCTGGATCCTTGGATATTACAGATAGTATCCCAAGGTTACAGGTTGGAATTTCAAGACCTTCCCCCATGCCGATTTTTCAAATCAGCCTTGCCAGTTTCTGTTCAGGATAGCACATATGTGCTGAACGCAATACACAAATTATGTCAAGACAAAGTAATTTCCTTGGTTCCTGCCGAACAAAAGAACCAAGGCTTTTATTCGAGCCTGTTTGTGGTGCCGAAGCCGGATGGCTCGTCAGACCGATTTTAAACCTAAAATCTCTGAATCTTTATTTGAAAAGGTTCAAATTCAAGATGGAGTCCCTGAGAGCGGTGGTTTCCAGCTTGGAAGAAAAGGAATTTCTGGTGTCAGTGGACATCAAGGATGCTTACTTGCATGTCCCCATTTACCCGCCACATCAAGCATACCTGAGGTTTGCGGTTCAGGATTGCCACTACCAGTTCCAAACATTACCGTTCGGGCTCTCCACGGCTCCGAGAATATTCACCAAGGTGATGGCGGAGATGATGGTTCTCTTTCGCAAGCAAGGAGTTAACATAATTCCATACTTTGACGATCTCCTCATAAAAGCGAGATCCAGGGACAAGTTACTCCAGAACATAGCATTATCCCTGACGGTACTTCAACAGCATGGTTGGATCATCAACTTTCCAAAATCACAGTTGGAACCGACAATGAGGTTATCATTTCTGGGAATGATACTGGACACCGAGGTACAGAGAGTATTTCTACCGGTGGAAAAGGCTCAGGAGATCCAGAGCATGGTCAAACAAATTTTGAGACCACAAAGAGTATTGATTCACCAGTGCATTCGTCTGCTGGGGAAAATGGTAGCAGCTTACGAGGCGCTGCAATATGGTCGATTCCATGCCAGGGTCTTCCAGTGGGACCTACTGGACAAGTGGTCCGGGTCGCATCTCCACATGCATCAAAGGATAATCTTGTCAGCGAAAGCCAGAATTTTGCTCCTGTGGTGGCTACAAATTTCTCACCTCCTGGAGGGACGCAGGTTCGGGATTCAGGCCTGGATCCTGGTGACCACGGATGCAAGTCTCCGTGGTTGGGGAGTAGTCACACAAGGGGAAATCTTCCAAGGAAGATGGTCAAGTCAAGAAGTACTCCTTCACATAAACATTCTGGAATTGAGAGCTGTGTACAACAGCCTTCATCAAGCGGCACACCTTCAAGGTCGTGCCATACAGATCCAGTCAGACAATGTAACGGCAGTAGCTTACATAAACCGTCAAGGCGGAACATAAAGCAGAGCGGCAATGGCAGAGGTGACAAAGATACTCCTCTGGGCAGAAAGGCATGCAAAAGGTCTGTCGGCAATTTTTATTCCGGGAGTGGACAACTGGGAAGCAGACTTCCTCAGCAGACACGATCTCCATCCAGGAGAATGGGGCCTCCACCCAGAAGTCTTTGCGGAGGTAGCAAGTCGTTGGGGGTGTTCCTCAAGTGGATATGATGGCATTACGCCTCAACAAGAAGCTTCAGAAATATTGTTCCAGGTCGAGAGACCCACAAGCAATAGCAGTAGATGCACTGGTGACCCAGTAGGTGTTTCAGTCGGTGTATCTGTTACCACTTCCACTAATTCCAAAAGTTCTAAAGATCATCAGAAGAACAAGGGTTCGAGCAATCCTCATTGCTCCAGACTGGCCAAGGAGGGTTTGGTATCCAGATCTTCAGGAGTTATTACTGGAAGATCCTCGGCCTCTTCCTGTTCGCAAGGACCTGCTTTAGCAGGGGCCGTTAGTTTATCAGGACTTACAGCGGCTGCGTTTGACGGCATGGCTGTTGAGCGCCAGATCCTAGCCCGTAAGGGTATTCCCAATGAAGTCATTCCCACACTTATTCTGGCCAGGAAAGGTGTAACGTCCAAACATTACCATCGTATTTGGAGAAAATATGTATCTTGGTGTGAATCCAAGAAGTCTCCTGCGGTGGAGTTTCAGTTGGGACGACTTCTCCTATTTCTACAGGCGGGTGTGGATGCTGGCTTGAGATTAGGGTCTATCAAGGTCCAAATTTCGTCCTTGTCCGTTTTCTTTCAGAAACAGTTGGCTTCCCTTCCTGAAGTCCGGACGTTCGTGAAGGGGGTTCTGCGCATCCAACCTCCCTTTGTGCCTCCTGCGGCGCAATGGGATCTTAACATGGTGTTGCAGTTCCTTAAATCGGACTGGTTTGAGCCTCTGCAAGAGGTGGAGTTGAAGTTTCTCACTTGGAAAGTGGCCATGCTGTTGGCCTTGGCTTCAGGCAGACTAGTGTCTGAGTAAGGGGCTCTTCCACACAAGAGTCCTTATTTGATATTTCATGAAGATAGGGCTGAACTGGGAACACGTCAGCACTTTCTTCCAAAAGTTGTATCTTCTTTCCATATCAACCAACCAGTGGTGGTGCCAGTGGCTTCTGGCACCTCAGCCATTTCAAAGTCCTTGGATGTCGTCAGAGCATTGAGGACTTATGTTACAAGAACGATTGGGATAAGGAAAACAGAATCTTTGTTTGTCCTTTATGACCCCAACAAGATTGGGTGTCCTGCTTCCAAGCAGGCTATTGCGCGCTGGATCAGGGGTACCATTCAGCACGCTCATTCCACGGCAGGATTGCCGTTACTGACTTCGGTAAAAACCCACTCTACTAGGAAAGTGGGTTCGTCCTGGGCGGCTGCCCGGAGTGTCTCTGCATTGCAAATCTGCCGGGCTGCTACTTGGTCAGGTGCGAACACGTTTGCTAAGTTTTATAAGTTTGACACCTTAGCTGCTGACGACCTTAAATTTGGTCAGTCAGTTCTTGCGGGAACATTAGCACTTTCCCGCCCGTACTGGGAGCTTTGGTACATCTCCATGGTACTAAAATGGACCCCAGCATCCTCTAGGACGTAAGAGAAAATAGGATTTTAATTACCTGCCGGTAAATCCTTTTCTCGTAGTCCGTAGAGGATGCTGGGCGCCCGCCCAGTGCTCATTTTTCCTGCAGTTTTACGTTTATCTTTTTACATAAATTCTCATGAGTTAAGATGTTTTACAGCGGTTACTGTTGCGTTATGCATGCACGTTAGCGTGGGTTATGTTAAAGGCCATGTTAGGCGGCATGTTTTGTTGTATGGTGTGAGCTGGTGTGAATCTCACCACTAGTTTAATGTAAATTCTTCTCTCGAAGTTGTCCGTCTCCTCGGGCACAGTTCCTATACGGAGGTCTGGAGGAGGGGCATAGAGGGAGGAGCCAGTTCACACTGTTAAAAAGTCTTAAAGTGCCGAAGGCTCCTGCGGAACCGTCTATACCCCATGGTACTAAAATGGACCCCAGCATCCTCTACGGACTACAAGAAAAGGATTTACCGGCAAGTAATTAAAATCCTATTTTTACTCTGCTATACGAAGTGTTTTCTTCTTCACTGTCGATAGGGCTCCACAGGGGAGAGAGACAATGGGGTGTAGATGGTGGATAGGACCAGGCACCAAACAGTTAACATATCCCAGGTCCCCCCCCTCCCCCATAACCCGCCCACCGCTCAAGGAAATTCAGTTTCATTTTGATGCCGGCAGGAGCCAGGTCACCATTAAATAGTTGGGCTGCTATTAAGCAGCCCAAAGTTTATTTAATGTTTTATTTCTGCTGCGCGGTACACTGGGCTCCACAGGGAATGACATTGGGGTGTAGAGTAGGATCTTGATCCGAGGCACCAACAGGCTGAAAGCTTTGACTGTTCCCAGAATGCATAGCGCCGCCTCCTCTATAACCCCGCTTCCGTGCACAGGAGCTCAGTTTTGTAGTTGGTGCCATGCAGTGCAGGCATACAACAGGGGGGCTGCTCCAGCAGCCCTGAGAAGAGCTTTTACAGTGAAAAATGAAGACTTCAAGGGCTGCAGCAGAGGCACTGTAAATGTTAGATGTCAGTCAGACATCTGCTGCAGCTCCATCACCTCCCCTAGCGGCGCTGTACACTCCCGCGCCCTGGTTGCCGAGTACCTACAGCGGAGGCTCCGGTTTCTCTCAAGTTAGTCACACACCCCACTGCTGTTCTCCAGGATCTCGTGGCCGCACTCAGGGAGGAAGTAAGTGGGTCCCTCAGACAATACCCATTGGAAATCGCGATCCCGCGCGGCCGGTGGGAGGCGGGCCACGTGCGCTGGCGTGGACACTGTGGCAGTACAGGGACCCCACTAGACCACCAGGGCAATGGCACCGGTCGGTTTTGATAAAAAAAAAACACGTTTATTATATAGCCCACTGTACCCGGTGGTGAAGTCCAGCAGGGGGATAAGGCTTTGACCTGTACCTCCTCCCCCAGCCCCAGGGCGCCATTTAGAGTAAATGTTCCCACCCTGGAGCTGCATATCTCTCCCTTACTCCCTGTCAGCGTTTGGGCGCCATTAGGTCAAGCTGAGCTGATCCTGGGACTGTTTGGGCAAATCCTCCTCTGTAAAGCCGCCTGCATGTCAGCGCTGTGCATTTTACAGGACATTTAAGTATTCTACATGTCTGCTGACAGTGTTAGTTAAGAAAAATTGCATTTAGTCAGGGTTATATAGTACAAGTACCCTGTGATATACATCCAGTCTTTACTGTTCATTGTTATATCTACTGAGTGTATAGCTATACTTAGTACTACTTTGTATTGCTAGTCCAGTGGCGCTTTATTGCATGTCATAATTTCTGCATTGTACAGTGTGACTATGTGTGTGTGTGCATATAGCTGCTGTGTGACCTCCATTTCGTGTATCTCTCTCAGATTGCTATCCCTATAATATATAACCTGAGGGGGCTAGGTGCGTCAGGTTTATCATTTAATATAGGTATTTCGCAAGATATACTCAGTGTGTATTTTTCTCTGTGATTTTTAGTCACCATATACCTCTTGAATTCCCTGTTTGTGCTGTTACACTGCACAGGGGGTTCTTGTCAGGTCGCTCAATTCCATTCCCGCCCTCTGCAGAAGCTGATTCTTGCCAAGTGGGACGGCCTGCCTCACCGGATCAGGTCTCAAATGATCTCCTTATCTCCGGAGGTCTGTCTGTCACTGAGCTGGTGGCTTCAGGACCAACGATTGAGCAGGGGTCGTCCCTTCTGGATCTCCAACTGGGTCCTTCTGACGACGGATGCCAGTATGAGAGGTTGGGGCGCGGTGTTGGAGCAACACTCCCTTCAGGGTCAGTGGACCAAGGAGGAGTCTCTCCTCCTGATAAACATTCAACTCACTGAACTTGGCCCAGCATTTAATACAGAGCAGACCTGTTCAAGTACAGTCGACAACGCCACCACGGTGGCATACATCAATCATCAAGGCGGCACTTGACGCTGCATGGCAATGAGGGAAGTATCATGGATTCTTCAGTGGGCAGAACGCCATCTGCCAGCCATATCGGCAGTATTCATTCCGGGGGTCCTAAACTGGGAAGCGGACTTTCTCAGTCGTCAGGACGTACACGACAGAGAGTGGAGCCTCCATCCAGAAGTGTTTCAACTCCTTGTGGACAGGTGGTGCCTTCCAGATGTGGACCTGATGGCGTCTCGACACAATCACAAGGTTCCGGTCTTCTTAGCAAGGACAAGGGATCCTCTACCAGCGTTCGTGGACGCACTGGCAATTCCATGGAACTTTCAGCTGCCATACGTGTTCTCTCTGGTCTCACTCCTGCCCAGAGTAATAAGGAAGTTCAAGCAAGAAGGAGGACTCCTACTTCTGATCGTTCCCGCGTGGCCCAGATGGCATTGGTACTCAGACCATCAGGGTCTCTCGATAGAGCGTTCCCTTCTACTTCCACAGCACCCAGATCTCCTCGTTCAGGGCCCCTGTGTATATCAGGATTTAGTCCGGTTGGCTTTGATGGCGTGGCTCTTGAAGCTACCGTCTTGAGAGCCAAAGGATTTTCTGAGGCGGTCATTCAAACCATGTTGAAGGCCCGGAAACTGGCTTCTGCTCGGATTTACCATATGGTCTGGAATTCCTACTTTGCTTGGTGCGCATCTAACAATCATGACGCTTACAAGTTTAGTACGGCAAAACTTTTGGCCTTTCTACAACAGGGCCTGGACTTGGGCCTTCATCTGGCCTGTGGCCCCTTGGGACTTGTCGTGGTTTTGGAGGCGTTGCAAGGGTCTCCGTTTGAGCCTCTTGGATCTGCAGACCTTAAGTGGCTTTCTCATAAGGTATTGTTTCTGCTGGCTATTGCCTCTGCTAGATGGGTGTCGGATTTGGGTGCCTTGTCTTGTAGGTCACCATATCTGATTTTTCACCGTGATCGGGCGGTTCTTAGAACACGTCCTGGGTATTTACCTAAGGTGGTGTCTCTTAATCAGGAGATTGTGGTTCTGGCCTTTGCCTCTCCTGAATTGTCTTCCAAAGAGTGGTCTGTGGATGTGGTACGGGCTCTCCATATCTACGTGAAGAGAACTGCCTCCATCAGGAAGTCGAATTCTCTCTTTGTTCTGTTTGGTTTTCACAAACGTGGCTGGCCTGCTCACAAGCAGACCCTAGCCAGATGTATAAGAATGGTGATTGCACATGCTTATGTACAGGCTGGCCTTCTAGCTCCTGCTACCATTAAGGCCCATTCTACTCGGTCGGTTGGACCTTCTTGGGTGGCCCGCCGTGGTGCGACCCTTGAACAATTGTGCAAGGCGGCTATGTGGTCCTCAGTGAACACGTTCATAAGGTTCTATGCCTTCGATACCTCCGCCTCCCAGGATGCTTCCTTTGGACGCCGAGTTCTTGTGCCCGCTACAGTGCGTCCCCTCCCATAAGGAACTGCTTTAGGACATCCCCAATGTCATTCCCTGTGGAGCCCAGTGTACCCCACAGCAGGAAACAAGATTTATGGTAAGAACTTACCATTGTTAAATCTCTTTCTGCGAGGTACACTGGGCTCCACAGGGCGCCCACCCTGACGCACTTAGCTTCTTTGGGTTGGTAAGGCATTAGCCGCTGACACTTTCTCCTGTCTTGAGAGTGTGGTATATGTGGCTACTAACAGTTGTCGTCTCTTTTGCCTGCTACTGCATTGGACTGGTTAACAAAAACTGAACTCCTGTGCACGGAGGCGGGGTTATAGAGGAGGCGGCGCTATGCATTCTGGGAACAGAAGCCTGTTGGTGCCTCGGATCAAGATCCTACTCTACACCCCAATGTCATTTCCTGTGGAGCCCAGTGTACCTCGCAGAAAGAGATTTAACAACGGTAAGTTCTTACCATAAATCTCGTTTTTCTCCTTCATCCACTAGGGGACACTGGAGGCTTAAGACCGTGGGGGTATAGATGGTGGTAGATGAGCTGGCACTTTACCGGAGGGATCCTGTCACAGCTGCCCAAAGCTGCAGCCAGGGTCCCTAGGTTTTGTTTTTTTCCCTAATAGAGCTGCATGAAGCTGACATTATGGTTCCCCTAGCCATGTGCCAAGCCGGTCAGCATGGCAGTACTTGTGAGTATATCCCCAGCGCTCTGACTAGCAGAGCGACTAGATAAAACAGACACAGCATACCTCCCAACTTTTGAAGGTCCAGGGTCGGGACGATTGCACGGCACAGGTGACCTGAAAAGGGGCATGGCTTCGTGCAAGAGGGGCATGTCCTCAGCTGAGTGGATGTGGCAGAGCGCCATGGACCCGTTTTCGGCATTTTGGGGGCGTGCCCCCTGCTCCCCTCCTAACATTGAATAGAGGCCGTGCACATGCGCACAGCATCTTTTCAGAGATCACTCGCTGCTTTGCAGAGCAGAGCAGTGGGTGATCAAAGCGTCTCCCAACTGCCCCCCGCCCGCAGGACACTGCGACCCGCGGGAGGGACAGCAGGACAGTGTCCAAATAGCAGGACTGTCCCGATGAAATCGGGACTGTTGGGAGGTATGGACACAGTAGTGCTGTGGTGTTTTGTACACACTAGTGTAGATTGCACTGTAAACCTCCTTGTGAGTACCGGAAAGGTGCTGGGGGATCTCTGGTCACAGGCGCCGCGCTGCGCACCGCTGGGGTGCAAATACCGCTGTGTAACAGAATTTTTTTTTAAAAATGTGCCATTGCAGGGGGCGGAGCTTATCTCAGTGCAATGGAGCTCCCGGCGACCATAGTGCTTCATCATCAATGCGGCTGGGAGGAGAAACCTTCGTACAGCGTGACGCTGTCTGCTTGGGTCTCTCCCTCTCCACGTGCAGCGGCTATTTCAGCGGAGTGCCGAAACCTCTCCACCGGAGTTCCTGGAGGGCGTCAGTGCTGGGGGCACAGATAATAGGAGTATATAGGGCGCAGACACCTTTCTCTAATCACAGAGGGGGCTGGTTATTTTGTGCCTGCGCCGTTTAGTTATATAGCAGCGCTATAGAAGGCAGATGTTACTTCTCCTCTCCTATTGCCTACCCCCTAGATCTCTCTTTACCTTTCCTCATTTCTCTTTCATCCATCTGGGGGACGCTGCGCACTTACTGATGGGTTAGAGTGTGTGGGAAGGCAGTTTGGCACAGAACCTATAGAAACTAACTCCTCCCCCCTCTAACCCCTCCTATCTCCAGCCTGACCAGCAAACTACCTCAGTTTTAGTTTTGTGCCTGGAGAGTGCAGGCACAGTTTCCTTGCTATAGTTTTGTTTGGTTTTATTTTGTTTGATGTAGTTTTTGGGCATATACTGTCTACTGTTTACAGGTGACAGGTATACTTAGAGTGGGACTACTTGTCATACTGTGGTCACTGGGGCTCCCTTTATCCGTACTGGTGATCCGAGGAGGCTAAGGTCAGGTAGGAAATTACCGGCAGCCTGTCTAGCAGTGTTGGGCTGTTATTCTCCCCTCCTTAAATATAATTTGTGTGTTGTGTTACTGGCTGGACGGACTGTGAGAGGCACGCGTTGTGACTGATGTTTCTGACAGGTTTCACTGGTGTGTGTGCGCGCACATGCGCACTGGGGGGCACTAACCGCTGTCTTACAAGAGCAGCCGGACAGTTCCCCGGGCGCACGTTCGCTGAAGGGAAATAGGCGGGATGCTGCTTTCGCCTAGCTCTAGCTCAGTGTTAGCGCTTAGTTCCCCTTCCTGAAGGGGACCATCCAGCCACGGCGGTGAAACAAGGGGAAGAGCCGCTTCCCGCCTTCGTCTCCTGCTCAGAGGATTGTACTGCGCCACCCACCTCAGTCTGTGGGGGCGGGCTTGTCATACAGGCGCCATTTTCTCCACGCTGAATTCACACTGCAGGGGATGCTGCACTATGGATAACACACACACACACACACACACACACACACACACACACACACACACACACACACACACACACACACACACACACACACACACGGGGACTTCAGCTTCTCACCCTGTGAGGTGGGAATCAGCTGACTGCAAGTATTGGATACTGTTATTTACTGTAATTTACTTTATCCTTTCATTACAGTAGTGGGGCTAGATATTTTACTCTGTTAGCATACTCTTACCCCCCCCCCCCTTTTTTTATTATACAGGGGGTTTATATCTATCTCAGACATTGGGGGTCATTCCGAGTTGATCGCTCGCTAGCTAGTTTTAGCAGCCGTGCAAACGCTATGCCGCCGCCCACTGGGAGTGTATTTTAGCTTAGCAGAAGTGCAAACGATTGTATCGCAGAGCGCCAGCAAAAAAATGTTTTGTGTAGTTTCAGAGTAGCTTAAAACCTACTCTGCGCTTGCGATCACTTCAGACTATTAAGTCCGGTTTTGACGTCACAAACCCGCCCAGCGTTCGCCCAGCCACGCCTGCGTTTTTCCTGGCACGCCTGTTTTTCAGCACACTTCCTGAAAATGGTCAGTTGCCACCCAGAAACGCCCACTTCATGTCAATCACTCTGCGGCAAGCAGTGCGACTGAAATGCATCGCTAGACCCTGTGCAAAACTACATTGTTCGTTGTGCCCGTACGTCGCGCGAGCGCATTGCGCCGCATATGCATGCGCAGAAATGCCATTTTTTATCCTGATCTCTGCGCAGCGAACAAATTCAGCAAGCGATCAACTCGGAATGACCCCCATTGTGTCAGAAGATTTTACAGATTTAGCTTATTCAGCTACTAAGTGCTTCCTTATTAGGACACTTGTGAGAGTTTAATACAGCAGTATGGCCAATAAGCAGGACAAATCTGCTAAAGGGAAAGCAGGCCCTCCTGTTTATTTTGCCTGTTCTCTGTGCGGCTCCAAGCTTCAATGGGTAGCACAGATCCAAGTTCTCTCTGCACTACATGCTCCATGACGCCTGTTGTAGAGCAGCCTGGCGGGTCTACAGATCAGTCTATTGCTGATTCGAGTCAGTCCCAGTCAGGTACTGATTCAGGTCAGTCTGCTGAGGAGCCACCATGGGCAAGAAATATGGGCAACTGTGTTTCGGACTTAGCACAGTCTATTAACAAATTGTGACTGCTTCGGGCTCAGCGGCCACTAAACGACAGCATCCGCTGCCCGCTATCACCTTCCCAGGAGAGGAGTTAGATTCGGTAGCCACCCCTCTGGAAGAAGGTGAACTGGATTCTGAGTGGGAGGATACTTCCGCTTGGGAATAAGAGCAGTTGTCTACAAGCTCAGGTGTAAGGTTATTGATAGAAGCCATACGTCAGACTCTTAATCTTCAAGATACGATAGAGGCGGAGACTTTGACAGCCTTCTTCAAGCAACAGAAAAGACAAGTAGCTGTTTTTCTTTCATATACGCATTTTGCTGATATTTTGAAAGAACTTTGGCTTAAGCCGGATTCACACTTTCAGGCTCCTAAAAAATTGAGATTTCTATATCCTTTTGCGGAGGAGGACACAAAATTCTGGAAAAAGGCTCCGAAGGTGGATGCTCCTATTTCTCATTTGGCGAAGGCTACAGTAATCCCTTCGGTACAATCAGTGACTTTGAAAGATCCAACGGATAGGAAGATTGAGGCAATTCTTAAATCCATGTTTGACTTATCAGGTATTTCTCTGCGTCCAGTCCTTGCTGGCGCCTGGGTCCTTAAGGCCGTAGACGACTGGCTAGCTCGAGTGGTATCTGGCATGCAGTCTGATGACCCATCGGAGGCTATTCAGCTAGCTGAACAAATTTCTGAGGCTCTCACTTATTTTGGTGAGGCCTTTTTGACTCGGACTCGCTACAGTCGCGTGTATCTGCTTTAGCGGTTACAGCGAGGTGTTCACTCTGGCTTCATGTTTGGAATACTGACTCTGATTACAAACAAACGTTGACAGCCGTTTCGTTTGAAGGAGAATTTCTCTTTGGTCCAGAACTTACAAAGATTATCTCTAATACCACGGGTGGCAAGAGCCCGTTTCTTCCAGTTGCTCCTCAAAAGCCGAAAACCAATAAAATTTCTGTCCTTTCGTACTCAAGGCAGGGGAAGTTTCCAGTCCTTTCGAGCCTTTTCAAGATTTCCACGCAGAGGTGCGTTCCGAGGTAGAGGATCACAGGTACCACGTAGACCGGTAGTCAAGCCTGCCAACAAGCCTACTGCACGACGCAAGGAGGTCTCCGGAGGGATCATTGGTGGTTGGGGATCGGTTACTACAGTTCAAGGAAGTGTGGCTCCTGTCAAAACCGGATCGGTGGGTGACGTGGCTCATAACCCGAGGTTACATTTTGGATCTAGAGGAGCCTGTCCCAGGCCACTTTTTCATCACTCCTCTCCCATGCGATCCCTCCAGACGACAAGCACTGATTCAGGCAACTTCCACACTTTTACACAATGGAGTAATTCTTCCAGTTCCCAAACTATAATTGGGTCAAGGCTTTTACTCGAGTCTTTTTCTCATAAACAAACCGGACGGTTCGTTTCGACCCATTTTAAATCTAAAATGCCTGAATACGTATCTCTATGTCCAGAAATTCAAAATGGAATGGATTCGTTCAATCATCACTGCCATGGAACCGGAGGAATATTTGGCATCTATAGACATAAAAGACGCATACCTCTATGTTCCCATTTGGTCAGGTCATCAACATCTTTTGGGATTCGCAATCGGCCCTTGGCATTTCCAGTTTCAAGCTCTTCCGTTCAGCCTATTCACAGCCCCTCGGGTATTTACAAAAATATTGGGTCCGTTCGGCCTATTCACAGCCCCTCGGGTATTTACAAAAATATTGGGTCATGTACTGGCGGTCCCCAGATGTCTGGGGATCAACATTACTTCTTACCTGGACGATTTGTTGCTAAAGGCTCCATCACAGAGGCTACTTTTCCAACAACTGCAACTCACAACAGCCACCCTACAGTCATTCGGGTGGATTGTGAATTTCCAGAAATTTTCGTTGCTGCCCTCTCAGAAGATGGTGTTTCTAGGTTTCCTTTTCGACACGAGATGTCAGAAGGATTTTCTACCTCAGGACAAACTTCAGGATCTACAATCCAGAGTCCGCTCCCTGTTACAATTGCCGAGGGTCTCAGTTCTCAGATGTATGCAAGTGTTGGGCAAGATGGTAGCGACCTTCGTGGCAGTACCATATGCCAGATTCCATGCTCGGCCCCTTCAGGCTCAAATTCTTGGCTGTTGGAATCAAACGGGACCACATCTGGACTTACAATTCTGCCGGCTGTCAGTTCAGACTCGACAGTCTCTCCATTGGTGGCTTCACAGTCCTAATCTAACCAAGGGGGAACCGTTCCCTCTTTGGTCTTGGATGATGGTCACCATGGATGCCAGCCGCACTGGTTGGGGAGCAGTGTTTCAATCTCAGCACTTCCAGGGACTCTGGAACGGTCAAGAATTGAAGTTACCAATCAACATCTTGGAGTTGAGAGCAATTCGGTATGCTTTGCTTTAGTTGCAAACCAGCTTCCAAGGTCATCCGGTACGCATTCAATCAGACAACGCCACAGCGGTGGCTTACATAAACAAACAAGGCAGAACTCGCAGCTGGAGAGCCATGAAGGAGGCAGCCCATATTCTCCAGTGGGCGGAGCGGTGGATTCCGACTATCTCCGCAGTTCACATTCCAGGAGTGGAAAACTGGGAAGCAGATTTCTTAAGCCGTCACACGATCCATCCGGGAGAATGGGAACTTCATCAAGAAGTCTTTATGACCCTGGTGTCTCTGTGGGGAACACCTGACATCGACCTCATGGCGTCTCGTCTCAACCAAAAGCTACCTTGGTACGGCTCACGAACTCAGGATCCTCAAGCAATGCTGATCGATGCCTTGACAGCTCCATGGCATTTTCAACTGGGATATGTGTTCCCGCCAATTCCCTTGATACCACGCCTACTTCAACGCATCCGGAGAGAAGGTCTCCTGGTCATTCTTGTATTGCCAGACTGACCTCGTCATCAGTGGTACACTCTTCTATGCAGTATGGTGACCAAAGAACCGTTCCGTCTATCTCTGCAACCCGATCTACTTCTACAAGGACCATGTCACCACCACAATTTAAATCGTATAGCTTTGATGGCATGGTTCTTGAATCCAGCATTTTAAGAGCTAAAGGTTTATCTCGGCCAGTGGTGAGAACTATGCTTCAGGCTAGAAAACCAGTCAGCTCTCGAATTTATCACAGAATTTGGCGTATCTACATTGCGTGGTGTGAAAGGCGTGGGTTGTCGCCGGACCTCTTTCGCTTACCTCGTCTGTTGTCTTTCCTTCAGGATGGTCTGACTTAAGGACTTCGTTTGTCTTCTCTTAAAGGACAAGTTTTGGCATTGTCGGTACTTTTTCAGAAAAGATTGGCTCTCATCCCGGAGGTCCAGACATTCCTTCAAGGTGTAATCAGGATTCAACCTCTGTTTGATCCTCCGGTTCCCCCCTGGGATTTAAATTTGATTCTTTAGGCTCTCCAGAAGCCTCTGTTTGAGCCACTGGAAACTGGTGAATTGCTGTTTCTTACTCTGAATGTGGTTTTTCTTTTGGCCATTGCTTTGGCCAGACGTGTTTCAGAGTTAGCGGCGCTTTCTTGCAGACCACCTTTGTTGATTTTTCATGAAGATCGAGTTGTCTTATCTACGAAGATTTCCTTCTTGCCAAAAGTTGTGTCGGCTTTCCATATGAATCAGGACATAGTGCTTCCAGCGTTTGTTCCAGAGTCTTGGCATTATTGGATGTCGTTAGGGCCTTACGCATTCATTTGTCCCGTACAGAGTCTATTCGTCATACAGATACCTTGTTGCTTTTGATTGATGCACCCAAACGTGGCTGGCGGCCGGCCTCTAAAAACACGGTGGCGTGTTGGATAACCACTGCTATTCGGCAGGCCTATATTTCTTCGGCATTACCTGTTCCTGACTCCTTGAGGGCTCATTCGACTAGGGCTGTTGGAGCCTCCTGGGCTGTTCGCGGTGGTGTTTCGGTTGAGCAGCTGTGTAGAGCGGCAACTTGGTCGTCCATGCATACTTTCACCAAGTTTTACAGTTTTCATACTGTTGGTTTGGAGACTGCCTCTGTTGGGTGTCAAATTTTGCAGACGCCTATGCCGTCTGTTTCTCCCTCCTCTATTTAGCTTGCTTCTGGAAATCAGTAAGTGCGCAGCGTCCCCCAGATGGAATCGGAGAAATAGGGATTTTTATTTACTTGCCATAAAATCTTTCTCTGATTTAATCTGGGGGACGCTGCGATCCCTCCCGTATTTTTGTCTGGTTTATTGGTTGTATTCTGTTCTGCCTCTTCTGGCTTTGCTAAACGTTAACTGAGGTAATTTGCTGGTCAGTCTGGAGATGGGAGGGGTTAGTTTTTATAGGTTCTGTGCCAAACTCCCTTCCCACACACTGTAACCCATCAGTAAGTGCGCAGCGTCCCCCAGATGGAATCAGAAAAAGAGATATTACGGCAAGTAAACAAAAATCCCTATTTTGTTTCTTAAATTTTGTATTAGTTTCTGTATAGTTTGTTGTGTGTTTCACACACAGTATGACAATGCTGGGCACTAGGACCCAGGGAGGGGATCCGGTCTGAAGATCGACACTGTCTAGTTTGACAATGTTTAGGTCGACCACTATAGATCGACAGTCACTCGGTTGACAGGGCTGGAAGGTCGTCAGGGTTTCTAGGTCGACATGTGCTAGGTCAAAAGGTCGACATGAGTTTTTCACATTTTTTTTTTTACTTTTTCATACTTAACGATCCACGTGGACTACGATTGGAACGGTAATCTGTGCCGAGCGAAGCGAGCCATGCGAGGGGACACGGTGCACTAATTTGGGGTTCCCGGTCACTCTACGAAGAAAACAACACCCCCCCAAAAAAAACACCTAATGTCGACCTTTTGACCTGTTGACCTAGCACATGTCGACCTAGAAACCCTGTCGACCTTCCAACCATGTCAACCTAGTGACTGTCGACCTATAGTGGTCGACCTAAACATTGACGACCTAGACACTGTCGATCTAATGATCCACACCCACCTAGGGAGATCTGTCCTTCAATCTGATGTGCAATACTAAATTTACAGAGGGACAGTCTGAGGTGTCACTCTTATGTGATGCATGTGACCAGAGTCTCATTTCAGATCCTGTTTCTTTAGAACAAGATTCCAGTCCGGTGTGGTTAACACAGTTAACCAGAGTTATGTCTGATCTCTCAGCAGAACTGGCAGCTTCTCACAGAGATAGAGAAGTCACCAGATCACAGAGTCCAGTTCTGACACCTATGCCTGAACCAGCTTGGGCACAGACCTTAGCTAAGTCAGTTGACGGACTAACTAAGGCCATAGCCCCATCAAAACCCTTCTTTTCAGCAAACAACATTTCTCTTTCATCCATAGGGGACACTGGAGTACAGTACCAGGGGTATAGATGGGTGATCACTAATGTGTTTGACTGGCTCTTCCCCCTCTATACCCCTCCCCAGACCAATTTTAGAAATGTGCCCGGGAGAGCCAGTCACTTCCTCTGGAGCTCCAGAGATATATTACATTTGTTATTTTAATTTATAACTTTTGCAACTCTGCAACAGTCTGGCAGTTTGCCCCTGCCGGGCTGCTACGAGGGAGCTGCCGGGGGGGGGGGGGGCTCGGTCCCACCCTGTTGGGTTTGGAGCCCGAGTACTCGGCTGCAGGGACCTCAGTCCCTGGGTGTCTCGCATCCAGCAGACAATCTTTATGGAGATGCTGAGACAAAGATATGGATATAATGAAGGCGCACAAAAAAATGACGGCTGCTGATTTGATACAATTAAAAGAATTCACTGTTTATTAAAATTGAAACAAGCTCTAGTAGCTAATAAAACACATAGAATCTAGCATATACTATACACACAACAGGGAAGCATATAGGTGTTAAGGGCCCTACTCACTGGCCGACCCGCCGCCGAGCTGCCCGACGGCGGATACGGCCGACGAGCGACCCGGCGGCGGGGGGGCAGTGACGGGGGGAGTGAAGTTTCTTCACTCCCCCCGTCACGCGGCTGCATTGAAGTGCAGGCAAATATGGACGAGATCGTCCATATTGGCCTGCATGCACAGCCGACGGGAGACCAGCGATGAACGAGCGCGGGGCCGCGCATCGTTCATCGCTGGAGTCTCCACACTGAAAGATATGAACGAGTTCTCGTTCATTTATGAACGAGATCGTTCATATCTTTCAAAAAATCGGCCAGTGTGTAGGGCCTATTAGTTAGGCTCCACATGCAGATTAGCAAGTTGCTATTAGTTCAGTTATTTTAGTACTGAACTGGTTAGTATGCATGTGCAAATAACAGTTAATAAGAATAAGATACTCAGTTCTTAAGGGCCCCATACACTACCGCTACATGTCTGTCTGACATATCGCTGGCGATCACCCCGGCAGCCTCCTGGGGGGGGCAGAATCGCCCAAGATACATCGTATGCTGTCCTTTTGCATACAATGTATCTTGGGCGATTCCAGCCATGCCTGCGGGGAGGTGTATTATGGTATGCCGGCGGTCGGGCTCCCGGCGACCAGCATACCGGAGCCGGAATCCCAACCGCCGGCATACCGACAGCTGGGTGAGCGCAAATGAGCCCCTTGCGGGCACGGTGGCGCCCCACGCTATTTATTCTCCCACCAGGTGGGTCGTGGACATCCAAGAGGGAGAAGAAGTGTCGGTATGCCGGCGGTCAGGATTCCGGCGCCGGTTTGGTGGTCGCTGGGAGCCCGACCGCCGATAACCTGAAGACCATCCCTGCGGGGTTGGACCAGATTGAATGCGCAGCACATTCAATCTGGGGATCCGATCCAATGCTCACGGGAACGCGCATCGGATAGGAAACGCCTCCAAATTGCCCGATTTCATCCGATATATCGGACCGAATGCCCGAAATCGGATGAAATCGGGCATAATCGTCCTAGTGTATGGGGCCCTTTAGATCACAACAATATAGGATATTTGGTGAGTGTATACTTCACCCTTCCGTTCAGATGTCAATTATGAGGAGCGCTCCTACTTGGTTTAAATGCACGGTCCTGTGTGCCTCCTGGCTACTACTTGTAGCTTGAAATCCCGGCGCTGTTGGAGGGAGAGGAGGATTGTGTCTGCACACACAGGAGGCACGCTGGGCAGCGTGCTAGGTCAGCACATACAGTGAGCACACTTGGCTGGGGATTATGGAGACCAGGGGACGCTCGTGGAGATCGCGTCTCCTAACTTCCGGGTTTTGTGCTTCCGGCTTTCTAATTAGTGCGTTCCACCTGCGGTCCACCTGTTGTGCTTGTCACCTGATGCTTTTCTCCGCCCAATAAGACGACGGTTTCATCAGAGGGTGGGTCATTGGTTAACAAGGCTCCTTTTTATCCCCATAGGGATCTTCTGATTGGTTAATTCCTTTAACCCATATTTGTCTACATTATGGATCACTCACAATAGCAGACTTGCTTCAATTATTCAGCAGCATCTATCCATCCAGAGACCATAATGACTCGATTATATTCGCTAAAGGAAGGACATTACAGCTTGTTCACATTTATCAAGAAGAGACAAAATACATATAGTCTAAAAAAAACGGATCAATATGCTAGTGCACTATATGATACTTTATTTGTGTATATATAAAAGAAACTACACAAATAAACCTCATATGCGCCTGTTTTAAATTTTATATAGTCCATACGTTGATACTGCGCATTGGGCCTAATTCAGACCCTGGGGGTATATTTACAAAGATTCGTGTTTTTGCCGTTTTTAAGGGTGTTTGAACTCGAATGGTATCGGGTGCATTTTACTGCAACTTTTTGAAATCTGATACGATCATTCACTAAGCTGACGAATTTTCCAAATTCGTATTTTCCGATGTCGATGTGATTCGTAATGTCAGGCAGTGTTTTACGGGAGTGATGAGTAAAACACTGCCTGACAAAACACAAGGAATCCCGGCCGGATCTGTGAGATCCGTGCAGGGCTTCATTGTGTACCTTAAGAAGGTGTTTAAAGTGTTAAAAAATCAGGAAAAAATTGCGTGGGGTCCCCCCTCCTAAGCACAACCAGCCTCGGGCTCTTTGAGCCGGTCCTGGTTGAAAAAAATAGGGGGGGGAAATGACAGGGGTTCCCCCATATTTCATCAACCAGCACCGGGCTCTGCGCCTGGTTCTTTCCCCGACTGCCAGGACCCCCCCTGACTCCTGTCAAAGAGGGTCCCTTCAGCCAATCAGGGAGCGCCACGTCGTGGCACTCTCCTGATTGTCTGTGTGCTTCTGTAGTGTCTGTAAGGCAGCACACGGCAGAGATACATTGTAGCGCCTATGCGCTCCATTGTATCCAATGGCGGGAACTTTGCGGTCAGCGGTGAGGTTACTTTCGGTCAACTGCTGACCGCAAAGTTCCCACCATTGGATACAATGGAGCGCATAGGCGCTACATTGTATCTCTGCCGTGTGCTGCCTCACAGACACTACAGGAGCACACAGCCAATCAGGAGAGTGCCACGACGTGGCGCTCCCTGATTGGCTGAAGGGACCCTCTTTGACAGGAGTCAGGGGGGGGTCCTGGCAGTCGGGGAAAGGGGTCCCATGTGTAAACATGGGACCCCTTTCAGTGCGTGGTCGGGTTTCCGTTTTTTTGTTTTGCCAAGTACGTGGATTATACAAAGAAGACAAGCAACACTGGATTATGTGAGTATAATTTTTTTCACAGGTACCCCGAGGATTCTACATGGAGAAGAGGACCGAGCCTCGTGTGAACATAGGTAAGTATGTATGTTTGGAGGTGTGCATGTATGTAATAAACTTATACTGTCACGGTGTGTGTGTGTCCTGTTTTTTGTTGGGTATTTTTTTAGTAGTAGTACTACAGGTACCAGCGGGCCCGGTTTTCCACCGCATGCTGGTACTTGTGGTTCTCCAAGTACCAGCTTGCGGGGGAGGCTTGCTGGGACTTGTAGTACTGCTACAAAAAACAATATTCTCATTTTTTACACAAGGCTATCAGCCCCCCATCCGCCGCCCTTGGATGGGGGGGGACAGCCTCGGGCTTCACCCCTGGCCCTTGGGTGGCTGGAGGGGGGGACCCCTTGATTTAAGATTTAAGGGGTTCCCACTCCTCCAGGGTACCCCGGCCAGGGGTGACTAGTTGGGTATGTAATGCCAGGGCCGCCGGGACCACAATAAAAGTGTCCCCCGGCTGTGGCATTATGTACCTGGCTAGTGGAGCCCGGTGCTGGTTTAAGAAATACGGGGGACCCCTACGCTTTTTGTCCCCCGTATTTTTTGAACCAGGACCAGGCGCAGAGCCCGGTGCTGGTTGATGAAATATGGGGGAACCCCTGTCATTTTTTCCCCCATATTTTTTCAACCAGGACCGGCTCAAAGAGCCCGAGGCTGGTTATGCTTAGGAGGGGGGACCCCACGCATTTTTTTTTCTGTTTCTCTGACGTCCTAGTGGATGCTGGGTACTCCGTAAGGACCATGGGGTATAGACAGGCTCCGCAGGAGACTGGGCACTCTGAAAAGAAAGATTAGGTACTATATCTGGTGTGCACTGGCTCCTCCCTCTATGCCCCTCCTCCAGACCTCAGTTAGTATCTGCGCCCGGCCAGAGCTGGATGCACCCTGTCAAAGTCGAAAAATATAGCGAACTATTATGCCTTGTACTAACCCCATGCGCTTGCCCGCTGCATGTGCACATTCCCTCCCGTGCGTGTGCATATTCGCAGTTGCGTGACGGCGCCTCCACGGTCGTGCGCTCAGGCGCGTGGTATGTGCATTTACGGTAGAGTTTGTGTGCGTCTGGCGGGCGACTCGATCGTTACATAGTTAATCCAAATAGTATATTTTATAGGTTATGGTCCCTTTAATAATATCTGTAAGTATGTTTAGTGTAACTGGTTCATGAACAAAGGAATTCCTCTTTGCATGATATGAAGGGTCAGACAGGGTCTGAACAGTGGTGTTTAGTACCTAACCTAAGAGTATATTATTAGTAACATTCCGGCGTTGGTTTGAAAGAGATTAATCGCTCCTGCTTATAGTTATGTTTAAAAGAAGTTTATGGACTTTAAAAGTATTTGCTGTTTTATTACACATGTGGGGGGAAACCTGAGATTCCCTCCCACCTGAGCATTTTGGAATAGTCACAGCCCACCTGTTCAAACAAACCTATGACCTTTTGTTATAATGTGAAGACAGATTCCTGTGTCCAATGAACAATTAGATTGCAGGGCCCTTTGTAGTGTACTGTATGGTGTGTATATAAGAAACAGCCAGGCTGGACCAGCTCAGTCTACTCTCCACAAAAGGTTTTCATCACTGACTAACTATGGAGCTGGTGACCAGGACTGCGCAGCGATCATTCCCCAGTGTGTAAGTTTTTCTCTGTAACCAACTTATTCTCTGTTTGTATTTGCCATACTCTCTCTCTCTCTCTCTCTCTCTCTCTCTCTCTCTCTCTGTTATTGTTACGCTGTTGTATATTGTATATTTTCAGTTATTCTGTTTAGGTGTTTGTTAGTGCTGTAGTGTATAAGCTGTAAACTGTATTTTCCCTTTTTACATAGCTAAATCTCGTTAGTAAAGGTGTTGGAACCTCAGCAAGGTGTCTGTGTTTCTCTAACTAGTACAAAGGGTTTCTGAGTATCTCAATCACTCAAACAGCTTGCTTAAATATCCAGGTTAACCAGTGGTATATCATTGTAGTATCTCAATACTAAGTCTTACAGTGTAATCAGGCTCTGTGTTTAAAGTTTATAAAAGTACTGTCTGTGTGTACGCTCGCTGTGTGTATTACATACACCCAGCGCAGTGTGTGTACGTGACTTGCGTACCACATGTGAGGTCTTCATACGCAAATAGCGTACGGAGTGCGTAGCACGTGCACGAGGTTTAGCGGCCATTACGGCTACACGGTATTAGTATATAGCTAATGTTAAAAGGTAGATAACTGACTCTATCAATTGGGGCCTCGTTCTTCCTCCACATATCCGCACTAGCAAACACAAGCAGACTTTATCTGTCAGCAAAGGGGGAAGGTAGTATCCCTTGGTATCCGTGTTGATAGTTGGGGATACGGTAGTGCTGACTAGATAAGCGTCTGCATCGCTACGTTGTAGGAGTGCTGGTGGAATCCGGAACCGAAGAAGGTAAGAACATTAAGCTATTGTCTTTTTAAATGTGGTTTTAATTTCTATTTGGTGCCAACTGCACACGCAGATTGGATTGCTTGTCTGTTTAAATAGGTTTAAAAGTATTTTTAATCGCTCTGCATAGCTTGATAGTTTTATTTTTAACTCAGGCCTAAAATAACTTTAGGGACTGGCATGGTGATTTTCTTTGTGACAAAAGGAGCCGCATGGTCTGTCCTCCATTTTGTGTAATAAATTTAGAAAACATCGCGCTGTTAATAGAATAAAATATAATAATAGTAATTTTTGTGATATTAGTTATCGGGCTGTAAAGTTGTCAGAAATGAGGTCGGGAGACTGTATAAAGATAATAATAAGAAATATATACTTTTTATTTTAAACCAAATACTACACCATAAAGATAAAACATATATATATAATATAATAAAAGATTCTTTTCTATGCAAGCATCAGATATTTAATAGTCATAGCATAATTCAAAACCTATAAATACTTGTAACTATAATAACAGCTCAAACGAGTGTGTTATAAAATAGATACTACGTGTCCTTTAAAGACAGTATGTGTCAGATTGTATTCCTTTGCAAGATCCACACGGGTTTAATAGATGGCTTTATATGCCGGCGTCCCGGCTGTAATGATTAGTTCAGGATAAACTGAAGGTTAGATAATTACCGCCTGTGGCTGTCAGAGTTGTACCTGAGAGCGTCCTTCCTTTCCCGGTGGTGAGGCTATCACCGCCCCGGGCGTACTGTATCGGGTGTCCGTGAAAGAATAGGAGACAGAGTACTCACAGGTGGTTCCTGCCGAAGCTGCGTGCCGTCTTCCCTCTCCCGGTGGTGAGGCCGTCACCGCTCCGGGTATGCTGCTCCAAAGTGCTCGCAAATGCAGCCCACAGGTCTCCCGCTGTCAGTGTGTTGCAGCATAAAGGTGTACGGCGGACAAATTACCAAGCAGGGCAGAGGGTATTCTGGAAGGTGCTTGCTGGTAATGAGCGGCTGCAATGGCTCGCAACAAGTTAAAACTCAGATCCAGTCTGTCTGCGAGATCCCCATATCTTCGTGCAAGAAACGATGGAATTTCTGTACAGGGGAGGGAGAGGAGACGGTGACAGGAGCCCAGGTATCTTACATTGGAAAAGACTGTACAGAAATTCCATCGTTTCTTGCACGAAGATATGGGGATCTCGCAGACAGACTGGATCTGAGTTTTAACTTGTTGCGAGCCATTGCAGCCGCTCATTACCAGCAAGCACCTTCCAGAATACCCTCTGCCCTGCTTGGTAATTTGTCCGCCGTACACCTTTACGCTGCAACACACTGACAGCGGGAGACCTGTGGGCTGCATTTGCGAGCACTTTGGAGCAGCATACCCGGAGCGGTGACGGCCTCACCACCGGGAGAGGGAAGATGGCACGCAGCTTCGGCAGGAACCACCTGTGAGTACTCTGTCTCCTATTCTTTCACGGACACCCGATACAGTACGCCCGGGGCGGTGATAGCCTCACCACCGGGAAAGGAAGGACGCTCTCAGGTACAACTCTGACAGCCACAGGCGGTAATTATCTAACCTTCAGTTTATCCTGAACTAATCATTACAGCCGGGACGCCGGCATATAAAGCCATCTATTAAACCCGTGTGGATCTTGCAAAGGAATACAATCTGACACATACTGTCTTTAAAGGACACGTAGTATCTATTTTATAACACACTCGTTTGAGCTGTTATTATAGTTACAAGTATTTATAGGTTTTGAATTATGCTATGACTATTAAATATCTGATGCTTGCATAGAAAAGAATCTTTTATTATATTATATATATATGTTTTATCTTTATGGTGTAGTATTTGGTTTAAAATAAAAAGTATATATTTCTCTATCGTCCTAGTGGATGCTGGGGTTCCTGAAAGGACCATGGGGAATAGCGGCTCCGCAGGAGACAGGGCACAAAAAGTAAAGCTTTAGGATCAGGTGGTGTGCACTGGCTCCTCCCCCTATGACCCTCCTCCAAGCCTCAGTTAGGTTTTTGTGCCCGGCCGAGAAGGGTGCAATCTAGGTGGCTCTCCTAAAGAGCTGCTTAGAAAAGTTTAGCTTAGGTTTTTTATTTTACAGTGAGTCCTGCTGGCAACAGGATCACTGCATCGAGGGACTTAGGGGAGAAGAAGTGAACTCACCTGCGTGCAGGATGGATTGGCTTCTTTGGCTACTGGACATTAGCTCCAGAGGGACGATCACAGGTACAGCCTGGATGGTCACCGGAGCCTCGCCGCCGGCCCCCTTGCAGATGCTGAAAAGAGAAGAAGGTCCAGAATCGGCGGCAGAAGACTCCTCAGTCTTCTTAAGGTAGCGCACAGCACTGCAGCTGTGCGCCATTGCTCTCAGCACACTTCACACGGCAGTCACTGAGGGTGCAGGGCGCTGGGGGGGGGCGCCCTGGGCAGCAATGAAAATCCTTTTTTTGGCAAAAAATACCTCACATATAGCCTCCGGGGCTATATGGAGATATTTAACCCCTGCCAGAATCCATTTTTAAGCGGGAGACGAGCCCGCCGAAAAGGGGGCGGGGCCTATCTCCTCAGCACACAGCGCCATTTCCTCACACAGTTCCGCTGGTCAGGAAGGCTCCCAGGCTCTCCCCTGCACTGCACTACAGAAACAGGGTTAAATCAAGAGAGGGGGGGCAAAATTTGGCGAAATTGTGATTTTATAAAAGCAGCTATAAGGGAGCACTTATTATAAGGCTATCCCTGTAAAATATAGCGCTTTGGTGTGTGCTGGCAAACTCTCCCTCTGTCTCCCCAAGGGGCTAGTGGGGTCCTGTCCTCGATCAGAGCATTCCCTGTGTGTGTGTGTGTGTGCTATATGTCGGTACGTGTGTGTCGACATGTATGAGGACGATGTTGGTGAGGAGGCGGAGCAAATTGCCTGTAATGGTGATGTCACTCTCTAGGGAGTCGACACCGGAATGGATGGCTTATTTATGGAATTACGTGATAATGTCAACACGCTGCAAGGTCGGTTGGCGACATGAGACGGCTGGCAAACAAATTAGTACCTGTCCAGGCGTCTCAAACACCGTCAGGGGCGTTAAAACGTCCTTTTACCTCAGTCGGTCGACAGACACAGACACGGACACTGATTTCAGTGTCGACGGTGAAGAAACAAACGTATTTCCCTTTAGGGCCGCACGTTACTTGTTAAGGGCAATGAAGGAGGTGTTACATATTTCTGATACTACAAGTACCACAAAAGAGGGTATTATGTGGGATGTGAAAAAACTACCTGTAGTTTTTCCTGAATCAGATAAATTAAATGAAGTGTGTGATGATGCGTGGGTGCCCCCCGATAGAAAATTATTGGCGGTATACCCTTTCCCGCCAGAAGTTAGGGCGCGGTGGGAAACACCCCTTAGGGTGGATAAGGCGCTCACACGCTTATCAAAACAAGTGGCGGTACCGTCTATAGATAGGGCCGTCCTCAAGGAGCCAGCTGACAGGAGGCTGGAAAATATCATAAAAAGTATATACACACATACTGGTGTTATACTGCGACCAGCGATCGCCTCAGCCTGGATGTGCAGAGCTGGGGTGGCTTGGTCGGATTCCCTGACTAAAAATATTGATACCCTTGACAGGGACAGTATTTTATTGACTATAGAGCATTTAAAGGATGCATTTCTATATATACGAGATGCACAGAGGGATATTTGCACTCTGGCATCAAGAGTAAGTGCGATGTCCATATCTGCCAGAAGATGTTTATGGACACGACAGTGGTCAGGTGATGCAGATTCCAAACGGCACAAAGGTGTATTGCCGTATAAAGGAAGAGGAGTTATTTGGGGTCGGTCCATCGGACCTGGTGGCCACGGCAACTGCTGGAAAATCCACCGTTTTTACCCTAAGTCACATCTCTGCAGAAAAAGACACCGTCTTTTCAGCCTCAGTCCTTTCGTCCCTATAAGAGTCATATCTGCCCAGGGATAGAGGAAAGGGAAGAAGACTGCAGCAGGCAGCCCATTCCCAGGAACAGAAGCCTTCCACCGCTTCTGCCAAGCTCTCAGCATGACGCTGGGACCGTACAGGACCCCTGGATCCTACAAGTAGTATCCCAGGGGTACAGATTGGAATGTCGAGACGTTTCCCCCTCGCAGGCTCCTGAAGTCTGCTTTACCAAGGTCTCCCTCCGACAAGGAGGCAGTATGGGAAACAATTCACAAGCTGTATTCCCAGCAGGTGATAATCAAATTACCCCTCCTACAACAAGGAAAGGGGTATTATTCCACACTATATTGTGGTACTGTAGCCAGAAGGCTAGGTGAGACCTATTCTAAATCTAAAAAATTTGAACACTTACAAAGGTTCAAATCAAGATGGAGTCACTCAGAGCAGTGATAACGAACCAGGAAGAAGGGGACTATATAGTGTCCCGGGACATCAGGGATGCTTACCTCCATGTCCCAAATTTGCCTTTCTCACTAAGGGTACTTCAGGTTCGTGGTACAGAACTGTCACTATCAGTTTCAGACGCTGCCGTTTGGATTGTCCACGGCACCCCGGGTCTTTACCAAGGTAATGGCCGAAATGATGATTCTTCTTCGAAGAAAAGGCGTCTTAATTATCCCTTACTTGGACGATCTCCTGATAAGGGCAAAGTCCAGGGAACAGTTGGAGGTCGGAGTAGCACTATCTCGGATACTGCTACAACAGCACGGGTGGATTCTAAATATTCCAAAATCGCAGCTGATCCCGACGACACGTCTGCTGTGCCTAGGGATGATTCTGGACACAGTCCAGAAAAAGGTGTTTCTCCCGGAAGAGAAAGCCAGGGAGTTATCCGAGCTAGTCAGGAACCTCCTAAAACCAGGAAAAGTGTCAGTGCATCATTGCACAAGGGTCCTGGTAAAAATGGTGGCTTCCTACGAAGCAATTCCATTCGGCAGATTTCACGCAAGAACTTTTCAGTGGGATCTGCTGGACAAATGGTCCGGATCGCATCTTCAGATGCATCAGCGGATAACCCTATATCCAAGGACAAGGGTGTCTCTCCTGTGGTGGTTACAGAGTGCTCATCTTCTAGAGGGCCGCAGATTCGGCATTCAGGATTGGATGCTGGTGACCACGGAGGCCAGCCCGAGAGGCTGGGGAGCAGTCACACAAGGAAAAAATTTCCAGGGAGTGTGATCAAGTCTGGAGACTTTTCTCCACATAAATATACTGGAGCTAAGGGTAATTTTATAATGCTCTAAGCTTAGCAAGACCTCTGCTTCAAGGTCAGCCGGTATTGATCCAGTGGGAAAAACATCACGGCAGTCGCCCACGTAAACAGACAGGGCGGCACAAGAAGCAGGAGGGCAATGGCAAAAACTGCAAGGACTTTTCGCTGGGCGGAAAATCATGTGATAGCACTATCAGCAGTGTTTCATTCCGGGAATGGAAACTGGGAAGCAGACTTCCTCAGCAGGCACGACCTCCACCCGGGAGAGTGGAAACTTCATCGGGAAGTTTTTCCACATAATTGTGAACCGTTGGGAAATACCAAAGGTGGACATGATGGCGTCCCGTCTGAACAAAAAACGGGACAGGTATTGCGCCAGGTCAAGAGACCCTCAGGCAATAGCTGTGGACGTTCTGGTAACACCGTGGGTGTACCAGTCGGTGTATGTGTTCCCTCCTCTGCTTCTCATACCTAAGGTACTGAGAATTATAAGACGTAGAGGAGTAAGAACTATACTCATGGCTCCGGATTGGCCAAGAAGGACTTGGTACCCGGAACTTCAAGAGATGCTCACAGAGGACTTATGGCCTCTGCCGCTAAGAAGGGACTTGCTTCAGCAAGTACCATGTCTGTTCCAAGACTTACCGCAGCTGCGTTTGACGGCATGGCGGTGGAACGCCGGATCCTAAGGGAAAAAGGCATTCCGGAAGAGGTCATTCCTACCCTGGTCAAAGCCAGGAAGGAGGTGACCGCACAACATTATCACCACATGTGGCGAAAATATGTTGCGTGGTGTGAGGCCAGGAAGGCCCCACGAAGAAATTTCAACTCGGTCGATTCCTGCATTTCCTGCAAACAGGAGTGTCTATGGGCCTCAAATTGGGGTCCATTAAGGTTCAAATTTCGGCCCTGTCGATTTTCTTCCAGAAAGAATTGGCTTCAGTTCCTGAAGTCCAGAAGTTTGTCAAGGGAGTATTGCATATACAACCCCCTTTTGTGCCTCCAGTGGCACTGTGGGATCTCAACGTAGTTCTGGGATTCCTCAAATCACATTGGTTTAAAACCAGTCAAATCTGTGGATTTGAAGCATCTCACATGAAAAGTGACCATGCTCTTGGCCCTGGCCTGGGCCAGGCGAGTGTCAAATTGGTGGTTTTTTTCTCAAAAAAGCCCATATCTGTTTGTCCATTCGGACAGGACAGAGCTGCGGACTCGTCCCCAGTTCTCTCCCTAAGGTGGTGTCAGTGTTTCACCTGAACCAGCTTATTGTGGTGCCTTGCGCCTACTAGGGACTTGGAGGACTCCAAGTTGCTAGATGTTGTCAGGGCCCTGAAAATATAGGTTCCAGGACGGCTGGAGTCAGGAATACTGACTTGCTGTTATCCTGTATGCACCCAACAAACTGGGTGCTCTTGCTTCTAAGCAGACTATTGCTAGTTGGATGTGTAATACAATTCAGCTTGCACATTCTGTGGCAGGCCTGCCACAGACAAAATATGTAAATGCCCATTCCACAAGGAAGGTGGGCTCATCTTGGGCGGCTGCCCGAGGGGTCTCGGCTTTACAACTTTGCCGAGCGGCTACTTAGTCAGGGGCAAACACGTTTGTAAAATCCTACAAATTTGATACCCTGGCTAAGGAGGACCTGGAGTTCTCTCATTCGGTGCTGCAGAGTCATCCGCACTCTCCCGCCCGTTTGGGAGCTTTGGTATAATCCCCATGGTCCTTTCAGGAACCCCAGCATCCACTAGGACGATAGAGAAAATAAGAATTTACTTACCGATAATTCTATTTCTCGGAGTCCGTAGTGGATGCTGGGCGCCCATCCCAAGTGCGGATTATCTGCAATACTTGTACATAGTTAATAAAATCGGGTTATTATTGTTGTGAGCCATCTTTTCAGAGGCTCCGCTGTTATCATACTGTTAACTGGGTTCAGATCACAGGTTGTACAGTGTGATTGGTGTGGCTGGTATGAGTCTTACCCGGGATTCAAAATCCTTCCTTATTGTGTACGCTCGTCCGGGCACAGTATCCTAACTGAGGCTTGGAGGAGGGTCATAGGGGGAGGAGCCAGTGCACACCACCTGATCCTAAAGCTTTACTTTTTGTGCCCTGTCTCCTGCGGAGCCGCTATTCCCCATGGTCCTTTCAGGAACCCCAGCATCCACTACGGACTCCGAGAAATAGAATTATCGGTAAGTAAATTCTTATTTTCTTATTATTATCTTTATACAGTCTCCCGACCTCATTTCTGACAACTTTACAGCCCGATAACTAATATCACAAAAATTACTATTATTATATTTTATTCTATTAACAGCGCGATGTTTTCTAAATTTATATCATTTCGTTTATGCTAGAGACCCTAACCAAGTCTCAAAACAGACGCTGCTGTTTACTTATATGAAATAAATAAAAAATCTTTTTATACTAATAATTTCTTAAACTGTAAAAATATATTGAACAGCGTCGGGAGAGTGGGATTAGCATACCACTGGGGATTTTTATCTCCTCCATATCTCCATTTTGTGTAACCCTCATGGATGTGGAAGGGGGAGGAGCAGCGGCCATTTTGGGAAGGTCAATTTTTTTTCTGAATGGCTGATTTTCAGTTGACTCGGGAAATAATCAGCCATCCATTGTCAAAAATAAATCATCATTTAATGAGTTTTTAATGCATTTATCTAATCCATATCATAAATCAATTATAATAGTTCAGATGGGGATTAATGAAAGTTAATAATAAAATAAATATTTGAACGACACACAGAAATAAAACAAAGTTGTTGTTTTTTTTCTTTTTCTCCCTTCAAGAGCCTGTTTAACTCTGCTACTTGTGAGATGGGCCATTGAAATGCAAATGAACCTGTGTAACTGGGTTTTGGGTTTTTTTTTCTCCCAACAGTGAAAGAAATCGCCTTCACAGATAGTTAAAAAGCACATTCATATGCAAATTAGAAGCACTGAATAGGGTCTCATAGATGTAATAGTGATTAGTACATTTATGTAATATCTATATGTGCGTGCTTACATCAATGTATGTTATTAGATTAATTTAGAATTGCATTTTTCATTTGTGTAATTTTCACATCTCACTCTCCTGTTTGCCAGTTATCATTGATAACGTGCTGAGAAAGATTTGTTGCTATTGGTAGTTAAAAGTAAAATTAATACGTAAGGGAGTAATTTGTAAAACACGCACACGGCTTTGCCTAAGATACAAGGGAAATCTGTGTGGTGTTCAGTAAATGATTATAGTTAAAAATCATTTGCATTGATAGAAACGTGTTACTTGTGTTACTGTGGACGTGTCTGGCCTGTGTACACGTGTCCCTAGCAAAGGGCGGGACAAGCGTACGCGACGCAAGGGCCGACGCACGTAGCGTATATTACGCAACGGAGCGTATGGGTACGCCCACGTAATACAAATCACACGATAGTATTGTTTTAGTAGGCGATACGGAGGCAACGCGATAATAGCGCAAGTCAATCTCAGTGTCCTAAATTTTAGCATAAATAATCCTTCTCTATTTGTAACTCCTTTCGGGACTAGACTGCGATACTGAATGAAAGGGATTTCTGCGCAGAAACGAAAGTAAAGAGTATATGAGGTGAAAGAGTGTGTATACATATATATAAGTTTCTCATTTTTGGGTGGAACCACAGGAAATCGAGTTCTCGTGAGGTACATTCGTGAAAGTGACAGCGCGGTGGCTTGGGAGGCATCCCTTGTTAAACATATTAAAATAAGAGCTTTAGAGTATAACGGACCAGGAGGTCCAGAGACATACCAGGAGGTCTAGGTACAGCGGACTAGGAAGTCCGCTATAGATAGAGTCAAGAAGCACAACCCCAGGAGGGTTGGTGCAATACCCATATAGGCCATTAAGCTCTGGCTGAAGGAATTCGCAGCCACAATTTTCGATTCCACTGGTCGTTCCGCACATAAGATTAGTTGCTTATGTGCAGAACGATTGTACCGCATGTAATTGTGTGCATTCGTTTGTAACTTGACCCAGTACCATTTGCGTACGCTAGAGGGGTCATAAACGCTATTTGTACATTCTAACGTGATTTGTGTAATTTTTTTTTTATTTTAAGGGAGGTTCGCTGGTCACTCAGGAATTCTCCAGCAACTGATATTTACTGGGAAGGGTTAAGTGCTCTTCGGATCACACCCACACATTCCAGTAAATAGAGGTTCAGGTTGCAGGGGCCCTAGGTTGAGTACGCCAGCGCTAAGGCAGTGTGTGGGCGTATTGGTCGACGTGGGCGAGTGAGTGAAGGTACTCGGTAAACTTTCACCGTCGGCCTACCCCGGACATCTTGGTTTTTGTAAGGGTTCGCTGAAGACCCTGATTTGAAGGTCAGAGGTAGTGAAAGCAACACCTGCAAAGATGGGGGCCAGTTGTTCAGGTAGGGGATGATCAACCCTGGTTCAGGTTGATTTAGTAAACCGGCCCATAAGGTCGGCAAGGTATATAACTTGTGATACAGACCAGGAGGTCCAAGATGAATCACATACAAAGGTTTTCAATGAATGGGAAAGAATGACTGTGCATGACGGGGAAAAGTTCCCACGGGTAGGCAGTTTTAGCCCCGAGGTGTTACAAAATCTAAGGAGAAGGATATGTCTCATTAAATCTGCAAAGAGACGGATCAAACATTATGATTATTTACAGTTATGGCAACGGGAAAGTGAAATACAAGGAGGATTAGCTTATACAGCTGACTCTCACTTTGGTAAGAAAAATATGGCAACAAGAGAGAAAGTGGTTACAGAGAATGGCACACTGGGGTATGATAAACATGCACTTAGTAACTGTATAGATGATATGAATAATTGTAACGAATGTAACAATGATAAAAGTAAAACTGTTAAATGTACAACTGTTAACCCGTGCAAGTTGCACTCCATGTTAAACTTCCCTCAGGATTACAAGCAAGAAAGTGAGCCCAGCACGAGGTCGGCACCATTTCCAGCAGCCATCATACAAGACATCCAGGTGGACGCGACCAAATCGGTAAAGGCAGTAGTCAAACCCCCTTGCGGAGGGTCAGGTGAGGTCGTGTCCACAGGTACGTACAGTGTTATATATCACGCACAAACAAATGTATCTCATATTGTAGAACTAACACAAGATGATGTTATAATGGAATGGAACATCAAAAGACACCTGGAGTCACAGGGCAGTAAGCAAATGACAATCAGTAGACAAGCCCTGACAACGAAGCCACACCAGCTTAAGCCCCAAACCCCTGTGAGAAATTCAAATGTGATAGTTTGTTATCATTGTCACAAAGAGGGACATTTTGCAAGAGATTGTAGATCAAGAAATATACAAAAGTCATATCAACCCCCTAGACAACGACATGACCATGATATCCAAAGAAACAGGGAAGCACAGGGAGGTAAGAAGCCTCAGATCCCTGTGGGTAAGTCAAAGGTGATAAGATGTTATAATTGCCAGAGGGAAGGTCATTTTGCACGAAGTTGTAGGGTTAAAGATCCACAAAAGGTATATCAACCCCCTAGAAAAAAAAAAAAACATGAGCAAAGTCATGATACACGAAATTGTAATCAGGGATCATATAAGAAGAAGTTTGGGCCGCACCTGTAATATGCAGTCAGGAAAGTTGATCATTAGGCCTGGTAGTAAACCTGAGGTTACAGTTAATGATATTGGGAGGTCAGTTCCGTGTAGACACAGGAACGGCCGGGTAAACTTTGTAATTTATCTGTAAATGTTTCTTTCTCCCCATCTCTGACGTTCATCGGCAGAACTCAAACATCACATAGCTACTTGGTCTTTGCAGAAGTCTATCTAACCCCAGTGTGACCTACCGACATCGGTGTGTCCTGGCCAGGCACAAAAGGGTGGAGTGTGGAAATACTGGTGGGGGAGACTGCGCAAAGATACCAATGGATGTGATGGTTTGACAGCCTGATGGTGAACGGAAGATCTGACAATGTTTTTTTTTGTTTGTTGTTTTATGTAACATATATATGAATTGTTCTCTCTCTCGTTTTTTTTTTCCTCTTCTCTCTCATGTTCTCATGCTTTACAGATGGTATGTCACACATCAGTTAGACAAATGGTAATGCAAGATTTTTGCTCCTTACAGAAAGATTGCAGATTTGGAAGGAATATTGTATCACCAGAATGTTCGTTTGGAAGATTGAGAGATAGCACCTTTAAGATGACAACAGAGCAAGAGGAACAACAAGACTAGAAGACATCGTAACATTTTTCTTTCCCCTCAATTATTTTTTGTACCCCCATTACAAATTTCTCCTTTTCCTCCTATAAGATGGACTTGCCCCAACAGACTGTGATCCGGATTTTCCTGTTGACCATGATGTTGACCAGAGCAGTCTGTTTCGGTGAGAGTACCATGGAGGTCGAGAAAGGATCCGGAATGGGTTCTGATGACCAGGATGGAGGCGTAGTTTTCCAAGAGCAAAATAATCACCAAGTAAAGGCGAGTATCAGAAAACGATCTGGTAGCATTGACAATAGAAGGAATTGTGAAGGATTGTTAGCTGAAGAGAACTGCATCTGTAGGCATTGTGACAATATAGTTGAGGATGGGTGCATCAAGAAATGTCAGTCCAGTTTTAATGTCCATATGGACCGGCATCCATTGGGTGACTATCACTCTTTAGTGGGTAAAGTGTTAAACCAGACAGACTGTTGGGTATGCTCTCAAGTACCTCAAGGTCATAGTAAATCAGGACTAGTACCATTCCCTTTAACTGTAGGAGAGGTACTTGAGTTAAATGGTGGGAGGCCGGTGGACAAGAGGTTTAATATCTCTAGTCCTCCTAGTTTGAAGCTCCACCAATATCATGTGGATAAGTCCTTAGTATGCTTTAACATTTCCAATCCCCGAAAGCCGGGAAATTGGGAAGTGTCATGGAGTAATCAAACCATGACATTTTCATATAGAGTCGACAGAATGCCCATAGACACAGAGCTTATACGCCAGATAGCCAACAGTGGAAAATATTTCCGGTATAGGTACACTCTAGGAAGTAGGACCATGCGAGTTGGAGAAGTATCACCATGATACTGTGCACATATCATACAACCGGATACGTGTACTAGACAGATGGGAGAGTTAGGGTTAGGAGATTTCACATGGAAAATTTGTAACATGGTAATGTCATACTCTGTCCCATATGTTCTCCCCGATGATGCATATTTCATATGCGTGAGAAAGGCGTATAAGTGGCTTGCCCCAAACTCAGAGGGATTGTGTTACATTGGAAAAGTACTGCCTGAAGTAATGACTGTATCCCATACCAAAATGAAAGACATTCACCGCGGTGCCCAAGCTCCTTACACTCACACTCATTACGAGCACGTCGTTAAACGGCACCTGATAGAGAGGACAGAGCATCCGGCCTCTGATCTGATCCATGAATCTACCGGGATTCAAGTCCTACTCGCGTTAGATATCACTCGTACCGCCAGAGGAGTGATAAATTATAGATATATATCTGCGCTAGCAAACTTGTTAGACAATATCACCGAAATGTATGACAACACGTTCAGGTACACTGGGAAAGAGTTACAAGTCTACAAAACAGAGCTGGTTCAGCATAGGATGATTCTCAATTATCTCACAGCAGTGACAGGCGGGTATTGTGTCACCCTAGCAACTCAATATGGAGTAAAGTGCTGCACGTATATTACAAACAGCACTGAGGACCCGGCCGAGGTCATAGACCAAAAGATGGATGACATTTTGCAATTGAAGTGGGAGTTTCGAAGGAAACACAATCTCACACTCGCTGCTGTGGGTAATGAGCTGACCAGTTGGGTGTCATGGTTGAACCCACGAAATTGGTTCTCTGGTTTAGGAGAATGGGCCCAAGGTATTATAATGGATGTAGGGAAATTTCTCTTGTGTATTCTGGGAGTCGTCATATTGGTTGGTCTGATATTTAGATGCGTTCGGACTTTAACGAAGTGTAAAGGTAGTACCAGAGTGATGAGTCTGAGGAGCGAGGACACTGTAATAACAACAACTAATTTGATTTATGACCCAACGATAGAGACAATGTTGTGATGAAAATGTGATTCCACAGTCCGTTTCTTTCACCCGTTTCTCCTTTGTTTTCCTCCAAGGTACAAAGACATCCGCTTGGAAGAAGAATTTGACAACCTCTTTTATACAGACCATTGATGAACTATGTCACAGACCCCAATATCCCTAGTGACTTTAACTTTTTACGAAAGCCCAATACTTTAGAGACTGTAATTTTATGGACAATGGAACAGCTTTTGCTCGCTATTTACAACAAAAGCACCGAGAGACATCAGACAACATGTACATCAGACAAGACCTCAATCGGCGACTGTTTATTTAAACTCACATAGTTTACGACTGCATTTATAACGATTGTTTCTTAGCTTCATCTCTACAACCTCCAGGTAGTATCTCACATAGCCGACAGGTGATTCTTACATATTAGCATTCACATGTTCCCCCCTTCATGTATCATCAACTAAATGTGCTCCCCCATTTGTTGCAACCAGAAGCCGAAAAGAGCTCGGTAGAGTTTGACAGCCCATCCACAGACCCGTAATACGGGATAAGAAGGATTCAAATGTATACTTCGCAATACCTCGAAGCTTGATTTAAAACACGTACGGCACGATGGTACATGACCCCTCAGACATGGATTCATACACACACGCTTCTACTATCTCACTAGGTCATATCTTTCTCACCTTCTCCTCTCCTCCCTTTACCCAATCATAAAAAGGTATTTACATGATGACATATATTTCTCTGACGTCCTAGTGGATGCTGGGAACTCCGAAAGGACCATGGGGAATAGCGGCTCCGCAGGAGACTGGGCACATCTAAAGAAAGATTTAGGACTATCTGGTGTACACTGGCTCCTCCCCCTATGACCCTCCTCCAAGCCTCAGTTAGATTTCTGTGCCCGGCCGAGCTGGATGCACACTAGGGGCTCTCCTGAGCTCCTAGAAAGAAAGTATAGTTTAGGTTTTTTATTTTACAGTGAGACCTGCTGGCAACAGGCTCACTGCACCGAGGGACTAAGGGGAGAAGAAGCGAACCTACCTAAGTGGTGGTAGCTTGGGCTTCTTAGGCTACTGGACACCATTAGCTCCAAAGGGATCGAACACAGGAACCGACCTCGTCGTCCGTTCCCGGAGCCGCGCCGCCGTCCCCCTTACAGAGCCAGAAGCAAGAAGGTCCGGAAAATCGGCGGCTGAAGACTTCTGTCTTCTCCAAGGTAGCGCACAGCACTGCAGCTGTGCGCCATTGCTCCTCATGCACACCACACACTGCGGTCACTGATGGGTGCAGGGCGCTGGGGGGGGGGGGGGGGCGCCCTGAGCAGCAATAAATAGCACCTTGGCTGGCAAACTGACACCATATATAGCCCCAGGGGCTATATAGGTGTATATTAACCCCTGCCAGAATTATTAAAATAGCGGGAGAAAGCCCGCTGAAAAAGGGGCGGAGCCATCTCCCTCAGCACACTGGCGCCATTTTCCCTCACAGCTCAGCTGGAAGGATCGCTCCCTGGCTCTCCCCTGCAGTCCTGCACTACAAAAAGGGTTAAAAAGAGAGGGGGGCACAAAAATTAGGCGCAGTATATTATAATAATGCAGCTATAAGGGAAAACACTCTCTATAGGTGATATCCCTGTGATATATAGCGCTCTGGTGTGTGCTGGCATACTCTCCCTCTGTCTCCCCAAAGGGCTTTGTGGGGTCCTGTCCTCTGTCAGATCATTCCCTGTGTGTGTGCTGTGTGTCGGTACTGCTGTGTCGACATGTATGATGAGGAAAATGATGTGGAGGCGGAGCAAATGCCTGTGAATGTGATGTCACCCCCTGCGGGGTCGACACCTGTGTGGATGGACTTATGGAAGGTGTCAACTCCTTACACAAAAGGTTTGACGACATAGGACAGCCGGCTACTCAGCTTGTGCCTGTTCCAGCGTCTCAAATGTCATCAGGGGCTTTAAAACGCCCGCTACCTCAGGTGACAGACACAGATGTCGACACGGATACCGACTCCAGTGTTGACGACGATGAGGCTAGTGTACCCTCCAATAGGTCCACCCGTTACATGATTAAGGCAATGAAAAATGTATTACACATTTCTGATAATACCCCAGGTACCACAAAAAAGGGTATTATGTTGGTGAGAAAAAAAAAAAAAAAAAAACTACCTGTAGTTTTTCCTGCATCTGAGAAATTAATATGAGGTGTGTGAGGAAGCGTGGACTTCCCCCGATAAGAAATTGATAATTTCTAAGCAGCGTACCCTTTTCCGCCAGAGGATAGGTCACGTTGGGAAATACCCCCTAGGGTAGATAAAGCGCTGACACGCTTATTAAAAGAGGTGGCACTACCGTCTCCGGATACGGCCGCCCTAAAGGAACCTGCTGATAGAAAGCAGGAAACTACTGATAAAGCTGATTAATTTATATTATAACCTTCACTATATACAGGTAAGAGACTCAGTACGCAATTGGCGTATGGGGTACCGTAAGGGTACGCACTTAGCGTTGCATACGCTCGGCCGTGATCGAGACGCACATGCGACACGCTCGCTCACAGCTTAATGCGTAGTGTCGAGCACGCTATAGGCGGCCGACTACCGTAATGCTACGCTACCAGCGTAGCGGGCGCTCGAGACCACGAGGGGAACACGAGCAGCGCAGACGCTCACGGAATGACACTCAGTAAACCTTGAATGCAACACACAGAAAAGATACTCTTATACTGTAAACCTTGTACTGAAATACTGTAGCGATATAACGCTGCTTAACCTTGTTAATACTAATGCTGCTTGAGCGATTGAGACGCTCCTATTACCCTCTGCAATGTAATAAACACACGATACCTTGCTAAGGTTCCAACACCTTTACTAACAATATTTAGCTAAGTAAAAGGGAAAAAAACAGTTAACAGTTCATACACTACAGGCTAACATTAATATCTAACAGAATAACTAAACAGAAATATACACAATAGCGAACGATCGCAAACACAAATACATAGACTAAGAATGAATGGCTAACATTAAAACGGGTAACAAAGTGGCCACAGAGAAACATACCATACGGGGAACACTCGCTAGCGCAACCGGATCCAGTCCTCCAATTATTAGAGATAAATGTTGATGAGAGAGAGTACTGGCCGGTCTGGGGACAGTGACCCTTATATACACAACATGCAGTGTACTACAAAGGGCCCTACAATCTTATTGTTCATTGGACACAGGAATGTCTCCTCGCATTATAACAAAAGGTCATAGGTTAGTTTGAACAGGTGGGCTGTGGCTATATCAAACTGCTCAGGTGGGAGGGAATCTCAGAATTCCCGCCGCATGGATAATGAATCGCAAATATAGTAAATGTCCAGAAACTACTAATGGCCATAACTATACGCACGAGCGATTAATCTTTACCTAACCAGCACCGGATTGTTTCTAATAAAATGTTCTTTAGTTAGGTACCAGACACCACTGCTCAAACCCTGTCTGACTCTTCGTATCATGCAAAAAGGAATTTCTCTGTCCAGCGACCAGTTACATTAAACAAACTTACAGTCATTATTAAGGGGAACATTATCTATAAAACATACTATTTGGTTTTATTATTTAACGATTGAGTCGCCCGCTAGACGCACACAAACTCTACCGTAAATGCACATACCACGCGCTCGAGCGCATGGCCGAGGAGGCGCCATCACGCAGCTGCGAGTATCCGCACGCACGGGAGAGAATGTGCACGTGCAGCGAGCAAGCGCATGAGGTGAATATATGGCAACGTGTAGCATGATATTTTTCCGACTTTGACACTACCCTTAAAGCTATATACACACACACGGGCATTATATTGAGACCAGCTATTGCCTCGGCATGGAGGTGCAGTGCGGCAGCTGCATGGTCAGATTCCCTGTCGGATAATACTATGGATAGGGACAATATTTTGCTGACAATAGAGCATATAAAAGACGCTGTCTTATACATGCGTGATGCACAGAGGGATATTTGCCGGCTGGCATCACAAATAAGCGCTATGTAAAAGCGATGCCGATTCAAAACGGCACATGGAAGTTTTGCCCTATAAGGGGGTGGAACTGTTTGGGGATGGTCTTTCAGACCTCGTTTCCACAGCTACTGCTGGGAAATCAAACTAGTTGCCACAAGCTACCCCACAGCAAAAGAAAGCACTGTATGATCAGGTACAGTCCTTTCGGCCCCAGAAAAGCAAGAGGGCTGGAGGCTCATCTTTTCTGCCAAGAGGAAAAGGTAGAGGGAAAAAGCTGCACACACAGCTAGTTCCCAAGAGCAGAAGTCCTCCCCTGCTTCCGGTAAGTCCACAGCATGACGCTGGGACTGCCCAGGCGGACCCGGGTACGGTGGGGGCCCGTCTCAAAAATTTCAGCGCACAGTGGGCTCTCTCACAGGCGGATCCCGGGGTTCTTCAAACAGTATCTCAGGGGTACAGGCTGGAATTCGAGACGTCTCCCCCCGCCGTTTCCTAAAATCTGCCTTACCGGCAACTCCCTCTGCCAGGGAGGCAGTGTGGTGGTTATCTAAAAACTGTATTCACTGCAAGTGATTGTCAAGGTACCCCTCCTTCAACAAGGAAAGGGTTACTATTCCACAATGTTTGTGGTACCGAAACCGGAAGGTTCGGTGAGACCCATATTAAATTTAAAATCCTTGAACACATATATCAAAAGATTCAAGTTCAAGATGGAATCGCTCAGGGCGGTTATTGCGAACCTGGACGAGGGGGATTACAGGGTCTCTCTGGACATCAAGGATGCTTACCTGCATGTCCCCATTTACCCTCCTCACCAGGAGTACCTCAGGTTTGTGGTACAGGACTGTCACTATCAGTTCCAGACGCTGCCGTTTGGGTTATCCACGGCACCGAGGGTCTTTACCAAGGTAATGGCCGACATGATGATACTCCTTCGCAAGAAGGGAGTTTTTAATTATCCCGTACTTGGACGATCTCCTGATAAAGGCGAGGTCCAAGGAACAGTTGGTAGTGGGGGTAGCACTTTCTCGGGAAGTGCTGCAACAGCACGGCTGGATTCTCAATATTCCAAAGTCACAGCTGGTCCCGACGACACGTCTTCTGTTCCTGGGAATGATTCTGGACACAGACCAGAAAAAAGTGTTTCTTCCAGTGGAAAAAGCCGAGGAGTTGTCATCTCTAGTCAGAGACCTCCTAAAACCGGGACAGGTGTCGGTACATCAATGCACACGAGTCCTGGGAAAAATGGTAGCTTCGTACGAAGCAATTCCATTCGGAAGGTTCCACGCAAGGACTTTCCAGTGGGACCTGTTGGACAAATGGTCCGGGTCCCATCTCCAGATGCAATAGCGGATAACCCTGTCGGCAGGGACCAGGGTGTCGCTGCTGTGGTGGCTGCAGAGGGCTCATCTACTAGAGGGCCGCAGATTCGGAATACAGGACTGAGTCCTGGTGACCACGGATGCCAGCCTTCGGGGCTGGGGTGCAGTCACACAGGGAAGAAATTTCCAAGGACTGTGGTCAAATCAGGACATTTCGCTTCACATAAATATTCTGGAGCTAAGGGCCATTTACAATGCCCTAAGCCAAGCAAGACCCCTGCTTCAGAACCAGCCGGTACTGATCCAATCAGACAACATCACGGCGGTCGCCCATGTAAACAGACAGGGCGGCACAAGAAGCAGGAGGGCATTGGCAGAAGCCACAAGGATTCTCCAATGGGCGGAAAATCATGTGTTAGCACTGACAGCAGTGTTCATTCCGGGAGTGGACAACTAGGAAGCAGACTTCCTCAGCAGGCACGACCTCCACCCGGGAGAATTGGGACTTCATCCAGAAGTGTTCCAAATGCTGGTAAACCGTTGGGAAAGACCACAGGTGGACATGATGGCGTCCCGCCTCAATAAAAAGATATTGCGCCAGGTCAAGGGACCCTCAGGCGATCGCTGTGGACGCTCTAGTAACACCGTGGGTGTACCAGTCGGTTTATGTGTTTCCTCCTCTGCCTCTCATTCCCAAGGTACTGAGAATAATACGAAGGCGAGGAGTGAAAAAGTCATCCCTACCCTGATCAAAGCCAGGAAGGATGTCACCGCAAAACATTATCACCGCATTTGGCGGAAATATGTTGCTTGGTGTGAGGCCAGGAAGGCCCCAACGGAGGAATTTCAACTGGGTCGATTCCTGCATTTCCTGCAAGCAGGGGTGACGTTGGGCCTCAAATTGGGGTCCATTAAGGTCCAGATTTCGGCCCTGTCGATTTTCTTCCAGAAAGAACTGGCTTCACTGCCTGAAGTTCAGACTTTTGTCAAAGGAGTTCTGCATATTCAGCCTCCTTTTGTGCCCCCAGTGGCACCTTGGGATCTCAATGTGGTTTTGGAGTTCCTGAAATCACATTGGTTTGAACCACTTAAGACTGTGGATTTGAAATATCTCACGTGGAACGTGGTCATGCTGTTGGCCCTGGCTTCGGCCAGGCGTGTGTCAGAATTGACGGCTTTGTCCTATAAAAGCCCTTATCTGATTTTCCATATGGATAGGGCAGAGTTGAGGACTCGTCCTCAGTTTCTCCCGAAGGTGGTATCAGCGTTTCACTTGAACCAGCCTATTGTGGTGCCTGCGGCTACTAGGGACTTGGAGGATTCCAAGTTACTGGACGTAGTCAGGGCCCTGAAAATTTATGTTTCCAGGACGGCTGGAGTCAGGAAAACTGACTCGCTGTTTATCCTGTATGCACCCAACAAACTGGGTGCTCCTGCTTCTAAGCAGACTATCGCGCGCTGGATTTGTAGCACTATTCAGCTGGCGCATTCTGCGGTGGGACTACCGCAGCCTAAATCTGTAAAAGCCCATTCCACAAGGAAGGTGGGCTCATCTTGGGCGGCTGCCCGAGGGGTCTCGGCTTTACAACTTTGCCGAGCTGCTACTTGGTCAGGGGCAAACACGTTTGCAAAATTCTACAAATTTGATACCCTGGCTGAGGAGGACCTGGAGTTCTCTCATTCGGTGCTGCAGAGTCATCCGCACTCTCCCGCCCGTTTGGGAGCTTTGGTATAATCCCCATGGTCCTTACGGAGTTCCCAGCATCCACTAGGACGTTAGAGGAAATAAGAATTTACTCACCGGTAATTCTATTTCTCGTAGTCCGTAGTGGATGCTGGGCGCCCATCCCAAGTGCGGATTGTCTGCAATACTTGTAAATAGTTATTGTTACACAAATCGGGTTGTTATTGCGAGCCATCTGTTCAGAGGCTCCTTTTGTTATCATACTGTTAACCGGGGTTCCTATCACGAGTTATACGGTGTGATTGGTGTGGCTGGTATGAGTCTTACCCGGGATTCAAAATCCTTCCTTATTGTGTCAGCTCTTCCGGGCACAGTGTCCTAACTGAGGCTTGGAGGAGGGTCATAGGGGGAGGAGCCAGTGCACACCAGATAGTCCTAAATCTTTCTTTAGATGTGCCCAGTCTCCTGCGGAGCCGTCTATTCCCCATGGTCCTTACGGAGTTCCCAGCATCCACTACGGACTACGAGAAATAGAATTACCGGTGAGTAAATTCTTATTTTTTCTGTTTGAACTGTTTAGGAAGTGGCAGTTATTGGTGACTGCCAAAGGGTGGACTGTCAAAGTCGAAAAATATAGCGACCTATGATGCCTTGTACTAACCCCATGCGCTTGCCCGCTGCATGTGCACATTCTCTCCCGTGCGTTCGCATATTCGCAGTTGCGTGACGGCGCCTCCACGGTCGTGCGCTCAGGCGCGTGGTATGCGCATTTACGGTAGAGTTTGTGTGCGTCTGGCGGGCGACTCGATCGTTACATAGTTAATCCAAATAGTATATTTTATAGGTTATGGTCCCTTTAATAATATCTGTAAGTATGTTTAGTGTAACTGGTTCATGAACAAAGGAATTCCTCTTTGCATGATACGAAGGGTCAGACAGGGTCTGAACAGTGGTGTTTAGTACCTAACCGAAGAGTATATTATTAGTAACATTCCGGCGTTGGTTTGAAAGAGATTAATCGCTCCTGCTTATAGTTATGTTTAAAAGAAGTTTATGGACTTTAAAAGTATTTGCTGTTTTATTACACATGTGGGGGGAAACCTGAGATTCCCTCCCACCTGAGCATTTTGGAATAGTCACAGCCCACCTGTTCAAACAAACCTATGACCTTTTGTTATAATGTGAAGACAGATTCCTGTGTCCAATGAACAATGAGATTGCAGGGCCCTTTGTAGTGTACTGTATGTTGTGTATATAAGAAACAGCCAGGCTGGACCAGCTCAGTCTACTCTCACAAAAGGTTTTCATCACTGACTAACTATGGAGCTGGTGACCAGGACTGCGCAGCGATCATTCCCCAGTGTGTAAGTTTTTCTCTGTAACCAACTTATTCTTTGTTTGTATTTGCCATACTCTCTCTCTCTCTCTCTCTCTGTTATTGTTACGCTGTTGTATATTGTATATTTTCAGTTATTCTGTTTAGGTGTTTATGTTAGTGCTGTAGTGTATAAGCTGTAAACTGTATTTTCCCTTTTTACATAGCTAAATCTCGTTAGTAAAGGTGTTGGAACCTCAGCAAGGTGTCTGTGTTTCTCTAGCTAGTACAAAGGGTTTCTGAGTATCTCAATCACTCAAACAGCTTGCTTAAATATCCAGGTTAACCAGTGGTATATCATTGTAGTATCTCAATACTAAGACTTACAGTATAATCAGGCTCTGTGTTTAAAGTTTATAAAAGTACTGTCTGTGTGTACGCTCGCTGTGTGTATTCCATACACCCAGCGCAGTGTGTGTACGTTACTTGCGTACCACGTGTGAGGTCTTCATACGCAAATAGCGTACGGAGTGCGTAGCACGTGCACGAGGTTTAGCGGCCATTACGGCTACACAGTATTAGTATATAGCTAATGTTAAAAGGTAGATAACTGACTCTATCAACCCTAGGGGCTCTCCTGAGCTTCCTAGAAAAGAAGTTGAAAATCGGCGGCTGAAGACTCCGGTCTTCATTAAGGTAGCGCACAGCACTGCAGCTGTGTGCCATTGCTCCCTTAGCACACCACACACTCCGGTCACTGATGGGTGCAGGGCGCTGGGGGCGCCCTGGGCAGCAATTAGATTACCTTACTTGGCGAAAAGCACATAATACAGTCTGATAAACTGTATATGTGCATTAACCCCCGCCATTAAGTACATAAAATGACAAAAGCCCGCCGCTGAGGGGGCCGGGCCTTCTTCCTCAGCACACCGGCGCCATTTTCTCTTCACAGCACAGCTGGAAGGAAGCTCCCCAGGCTCTCCCCTGCAGTATCCTGGTACACAAAGGGTAAAAAAGAGAGGGGGGCACATAAATTTAGGCGCAAAACTGTGTATATAAGCTGCTATAGGGGAAAAATCACTCAGTATAGTGTACATCCCTGTATTATATAGCGCTGTGGTGTGTGCTGGCATACTCTCTCTCTGTCTCTGCAAAGGGCCTGGTGGGGGAACTGTCTTCAAAAGAGCATCCCCTGTGTGTGTGGTGTGTCGGTACGCGTGTGTCGACATGTCTGAGGTAAAAGGCTCCTCTAAGGAGGTGATAGAGCGGATAAGTGTGTGGGAGGGTGTCTCCGTCAACAACGCCGACACCTGTTTGGATAGGTGTAAGTGCTGAGGTAAAATTATTGCACAAAAGGTTAGGGAACAGAAAGGAAATCTACCCTGGTCTGTCCCTATGTCACAGAGTCCTTCAGAGTCTCTCTATGCTCACTATCCAAAATAACAAAGTATCGACACGGAGTTTAACTCCACTGTCGACTACGATAATGCAAAGTTACAGCCAAAAGGGCTAAAAGATATTCAATATATGATTATTGGAATAAAAGATGATTTGCATATCACTGATGACTCATCTGTCCCTGACACGAGAGTACACATGTTAAGGGGAAGAATGCTGAGGTAAATTTCCCTCCTCTCATGAGGAAAAAGAGCGGGAATCTCCAGACAAGAGACGGCAGCTTCCCACAAGAGAATTCTCAGGCTGTATCCTTTCCCCACTAGGGCCAGGATGTGTTGAGAATCTTCCCCTTGGGTGTCCTGTTTGCACTAGCTATTCTCAGGGATCCTGCAGATAGTGTGCACATTCTAGTATACTACCCAGACCGGCGATTGTGTCGGCATGGGTTTATAGCGCTGTGGCAGCGTGGACAGGTACCTTATCAGCAGAGATTGAGACCCTAGTATGCATATAAATATTTTAAGATGCTGTCTTAAGTGATAGATATATAATTATAAAGCATGCCCAAAGGGACATGAGTATACTGGGTCCTAGAGACAAAAGCTATGTCGATTTCTGCTTGACGTGTCCTGTAGAATATACATTGGACAGATGATGCCGACTTAAGAGGCATATGGAAGGCTGAGGATTGTGTGGAGAAAGGTTCTCGGGCCTGGTCTCCACAGCTATAGCTGGTAATTCTGATATTTTGCCTTATATTCCTGCACAGCCTAGGAAAGCACGACATTATTAAATGCAGCTTTTCGAATAAAGAAACAAGAAAGTCTGAGGTGCGTCCTTTCTTGTCAGAGCAGGGGGCAGAGGAAAGAAGCTGTACAACACAGCTAGTCCCCAGGAACAGAAGTCCTCCCCGGCCTCTACAAAAATCCACCGCATGTCGCTGGGGCTCCACAGGCGGAGCTAGGCCCGGTGGGGACACGCCTTCGTAAGTTCAGCCACAAGTGGGTTCACTCCCTGTTAGATCCCTGGGCAATAGAAATTGTATCGCAGGGATACAGGCTGGACTGTGAGAAGATGCCCCCTCACCGAGCACCCGGCGGGCTTCCCCGTAAGAGATGGAGCCAGTGTTAACTGCAATTCGTAAATTGTATCTTCAACAGGTGGTGGTCAAGGGTCCCCTCCTTCAACAAGAGGGTGTTATTATTCGACCATGTTATAATCCCGAAACCAGACGGTTCGGTTAGACCCATATTGAATTAAAATCCCTGAACATATACCTGAAAAGGTTCAGGTTCAAGATGGAATCGCTAAGAGCGGTCATTGCAAGCCTGAAATGAATCGGGACATAAGGGATGCATACCTTCGTGTCCCCATTTATCCACCTCATCAGGCGTACCTCAGAATTGCGGTACGGGATTGTCATCACCAATTTCACCAAGGTAATGGCGGATATGATGGTGCTCCTGCGGAAGCAAGGTGTCACTATTATCACATACTTGGATGTTCTCCTCAATAAAAGCGAGATCAAGAGAGCAGTTGCTGGACAGCGTATCACCTTCTCTGGAAGTGAAACGGCAACACGACTGGATTCTATATATTCCGAAGTCGCAGTTGGTTCTACAGCTCATCTGCCTCGCCTAGGCATGATCCTAGACACAGACCAGAAGAGGGTTTATACCCCGATAGAGAGAGCTCAGGAGCTCATGACACTGGTCAGGAATCTATTGAAAACCAAAACAGGTGTCAGTGCATCACTGCACTCGAGTCCTGGGAAGGATGATGGCATCATACGAGGCCATCCCCTTCGGCTGGTTCCATGCAAGGACAATGGAACTTACTGGACAAGTGGTCCGGATCACATCTTCAGATGCATCGGTTAATCACCCTATCCCCCAGGGCCAGGGTGTCTCTCCTGTGGTGGCTGCGGAGTGCTCACCTTCTCGAGGGCCGCAGATTCGGCATTCAGGACTGGGTCCTGGTGACCACGGATGCAAGCCTCCGAGGGTGGGGGGCAGTTACACAGGGAAGAAAATTCCAAGGTTTGTGGTCAAGCCAACAGACTTGCCTTCACATCAATATCCTGGAACTAAGGGCCATATACAACGCCCTAAGTCAAGCGGAGTTCCTGCTTCGCGACCAACCGGTTCTGATCCAGTCAGACCGCAGGGGCTCATGTAAACCGCCAGGGCGGCACAAGGAGCAGGGTTGCGAGGGTAGAAGCCAGAATTCTTCGCTGGGCGGAGAATCAAGTAAGCGCACTGTCGGCAGTGTTCATTCCGGGAGTGGACACGACCTCCACCTGGGAAAGTGGTGACTTCATCAGGAAGTCTTCACTCAGTTTTGCAAATTGATGGAAACTGCCTCAGGTGGACTACATGGCGTCCCACCTCAATAAAAAGATAAAAAAGGTTTTACGCTGGGTCAAGGGACTCTCAGGCGATAGCTGTGGTCGCACTAGTAACACCGTGGGTGTTCCAGTCGGTCTATATATTCCCTCCTCTGCCTCTCAGACCCAAGGGCTGAGAATTGTAATAAACGGAGTAGTGTGAACAATATTCTTTGCTCCGGATTGGCCAAGAAGGACTCTGTACCCGGAACTGCAAGAAATGCTCTCAGAGGACCCATGGCCTCTGCCTCTCAGTCAGGACATGTTGCAACAGGGACCCTGTCTGATCCAAAACTTACCGCGGCTGCGTTGGACGGCATGGCGGTTGAACGCCGGATCCTAGCGGAAAAGGGCATTCCGGATGCAGTTATTCCCTCGCTGATAAAGGCTAGGAAAGACGTGACAGCAAGACTTTTTCACTGCATATGGCGAAAATAGGTTGCTTGGTGTGTGGCCGGGAAGGCCCTACAGAGAAATTCCAGGGGGGTCGATTCCTGCACTTCCTACAGTCAGGAGTGACTATGGGCCTAAAATTAGGATCCATAAAGGCCAAGATTTCGGCCCTATCCCTTTTTCTCTCAAAAAGAACTGGCTTCACTGCCTGAAGTTCGGACGTTGTTACAGGGGTGCTGCATATTCAGCCCCTTTTGTGCCTCCAGTGGCACCTTGGGATCTTAACGTGTGTTGGATTCCTAAAATCCCACTGGTTTGAGCCACTTAAGACCGTGGAGCTAAAATATCTCACGTGGAAAGTGGTCATGCTTTTGGCCCTAGCTTGGACTAGGCGTGTGTCAGAATTGGCGGCTTTGTCATGTAAAAGCCCATATCTGATCTTCCATATGGAAAGGGCAGAATGGAGGACTCGTCCCCAATTTCTCCCTAAGGTGGTATCATCGTTTCATTTGAACCAACCTATTTTGGTGCCTGCGGCTACTAGGGACTTGGAGGATTCCAAGTTGCTGGACGTAGTCCGGGCCCTGAAACTTTATGTTTCCAGGACGGCTAGAGTCAGAAAGACTTACTCGCTATTTATCCTGCATGCACCCAACAAGCTGGGTGCTCCTGCTTAAAAGCAGACTATTGCTCGCTGGATCTGTAGCACGATTCAGCTTGCACATTCTGCGGCTGGACTTACGCATCCTAAATCAGTAAAAAGCCCATTCCACGAGGAAGGTGGGCTCTTCTTGGGCGGCTGCCCGAGAGGTCTCGGCTTTACAACTTTGCCGAGCTGCTACTTGATCGGGTTCAAACACTTTTGCAAAATTCTAAAAGTTTGATACCCTGGCTGAGGAGGACCTTGAGTTTGCTCATTCGGTGCTGCAGAGTCATCCGCACTCTCCCGCCCGTTTGGGAGCTTTGGTATAATCCCCATGGTCCTTACGGAGTTCCCAGCATCCACTAGGACGTCAGAGAAAATAAGAATTTACTCACCGGTAATTCTATTTCTCGTTGTCCGTAGTGGATGCTGGGAGCCCGTCCCAAGTGCGGACTTTCTGCAATACATGTATATAGTTATTGCTTAACTAAAGGGTTATTGTATGAGCCATCTGTTGAGAGAGGCTCAGTTATTGTTCATACTGTTAACTGGGTATAGTTATCACGAGTTGTACGGTGTGATTGGTGTGGCTGGTATGAGTCTTACCCTGGATTCCAAATCCTTTCCTAGTAATGTCAGCTCTTCCGGGCACAGTTTCCCTAACTGAGGTCTGGAGGAGGGGCATAGAGGGAGGAGCCAGCGCACACCAGATATAGTACCTAATCTTTCTTTTAAGAGTGCCCAGTCTCCTGCGGTGCCCGTCTATACCCCATGGTCCTTACGGAGTACCCAGCATCCACTACGGACTACGAGAAATAGAATTACCGGTGAGTAAATTCTTATTTTTTACACTAAACACACCCTTTCCCATAGATAACCATGCACAGATCTCACTGATCCGTGCATGGTTATCCAAACTCGACTGGAAAAAGCAGGTCTATTTTTTTGCTGCTTTTTTTAACGATTCGCAAAAAAATAGACCCACACTTGAGCACTCAGAGACTAACACCCAAATACGAATGAATAGTGAATACCCGTATTGTATGAAATAACAGCCGCGTTTGACCGATGGTCTATTCATTCGTATTTCAGAACTTTGCCGTTAAATCCATTACGAATAGACCAGACACTGCCGAGATTTGTGCTTAGTGAATTCCCGGATTGGGACTTTGAAAAAAAAAACACAAATCGGACAAATTCGATTTTTTTTGTAAATATTGGCCCTGATCGTAGCTGCAAATTTGTTAGCAGATGGGCAAAACCATGGGTGTCATTCAGACTAGAGATGAGCGCCGGAAATTTTTCGGGTTTTGTGTTTTGGTTTTGGGTTCGGTTCCGCGGCCGTGTTTTGGGTTCGACCGCGTTTTGGCAAAACCTCACCGAATTTTTTTTGTCGGATTCGGGTGTGTTTTGGATTCGGGTGTTTTTTTCAAAAAACACTAAAAAACAGCTTAAATCATAGAATTTGGGGGTCATTTTGATCCCAAAGTATTATTAACCTCAAAAACCATAATTTACACTCATTTTCAGTCTATTCTGAATACCTCACACCTCACAATATTATTTTTAGTCCTAAAATTTGCACCTAGGTCGCTGGATGACTAAGCTAAGCGACCCTAGTGGCCGACACAAACACCGGGCCCATCTAGGAGTGTCACTGCAGTGTCACGCAGGATGTCCCTTCCAAAAAACCCTCCCCAAACAGCACATGACGCAAAGAAAAAAAGAGGCGCAATGAGGTAGCTGTGTGAGTAAGATAAGCGACCCTAGTGGCCGACACAAACACCGGGCCCATCTAGGAGTGTCACTGCAGTGTCACGCAGGATGTCCCTTCCAAAAAACCCTCCCCAAACAGCACATGACGCAAAGAAAAAAAGAGGCGCAATGAGGTAGCTGTGTGAGTAAGATAAGCGACCCTAGTGGCCGACACAAACACCGGGCCCATCTAGGAGTGTCACTGCAGTGTCACGCAGGATGTCCCTTCCAAAAAACCCTCCCCAAACAGCACATGACGCAAAGAAAAAAAGAGGCGCAATGAGGTAGCTGTGTGAGTAAGATAAGCGACCCTAGTGGCCGACACAAACACCGGGCCCATCTAGGAGTGTCACTGCAGTGTCACGCAGGATGTCCCTTCCAAAAAACCCTCCCCAAACAGCACATGACGCAAAGAAAAAAAGAGGCGCAATGAGGTAGCTGTGTGAGTAAGATAAGCGACCCTAGTGGCCGACACAAACACCGGGCCCATCTAGGAGTGTCACTGCAGTGTCACGCAGGATGTCCCTTCCAAAAAACCCTCCCCAAACAGCACATGACGCAAAGAAAAAAAGAGGCGCAATGAGGTAGCTGTGTGAGTAAGATAAGCGACCCTAGTGGCCGACACAAACACCGGGCCCATCTAGGAGTGTCACTGCAGTGTCACGCAGGATGTCCCTTCCAAAAAACCCTCCCCAAACAGCACATGACGCAAAGAAAAAAAGAGGCGCAATGAGGTAGCTGTGTGAGTAAGATAAGCGACCCTAGTGGCCGACACAAACACCGGGCCCATCTAGGAGTGTCACTGCAGTGTCACGCAGGATGTCCCTTCCAAAAAACCCTCCCCAAACAGCACATGACGCAAAGAAAAAAAGAGGCGCAATGAGGTAGCTGTGTGAGTAAGATAAGCGACCCTAGTGGCCGACACAAACACCGGGCCCATCTAGGAGTGTCACTGCAGTGTCACGCAGGATGTCCCTTCCAAAAAACCCTCCCCAAACAGCACATGACGCAAAGAAAAATTAAAGAAAAAAGAGGTGCAAGATGGAATTGTCCTTGGGCCCTCCCACCCACCCTTATGTTGTATAAACAGGACATGCACACTTTAACCAACCCATCATTTCAGTGACAGGGTCTGCCACACGACTGTGACTGAAATGACGGGTTGGTTTGGACCCCCACCAAAAAAGAAGCAATTAATCTCTCCTTGCACAAACTGGCTCTACAGAGGCAAGATGTCCACCTCATCATCATCCTCCGATATATCACCGTGTACATCCCCCTCCTCACAGATTATCAATTCGTCCCCACTGGAATCCACCATCTCAGCTCCCTGTGTACTTTGTGGAGGCAATTGCTGCTGGTCAATGTCTCCACGGAGGAATTGATTATAATTCATTTTAATGAACATCATCTCCACATTTTCTGGATGTAACCTCGTACGCCGATTGCTGACAAGGTGAGCGGCGGCACTAAACACTCTTTCGGAGTACACACTTGTGGGAGGGCAACTTAGGTAGAATAAAGCCAGTTTGTGCAAGGGCCTCCAAATTGCCTCTTTTTCCTGCCAGTATAAGTACGGACTGTGTGACGTGCCTACTTGGATGCGGTCACTCATATAATCCTCCACCATTCTTTCAATGGTGAGAGAATCATATGCAGTGACAGTAGACGACATGTCCGTAATCGTTGTCAGGTCCTTCAGTCCGGACCAGATGTCAGCATCAGCAGTCGCTCCAGACTGCCCTGCATCACCGCCAGCGGGTGGGCTCGGAATTCTGAGCCTTTTCCTCGCACCCCCAGTTGCGGGAGAATGTGAAGGAGGAGATGTTGACAGGTCGCGTTCCGCTTGACTTGACAATTTTCTCACCAGCAGGTCTTTCAACCCCAGCAGACTTGTGTCTGCCGGAAAGAGAGATCCAAGGTAGGCTTTAAATCTAGGATCGAGCACGGTGGCCAAAATGTAGTGCTCTGATTTCAACAGATTGACCACCCGTGAATCCTTGTTAAGCGAATTAAGGGCTCCATCCACAAGTCCCACATGCCTAGCGGAATCGCTCCGTGTTAGCTCCTCCTTCAATGTCTCCAGCTTCTTCTGCAAAAGCCTGATGAGGGGAATGACCTGACTCAGGCTGGCAGTGTCTGAACTGACTTCACGTGTGGCAAGTTCAAAGGGCATCAGAACCTTGCACAACGTTGAAATCATTCTCCACTGCACTTGAGACAGGTGCATTCCACCTCCTATATCGTGCTCAATTGTATAGGCTTGAATGGCCTTTTGCTGCTCCTCCAACCTCTGAAGCATATAGAGGGTTGAATTCCACCTCGTTACCACTTCTTGCTTCAGATGATGGCAGGGCAGGTTCAGTAGTTTTTGGTGGTGCTCCAGTCTTCTGTACGTGGTGCCTGTACGCCGAAAGTGTCCCGCAATTCTTCTGGCCACCGACAGCATCTCTTGCACGCCCCTGTCGTTTTTAAAAAAATTCTGCACCACCAAATTCAAGGTATGTGCAAAACATGGGACGTGCTGGAATTTGCCCATATTTAATGCACACACAATATTGCTGGCGTTGTCCGATGCCACAAATCCACAGGAGAGTCCAATTGGGGTAAGCCATTCCGCGATGATCTTCCTCAGTTGCCGTAAGAGGTTTTCAGCTGTGTGCGTATTCTGGAAAGCGGTGATACAAAGCGTAGCCTGCCTAGGAAAGAGTTGGCGTTTGCGAGATGCTGCTACTGGTGCCACCGCTGCTGTTCTTGCGGCGGGAGTCCATACATCTACCCAGTGGGCTGTCACAGTCATATAGTCCTGACCCTGCCCTGCTCCACTTGTCCACATGTCCGTGGTTAAGTAGACATTGGGTACAACTGCATTTTTTAGGACACTGGTGAGTCTTTTTCTGACGTCCGTGTACATTCTCGGTATCGCCTGCCTAGAGAAGTGGAACCTAGATGGTATTTGGTAACGGGGGCACACTGCCTCAATAAATTGTCTAGTTCCCTGTGAACTAACGGCGGATACCGGACGCACGTCTAACACCAACATAGTTGTCAAGGCCTCAGTTATCCGCTTTGCAGCAGGATGACTGCTGTGATATTTCCTCTTCCTCGCAAAGGACTGTTGGACAGTCAATTGCTTACTGGAAGTAGTACAAGTGGGCTTACGACTTCCCCTCTGGGATGACCATCGACTCCCAGCAGCAACAACAGCAGCGCCAGCAGCAGTAGGCGTTACACGCAAGGATGCATCGGAGGAATCCCAGGCAGGAGAGGACTCGTCAGAATTGCCAGTGACATGGCCAGCAGGACTATTGGCATTCCTGGGGAAGGAGGAAATTGACACTGAGGGAGTTGGTGGGGTGGTTTGCGTGAGCTTGGTTACAAGAGGAAGGGATTTACTGGTCAGTGGACTGCTTCCGCTGTCGCCCAAAGTTTTTGAACTTGTCACTGACTTATTATGAATGCGCTGCAGGTGACGTATAAGGGAGGATGTTCCGAGGTGGTTAACGTCCTTACCCCTACTTATTACAGCTTGACAAAGGCAACACACGGCTTGACACCTGTTGTCCGCTTTTCTGTTGAAATACCTCCACACTGAAGAGCTGATTTTTTTGGTATTTTCACCAGGCATGTCAACGGCCATATTCCTCCCACGGACAACAGGTGTCTCCCCGGGTGCCTGACTTAAACAAACCACCTCACCATCAGAATCCTCCTGGTCAATTTCCTCCCCAGCGCCAGCAACACCCATATCCTCCTCATCCTGGTGTACTTCAACACTGACATCTTCAATCTGACTATCAGGAACTGGACTGCGGGTGCTCCTTCCAGCACTTGCAGGGGGCGTGCAAATGGTGGAAGGCGCATGCTCTTCACGTCCAGTGTTGGGAAGGTCAGGCATCGCAACCGACACAATTGGACTCTCCTTGTGGATTTGGGATTTCGAAGAACGCACAGTTCTTTGCGGTGCTTTTGCCAGCTTGAGTCTTTTCAGTTTTCTAGCGAGAGGCTGAGTGCTTCCATCCTCATGTGAAGCTGAACCACTAGCCATGAACATAGGCCAGGGCCTCAGCCGTTCCTTGCCACTCCGTGTGGTAAATGGCATATTGGCAAGTTTACGCTTCTCCTCCGACAATTTTATTTTAGGTTTTGGAGTCCTTTTTTTACTGATATTTGGTGTTTTGGATTTGACATGCTCTGTACTATGACATTGGGCATCGGCCTTGGCAGACGACGTTGCTGGCATTTCATCGTCTCGGCCATGACTAGTGGCAGCAGCTTCAGCACGAGGTGGAAGTGGATCTTGATCTTTCCCTAATTTTGGAACCTCAACATTTTTGTTCTCCATATTTTAATAGGCACAACTAAAAGGCACCTCAGGTAAACAATGGAGATGGATGGATACTAGTATACTTATGGATGGACTGCTGAGTGCCGACACAGAGGTAGCTACAGCCGTGGACTACCGTACTGTACTGTGTCTGCCGCTAATATAGACTGGTTGATAATGAGATGTAGTATGTATAAAGAAGAAAGAAAAAAAAAACCACGGGTAGGTGGTATACAATTATGGATGGACTGCCGAGTGCCGACACAGAGGTAGCTACAGCCGTGGACTACCGTACTGTACTGTGTCTGCTGCTAATATAGACTGGTTGATAATGAGATGTAGTATGTATAAAGAAGAAAGAAAAAAAAAACCACGGGTAGGTGGTATACAATTATGGATGGACTGCCGAGTGCCGACACAGAGGTAGCTACAGCCGTGGACTACCGTACTGTACTGTGTCTGCTGCTAATTTAGACTGGTTGATAATGAGATGTAGTATGTATAAAGATGAAAGAAAAAAAAAACCACGGGTAGGTGGTATACAATTATGGATGGACTGCCGAGTGCCGACACAGAGGTAGCTACAGCCGTGGACTACCGTACTGTACTGTGTCTGCTGCTAATATAGACTGGATGATAATGAGATGTAGTATGTATAAAGAAGAAAGAAAAAAAAACCACGGGTAGGTGGTATACAATTATGGATGGACTGCCGAGTGCCGACACAGAGGTAGCTACAGCCGTGGACTACCGTACTGTACTGTGTCTGCTGCTAATATAGACTGGTTGATAATGAGATGTAGTATGTATAAAGAAGAAAGAAAAAAAAACCTCGGGTAGGTGGTATACAATTATGGATGGACTGCCGAGTGCCGACACAGAGGTAGCTACAGCCGTGGACTACCGTACTGTACTGTGTCTGCTGCTAATATAGACTGGATGATAATGAGATGTAGTATGTATAAAGAAGAAAGAAAAAAAAAAACCACGGGTAGGTGGTATACAATTATGGATGGACTGCCGAGTGCCGACACAGAGGTAGCTACAGCCGTGGACTACCGTACTGTACTGTGTCTGCTGCTAATATAGACTGGATGATAATGAGATGTAGTATGTATAAAGAAGAAAGAAAAAAAAACCACGGGTAGGTGGTATACAATTATGGATGGACTGCCGAGTGCCGACACAGAGGTAGCTACAGCCGTGGACTACCGTACTGTACTGTGTCTGCTGCTAATATAGACTGGTTGATAATGAGATGTAGTATGCATAAAGAAGAAAGAAAAAAAAAACCACGGGTAGGTGGTATACAATTATGGATGGACTGCCGAGTGCCGACACAGAGGTAGCTACAGCCGTGGACTACCGTACTGTACTGTGTCTGCTGCTAATATAGACTGGATGATAATGAGATGTAGTATGTATAAAGAAGAAGGAAAAAAAAACCACGGGTAGGTGGTATACAATTATGGATGGACTGCCGAGTGCCGACACAGAGGTAGCTACAGCCGTGGACTACCGTACTGTACTGTGTCTGCTGCTAATATAGACTGGTTGATAATGAGATGTAGTATGTATAAAGAAGAAAGAAAAAAAAAACCACGGGTAGGTGGTATACAATTATGGATGGACTGCCGAGTGCCGAGTGACGACACAGAGGTAGCTACAGCCGTGGACTACCGTACTGTACTGTGTCTGCTGCTAATATAGACTGGATGATAATGAGATGTAGTATGTATAAAGAAGAAAGAAAAATAAACCACGGGTAGGTGGTATACAATTATGGATGGACTGCCGAGTGCCGACACAGAGGTAGCTACAGCCGTGGACTACCGTACTGTACTGTGTCTGCTGCTAATATAGACTGGATGATAATGAGATGTAGTATGTATGTATAAAGAAGAAAGAAAAAAAAACCACGGGTAGGTGGTATACAATTATGGATGGACTGCCGAGTGCCGACACAGAGGTAGCTACAGCCGTGAACTACCGTACTGTGTCTGCTGCTAATATAGACTGGTTGATAATGAGATGTAGTATGTATAAAGAAGAAAGAAAAAAAAAACCACGGGTAGGTGGTATACAATTATGGATGGACTGCCGAGTGCCGACACAGAGGTAGCTACAGCCGTGGACTACCGTACTGTACTGTGTCTGCTGCTAATATAGACTGGATGATAATGAGATGTAGTATGTATAAAGAAGAAAGAAAAAAAAAACCACGGGTAGGTGGTATACAATTATGGATGGACTGCCGAGTGCCGACACAGAGGTAGCTACAGCCGTGAACTACCGTACTGTGTCTGCTGCTAGTAGACTGGATGATAAATAATGATATAAAAAATATATATATATCACTACTGCAGCCGGACAGGTATATATTATATAATGACGGACCTGCTGGAGTGGACACTGTCTGTCAGCAGAATGAGTTTTTTAATTTTTATAGAATAAAAAAACACCACACAAGTCACACGACGAGTGTACTTTTTCAGGCAGACATTCAATCACAATATACTATACTGGTGGTCAGTGTGGTCAGGTCACTGGTCACAGTGGTCAGTGGTCAGTCACACTGGCAGTGGCACTCTGGCAGCAAAAGTGTGCACTGTTTAATATGTACTCCTGGCTCCTGCTATAACCTATAACTGCTCCCCAGTCTCCCCCACAATTAAGCTGTGTGAGCACAGTCAGATATTATACATAGATGATGCAGCACACTGGGCTGAGCACAGATATGGTATGTGAGTGTGACTGAGTCACTGTGTATCGTTTTTTTCAGGCAGAGAACAAGAACAGAACGGATTATTAAATAATAATAAATTATAAAACTGCACTGGTGGTCAGGTCACTGGTCATCAGTCACTAGTATAACTCCTCCTAAGCTCCAGTAAGTAAATGAAGTGTCTCACTCTCACTCTCCTATCTATTTTAATTTCTAAACGGAGAGGACGCCAGCCACGTCCTCTCCCTATCAATCTCAATGCACGTGTGAAAATGGCCGCGACGCGCGGCTCCTTATATAGAATCCGAGTCTCGCGATAGAATCCGAGCCTCGCGAGAATCCGACAGCGTGATGATGACGTTCGGGCGCGCTCGGGTTAACCGAGCAAGGCGGGAAGATCCGAGTCGCTCGGACCCGTGTAAAAAAACATGAAGTTCGGGCGGGTTCGGATTCAGAGAAACCGAACCCGCTCATCTCTAATTCAGACCTGATCGCACGCTAGATTATTTTGCTGTGCTGCGATCAGGTCAGAACTGCACATGCGTATGCACCGCAATGTGCTGGCGCGTCATACAGGTGCAATGGGTTTTACGAAGAATCCATTTGCACAGCCGATCGCAAGGAGATTGACAGGAAGAGGGCGTTTGTGGGTGTCAACTGACCGTTTTCTGGGAGAGTTTGGAAAAATGCAGGCGTGTCCAAGCGTTTACAGGGCGGGTGTCTGACGTCAATTCCGGGACCTTACAGGCTGAAGTGATCGCAGCGACTGAGTAAGTTCTGGGCAACTCAGAAACTACATAAAACTTTTTCGTAGTGCACGGCTACACATGCGATCGCACACTTGCAAAGCAAAAATACACTCCCCTATAGACGGCGACTATCTGATCGCAGCACTGCAAATAATAGCTAGCGAGCACTCAGGTCTGAATTAGGCCCTATGTGCACTGCAGGGGGGCAGATATAACATGTGCAGAGAGAGTTAGATTTGGGTGGGGTGTGTTAAAACTGATATCTAAATTGCAGTGTAAAAATAAAGTAGCCAGTATTTACCCTGCACAGAAACCATATAACCCACAGAAATCTAACTCTCTCTGCACATGTTATATCTGCCCCCCTGCAGTGCACATGGGTGCTAATGCAGACCTGATCGCTGCTGTGCCTCTTGACAGGCAGAGGTGGGAGTGGGTGGCTGGCGGCGTTAGGCCGCCATTTAGGGGGCGCGGTCCGGACAACGCGGGCATGCCCGGACCATTGGGGGGTGGGCCGCGGCGGCTGCGTGACGTCACATGTAGCCGCTGCAACCCGGGCAGCGATGAGAAGCTCCCTACCAGCACGCAGGAGCTACGCTGGCTTGGAGCTAATCTTCAAGTACAAAAGCATCGCTGCTGTGCGATGCTTTTGTACTTGTGCGGCGGGGCATAGCCAGACATGCGGGGCGGACTAGCCCTGTGCTGGGCGGACCCCCGCATGTCAAGGAAGCTGATCGTAGATGTGTTAAATTTACATCTACAATGAGGCCTGAATTACCCCCATGGTTTTGCCCATCTGCTAACAAATTTGCAGCTAAGATCAGGTCTGAATTAGGCCCATTGAACCAGTTTTTAGAATATGTGATTTGGGATTTTCTTAAGCTGTAAACCACAATCATCAAAATTATAACAAAAAAAAAGTAATGACTCTAGACAATATATTAGTTTAACCTTTTAAGGTGAATTACTGAAATAAATGAACTTTTGCACAATGTGGGTCATTCAGACCCTATCGCTGCTGTGCGTTATTGCACAGCAGCGATCGGGTATGAACTACGCATGTGCTGGCGCCGCAGTGTGCAGGCACGAGGCCCCACCAGCAACTGCGACGGGATGGACGACGAAAGCGATCGCACCGGCGATCGCAAGAAGATTGAGAAGGAGGAGGCCGTTTGTGGGAGTCAACTGACCGTTTCCAGAGAGTGTCCGTGAAAATGCAGGCGTGTCCAGGCGTTAGAAGGGAGGGTTCCTGGCATCAGATCCGGGCCAGCTGAGTAAGTCCTAAGATGTACAGAGACTGCACAAACTTTTGTTTGTGCAGCTCTCTGCACAAGCGATCGTACCCCTACATAGCGACTACCCCCCCCCCCTGTACGTGGCGATTACCTGATCGCAGGGATGCAAAAACCGCACCCTAGCGATCAGGTCTGAATTAAGCCCAATATTATAATTTTCTGAGTTTCACACACACATGTAGCAGCAACCTCCAAACAGCGGCACTCAGAGTCTGACAAGGCGTGGATACTTTAAACCATAAGGTGCTTTAATGAGTCACAAAAAACTGCATACCAATGTTTCGGGGCACAGCCGCCCCTTTGTCAAGGTGAGCAAATACTTTCTGTTTGCTCACCTTGACAAAGGGGCGGCTGTGCCCCGAAACGTTGGTATGCAGTTTTTTGGGGTGGTCTTCAGTATGCCGAATGTCGGGATCTCGGCGCACAGTATACCGGCGCCGGAATCCCGACACCCGGCATACCGACAGATATTCTCCCTCGTGGGGGTCCACGACCCCCCTGGAGGGAGAATAAATAGCGTAGCGCGCCACCGTAACCGCAGCGTGGCGAGCGCAGCGAGCCCGCAAGGGGCTCCTTTGCACTCGCCACGCTGTCGGTATGCCGGCGGTCGGGCTCCCGGCACCGGTATGCTGGTTGCCGGGAGCCCGGCCGCCGACATACCATACTACACCCAGTTTTTTGTGACTCATTAAAGCACCTTATGGTTTAAGGTATCCATGCCTCGTCAGACTCTGAGTGCCGCTGTTTGGAGGTTGCTGCTACATGGATAAACATTTTCCAGAGGGCACCAGAGCATTTCATCTGTGGTAAGGCGAGTGCCGATCCATATGCAATATTTTTATATATATATATATATATATATATATATATATATTTATATATATATATATATATATATATATATATATATATATAATGGATTTTAGAACAGGGAGATGGATGAAGAGCTTGCGCTGTCCACTCCACACATTGACCCGGTATTGCAGCACCACTACTGGCACTGTGGTAAAAACAGTTTATATAGCTGCAAATAGTGGCTTGGATCCAACACATCTATAAAATACGTGTGTTAGTCTCATATTTGGACTCCCTTGAGCGCTCTAATTCTTACGAAAAAGGCTTGGCGTGCTGTGCCTGGGAGCAAACACTGACGTGTATTCCAGCTTGTACTGTTTATAATGAGTCTTTTTCCCCCACAGATTCCTACTATATAGGCAGGGGCGGATTTGCAACCAAGGCATGCGCTTAGGGCCCCATGAGTCTCAGGGGGCGCAGACATGGCCACTGATTGCCATAAGTAGCGGCGCTGCAAAGGAGTTTTTTTGTTTGTTTTTTACATGCATCATTTGCCCGGTCCCAGCAGGCTTTCAGAGCACGCTGATTGAACAGCTGGCACTGGGACCAGAGCCAGCTCACGCCCACAGTGTACCCCCTCCTCCTCTCCTCCATGTGACTGACCAGGGTCATGGGGCGCTATTGGTCACTAGATTTGCTCATCTGTGAATCCGAGTTGTTAGCTTCATGCCTTATGTGGATGACCTATCCCTCTGGGCCTGTTCTAGTGAGAAAGAGAGAGTTAATGCTTCTGTTAGCACATCAGTTATGCATGAGACATGTTTTCCTCGAGTCTCAAAACTTCCCAGAGATTTCCTTTCAGAGTTTGTGGCTTTAAAGGGATATTCTCCCGGTGCACAAGGGATTCGGTTTGCTGGGTCCTTGGGCTCAGTTGTTTTTCTTTACTTTTGAGGGCGTTAGTTGGCCTTAAGTAGGGTCTTCTCATAGGATTTTTTCTCTATGGGATCTCCAAAGCTACTGCGGGTAAATTCACATATCTTCCTTCCGCAGCTCCCCAGTCAGGAAAACCTACTCAGCTTCCAATTTGCAGTCCTTTTGGACAGCCAAGTTCTTCTACAGCCACCAGAGGCACTAAAGGTAAACCACGCAAACCAGCAGCTGCCGGTTCTCAGGAACAGAGTTCAAGCTCTGCTTCCTCAAAGCCCTCAGCATGATGGTGGACTGCGATGCCTGGAAGACTGGCGGGTGGAAGCTCGGTCAAGATTCTTCAGCCACATCTGGACAAGTTCGTGCCAGGATCCTTGGGTCATAAATCTTATTTCCCAGGGCTACAGACTGGAGTTCCAGGAGCTCCCACCTCACAGATTCTTCAAATCAGGCTTCCCAGTTTCACAGGAGGCAAGTATAACTTTAGAGGACGCCATTCAGAAACTGGTGCAGACTCAGGTCATTGTCCCAGTTCCACCTCATCTGCAAAACAAGGGGTATTATTCCAACATATTTGTAGTACCGAAACCGGACGGTTCGGTAAGACCAATTTTGAACCTCAAGTTGTTGAACCCATTCATACAAGTGTTCAAATTCAAGATGGAGTCTCTGAGAGCAGTGATCTCAGGTCTGGAGGAAGTGGAATTCCTAGTGTCTCTGGATATCAAGGATGCATACCTTCACATTCCGATCTAGCCGCCTCCTCAGGCTTATCTACGGTTTGCACTGCAGGGCTGTCATTACCAGTTCCAGGCCCTGTCATTTGGTCTCTCCACGGCACCGAGGGTGTTCACCAAGGTGATGGCAGAGATGATGTTTCTCCTCCGCAAACAGGGAGTGAACATAATTCCGTACCTGGATGATCTTCTGATAACGGCACTGTCCAGGGAGAGGTTGTTGGACAGCATTGGCCTCCCAACCCGACTACTCTGGGATCACAGGTGGATTCTGAACCTTCCAAAATCTCACCTTGAGCCAACATGGAGGCTTCCATTCCTGGGAATGATACTGGACAGAGAGTCACAGAGAGCGTTCCTTTCGTTGGAAAAGGCATTGGTAATCCAGTCGATGGTTCGGGATGTGTTGAAGCCAACCTGGATATCGGTGCATCTATGCATTCGCATTCTGGGGAAAATGGTAGCCTCTTACGAGGCACTTCAGTATGGTAGGTTTCACGCAAGACCCTTCCAGCTCGATCTGTTAGACAAATGGTCCGGATCGCATCTTCACATGCACCAGAGGATACGTCTGTCGCCAAGAGCCAGGATTTCTCTTCTATGGTGGCTTCAGACTTCTCACCTAATCGAGGGTCGACAGTTCTGGATTTAGAATTGGATTCTACTAACCACAGACGCAAGCCTCAGAGGTTGGGGAGCAGTCACCCAGGGGGTGGAGTTTCAGGGAAGATGGTCAAGTCAGGGAGTTGTCCTTCCAATCAACATTCTGGAACTCAGGACTGTATACAACGCCCTTCTGCAGGCCTCATATCTTCTTTAAGATCAGGCCATTCAGGTCCAGTGGGACAATGTGACGGCTTTAATGTACATAAACCGACAGGGCGGAATGAAAAGTAGAGCAGCAATGTCAGAGGTGACAAGAATTCTTCTCTGGGCAGAAAAACACGCTGTGGCGTTGTCAGCAGTCTTCATTCTGGGAGTAGACAACTGGGAAGCAGACTACCTCAGTAGACACAAACTGCTCCCGGGGGAGTGAAGCCTTCACCTGGAGGTGTTCAGGTGCTTGAGACATCGATGGGGATATCCACAAATCAACATGATGGCAGACCGTCTCAACAAGAAGTTCAAGCGGTATTGTTCCAGGTCGAGAGACCCACAGGCAGTGGCGGTAGACGCTCTGTACGTGTTTCCTCCACGGGAAAAGGTTCAAGCAATACTTATTGCTCCGGACTGGCCAAGAAGGGCCTGGTACGCGGATCTTCTAGAGATGAAGATCCGTGGCCTCTACCTCTTCGCGAGGATCTTCTGCAACAGGGCCCGTTCGTCTAGACTTACCGCGGCTACGTTTGACGGCATGGAAGTTGAACGGCTGAGTCTAGCCCAGAGAGGGATCCCTGACAAGGTCATCCCAACTATGATCCAAGCCAGAAAGGGGGTAATGTCTATACATATCCACCGTATTTGGAAGAAATACGTCTCTTGGTGTGAGAGCAGAAAATATTCTGCGGTGGAATTTCATCAGGGACGTTTACTGCTTTTCTGCAGTCAGGTGTGGATGTGGGCCTACGTCTGGGCTTCATAAAAGTCCAGATTTCGGCCTTATCCATTTTCTTTCAGAAACAATTGGCTTCTCTCCCTGAGGTCAAGACGTTCTTGAAAGGTGTTCTGCACATTCAACCTCCCTTTGTGCCTCCCACGGCACCGTGGGATCTAAATTTGGTGAAGTTCGTCCAATCGGACTGGTTTGAACCGTTACAGGAGGTAGACATAAAATATCTTATGTGGAAGACCGTCACACTGTTGGCCTTGGCTTCAGCAAGACCTGTGTCGGAGCTGGGGGCGTTGTCTCACAAGAGCCCCTATTTAATTTTCCATGAAGACAGAGCTGAACTCAGAACTCATCAGCAATTTCTTCCTAAAGTGGTGTCTGCATTTCACATCAACCAACCTATTGTGGTTCCGGTAGTTACTGACACCTCTGCTACTTCAAAGTCTTTGGATGTTGTGAGGGCTTTGAAGGTGTATGTTAAGTGAACAGCTCGTCACTGAAAATTGGACTGTTTGTTCTTTATGATCTCAATAAGATTGGGTGTCCTGCTTCAAAGCAGTCCATTGTGCACTGGATCAGGTTCACTATCCAGCATGCTTATTCCCGGCAGGATTGCCGGTTCCAAAATCTGTACAGGCCCACTCTACTGGGTCGGTGGGTTCTTCTTGGGCGGCTGCCCGGGGTGTCTCAGCTTTACAGCTCTGACGAGCAGCTACTTGGTCAGGTTCAAACACGTTTGCTAAGTTCTACAAGTTCGATACTTTGGCCTCTGAGGACCTTCAGTTTGGTTCCAGTTTGATTTTCCATGTGGATAGAGCTGAGCTCAGAACGCGTCAGCGATTTCTTCCAAAGGTTGTGTCGGCTTTTCATATCAACCGACCTATTGTGGTGCCAGTAGCTACTGACACCTCGATTACTCAAAGTCCTTGGATGTTGTGAGGGCTTTGAAAATATATGTGAAGAGAACTTCTCATCACAGAAAGTCGGACGCTCTGTTTGTCCTTTATGATCCCAACAGGGTTGGGTGTCCTGTTTCTAAGCAGACAGTTTCTCACTGGATCAGGTTTTCTATCCAGCATGCTTATTCTACGGCAGGCTGCCATGTCCAAAATATGTTATGGCCCACTCTACTCATAAAGTGGGTTCTTCCTGGGCGGCTGCTCGGGGTGTCTCGGCTTTACAGCTTTGCAGAGCAGCTACTTGATCAGGGTCAAACACGTTTGCTAAGTTCTACAAGTTCGATACTTTGGCCTCTGAGGACCTAAAGTTTGGTTAATCAGTTTTGCAGGAACCTCAGCACTCTCCCACCCGGTTTGGGAGCTTTGGTACATCCCCATGGTACTAAAGGGATTCCCAGTATCCTCTAGGACGTAAAAGAAAATAGGATTTTAATTACCTATCGGTAAATCCTTTTCTCATAGTCCGTAGAGGATACTGGGCGCCCACCGAGTGCTTCGTACTTCCTGCAATGTTACTTGGTTAAGTAGTGTTGTTTGGTTCAGCCATTGCTGTTCCTGTTTTCAAGTTGGTTAGCACGGCTTTCCTCTTGTGTCATGTGTGCTGGTTCGGAATCTCACCACTATCCTTTTATATCCTTCTCTCAAAGTATGTCCGTCTCCTCTGGCACAGTTCCTAGACTTAGTCTGGTAGGAGGGGCATAGAGGGAGGAACCAGCGCACACTATCAAATTCTTAAAGTGCCCATGGCTCCTAGTGGACCCGTCTATACCCCATGGTACTAAATGGATTCCCAGTATCCTCTGCGGACTATGAGAAAAGGATTTACCGGTAGGTAATTAAAATCCTATTTTCTTTAGCAAGAAACATAAGTTGGTTATTACATTCCCGGTTTCCGCTGAACATCCTGATAAAAAATTTCAGGTTGCACGTAGTTTTCTTGCCTCTTATCCTTTTCCAGCAGATAATAGAGTGAAGTGGGAGACTCCTTCATTGGTGGATCGTTCTCTTTCTTGTCTAAGAAGACCATCCTGCTGATTGAAGGGTCCACAGCTCTGAAGGACCCAGCGGACCCTCTCCTAGAGACCACTCTAAAAGCAGTTTATACTGCAGTAGGTGTGCTGATTCGACCTACACTCGTTGGCTCGTGGGTAAATAAAGCTGTCGAAGCCTGGGCTAAGCAGTTGTCCTCAGGTTTGCAATCTGGCGAACCCACAGAGGAACTGGGGTTCGCCAGTCACATCCGTGAATCTGCTATTTACCTAGGGGAAGCCTCCAGAGACACAGGTACTGTCGGTTCGAAGATTTCTGCATTAGCCGTGTCAGCTCGCAGAGCGCTATGGCTCCGTCAACAGCAAGCAGACGCGGAGTCCAAGAAAGCAGTAGAGGCCATTCCATTTTCAGGTGAGCCGAGCTGGACAAACTGATTTCTAAGGCTACTGGAGGTAAGTCTACTTATCTTCCATCAGCCACTCCTGCTCCACGCAAGACGTATTCGGGTCCATCCTTCCTATCCTTTCGAGTTCCTACCAAATTCAGAGTTAGGACGAGAAGAGGAGCTTCCATCTTCAGAGGTAACAAAGGCCGAGGTTATGCCGTTTCGGCAAACTCTTCACACCAGGACACCTAGCCCGCCATGAAGCCCAGTGCATAACGGGCTTCCCTCCCTCCTGGGGGATCCCAGGGTGGGAGCTCGTTTACAAGAGTTCGGGGACATCTGGAGGAGGACTTGCACGGATGCCTGGGTTCGAGACGTTACCACTCAGGGATACAAAATTGACTTACAATTTCAACCTCCTTCACGTTTTTTTTTACAACCGGTTTACCAGTTTCTGTAGAACGACGTTGGTTACTACAAACGGCAATACAAAAACTATTGTCAACAGGTGTTAGTTTGTCGGTACCACACCATCAAAAAAGATGGGTTTTACTCCAGTCTGTGGTTCCGAAACCGGACGGTTCCATCAGGCCTATTCTGAATTTGAGGTCTCTCAGTCCTTTTTTGCGAGTGTTCAAGTTCAAGGTGGAATCCCTTTGTTCAGTTATTGCTGGTCTAGAGGCGGGGGCTTTCATGGTTTTCATTAACATCAAGGATGCCTACCATCACATTCGTATCTGGTCACCTCACCAGGAATATCTGAGGTTTGCAGTTCAAAATGAGCATCACCAATTACAAGCACTACCTTTTGAACTGTCCTCAGCACCACGGGTATTCACGAAGGTAATGGCGGTAATCATGGCTTAGTTATGCACCCAGGGAATGAACATTATTCCTTATCTCGACGACCTACTAATCAAAGCTCAGTCCAAAGAGATCCTGTTGCAGGACATTGGCTTGACTCAATGTTTACTGATCCAACATGGTTGGATCCTCAATTTCCAGAAGTTTCAGCTTCAACCTTCTTAGAGAATCATCTTTTTAGGGATAATCTTGGATTCTGTACTCCAAAGGATTTTTCTTCCCCAGGACAAGATTCACTCCATTCAAACAATGGTACGACTAGTTCTACAACCTCGCAGAGTGTCGGTTCACTTATGCATTCGACTGTTGGGAAAGATGGTGGCCGCCTTCGAGGCACTACCATTCAGAAGATTTCATTACCGATCCTTCCAGCTAGATCTTCTGTCCTAGTGGTCAGGGTCACACCTATGTCTCTATCAACAGGTGCAGCTGGCTCCCAGGACTCGTAGTTCACTTCTTTGGTGGACAAAATCTTCAAACCTGTCACAAGGGAGGCGATTCGCAATTTCGGACTGCATTCTACTCACTGGATGCCAGTCTGAGAGGTTGGGAAGCAGTGACGTTGGATCACCAATTTCAGGGCCGATGGACCTCTCAAGAAGCTGCGTTACCTATCTCGAATCACGAGCAATATACAATTCTCTATGGTTGGCTCTACCTTTGTTACGAAATCGAGCAATCTGTGTCCAGGTGCACAATGCCACAGCAGTGGCATACATTAATCGACAGGGTGGTACTCACAGCAGAGCGGCGATGAGATAAGTGACTTACATTCTCCAGTGGGCCGAACAATTTGCACAGGCGATATCAGCAGTGTTCATTCCGGGGGTTGACAACTGGGAGGCAGATTACCTCAGTCGACAGACTCTTCACCCAGGAGAATGTGAACTCCATTACCAAGTTTTTCAACAACTAGTGAATCGATGGGGCCTTCCACATATAGACATCATGGCGTCCAGACACAATCACAAACTCCCTAGCTACTGCTCCCGTACAAGGGACCCGCAAGCGAAGGCAGTGGATGCCCTGACAACTCCCCGGCATTACCGCTTCGTATACTTCTTTCCGCTGTTTCTACTGTTACTTCGTCTTCTCAAACGGTTCAACAGAAAGGGGGTAAAGGTGCTGCTAGTAGCACCAGACTGGCCTCGCAGATCCTGGTACGCAGATCTTCACAGACTCTTAATCGACAATCCGTGGCCACTACCACTCCGAGTGGATCTTTTACAGCAGGGCCCTTTCGTCTATCCGGACTTAATGCGGCTACGTTTGACGGCTTGGCTGTTGAGAAAGCAATTCTGAAAGATAAAGGTATCCTGTCAGCAGTTATTCCTGTCATGCTTCGAGCCAGAAAATAAGTTACATCTCAGCATTACTTCCGGATCTGGAAGGCTTATGTCACTTGGTGCGAAAATCTTAAAAGTTTCTCTACATCGTTCAAGATATCTAGACTATTACTTTTCCTTCATTCTGGGTTTGGGTTCTTAGAAGGTACAGGTATCAGTGCTTTCCGTTTTTTTCAAAAAAAAGCTGGCTCTGATACTGGACATACAGACTTTTTTCCAGGGTGTCATTAGGTTGACACTGCCTACTGTGCCTCCTATGGCACCGTGGGACATGGATTTGGTTCTGTCTTTTCTACAATCTTCCGTTTTCGAACCATTGGCATCCATTTATCTAAAATACCTCTCTTGGAAGGTGGTTTTACTATTGGCACTAGCCTCCGCCAGACGAGTCTCGGAACTGGGTGCTCTTTCTTGTAGACCACCATATCTTGTTTTTCACTCTGACAGAGTGGAATTACGCACTCGAATGTCTTTTTTTTACCAAATGTGGTTTCAGCTTTCCATATTAACCAACCTATTGTGGTTCCGGTCCTTACCGAAGACTCTCCTGCATCAAGATCTACGGATCTATGTTTGCAGGACTTCCTCTATTTGAAAGATGGATACCTTATTTATCCTTTATGACGCTTCTCATCCTGGTTGGCCTGCTTCCAAACAGACGTTATCTTGTTGGATTCGCTTTACCATTCGTCAAGCATATGTGGCTTCATCCAGACAGCCACCACCGTCTATCTCTGCTCACTCTACTAGGTCTGTGGGTACCTACTGGGCATCCGCCAGGGGGGGTCTCATTAACCAAATTATATAGGGCAGCTACTTGGTCAGGCCAGCATACTTTCCTCAAGTTTTACCGGTTTGGACTCTCAGTTTGGCCATGCGGTTTTGCTGGATTTTGGGTCTTACCGTAAATCCCTTTCTCCGACTCCACAGGGGACACTAGACGCCAACCCTGCGTTTCTTTCCATGCCATACTGTGTTCTGTTTGTATTTAGTTGTGACTGTATAGTTTACGTTTGTGTATTCTTGTTTCCCATGGTTTCGTGGTCCTGTTATTTCACCACCTCCTCTGTAGTCTGGTCTTCCGTCTCTCCTCAGGCTCAGTTTCTCTAACTGGTCTGGAGGGGGGCATAGAGGTAGAGAAGCCAGTCACATCTTTAAATTCTTAAAGTGACGGCTTCATCTACCACCATATATACCCCCACAGTCTTAAGCCTCCAGTGTCCCCTATGGAATCGTAGAAAAGGATTTACCGGTAAGTACTAAAATCCAGTTATAGTTCATTGTATTATTAGACAGCTAGCAGCACTAGGCAGTCCTCTGGACATCAGCGCTGCTGCTCCACCAACCCCACTTACGTGTTGCAACTCCAGCCTGCGGTCCAGTACTTACATCGGTCACCTGTGTGCCTGGCTTTGCACGGCTGCATGGGTGGACCACGGACTGCAGCCAGAACACGGGGGGATGGGTAAGGCGGGTTCCCGCTTGTCTTTAACGCAGTCCTACCTCCAGTCTTGATAGACAGACTGTAGATTCTGATGTGCGCCCCGGTTTGTCCGGGACCCCACTAAACCACCAGGACTTATATACTGGCGCAGGGTTTTTTTCACTTGAGGCCAGGGAACCTGTGGTTGATGTCAGGATAGGGGAGGTCAGCCCTCTCCCTGCGGACCCTCCCCCAGCTCAGGGCGCCATTCCACTGCGGTTTTCCAGCCTCTGAGCTGCTCCTCCCCCTCAGAGACCCATTTTATTAAAGCAGCTACAGGTCTCCGGGAACGCTGGGTCCAGTCTCCCTGTATAACTCTTCTAGGAGCCAGGTTATACAGCACTATAGTCTACCAGCCACTGCGGTATTTGTAGTTTATTTAGTGCCCATTGCAGTTAATTTTTATGTATTCTGCATTGTCTGTGATTTGTGCTAGCTCTGCTGTCTGATATTTTTCTATTGTCAGCTTATACCTCTCCCTTTTGCTTCTCAAACAAGCCTAAGAACAGGTGTTTAGGGGTTTAACACACTTCATAGCTACCAGTGTTTGTGAAGGTTGTCACAGTACTGTAATTGTTGCACACTACCTAGGGCCATATTGTGTGTTATACTATTCTTGCAGCTATGTCTAGCCAAGGTAAGGGTCACAAGGAGGCTTCCTCTGCTGGTCTCATGCAAGTCCTGATCAGGATTATCCCCTCAGGATATTGGGGGTCATTTCGAGTTGATCGCTAGCTGCAATGTGCACGCGCGAGGTACGCGCACAACGAACGATGCAGTTGTGCACAGGGTCTAGCGATGCATTTCAGTCGCACTGGTTGCCGCAGAGTGACTGACATGAAGTGGGCGTATCTGGGTGGCAACTGACCGTTTTCAGGGAGTGTTTGGAAAAACGCAGGCGTGCCAGGGAAAATGCAGGCGTGGCTGGGCGAACGCTGGGCGGGTGTGTGACTTCAAATCCGGAACTGAATAGTCTGAAGTGATCGCAAGCGCTGAGTAGGTTTTGAGCTACTCTGAAACTACACAAACAATTTTTTGCAGGCGCTCTGCGATAAAAACTTCTGCTAAGCTAAAATACACTCCCAGTGGGCGGCGACATAGCGTTTGCACGGCTGCTAAAAACTGCTAGCGAGCGATCAACTCGGAATGACCCCCATTGTCAGGACTTTCTGGATATTGGGCCTAATTCAGACCTGATCGTAGCAGCAACTTTGTTAGCAGTTGGGCAAAACCATGGCCCTCATTCCGAGTTGTTCGCTCGCAAGCTGCTTTTAGCAGCATTGCACACGCTAAGCCGCTGCCTACTGGGAGTGAATCTTAGCTTAGCAAAATTGCGAACGAAAGATTCTCTAAATTGCGAATAGAAATTTCTTAGCAGTTTCTGAGTAGCTCGGGACTTACTCTGCCACTGCGATCAGTTCAGTCAGTTTCGTTCCTGGTTTGACGTCACAAACACACCCAGCGTTCGCCCAGACACTCCCCCGTTTCTCCAGCCACTCCCGCGTTTTTCCAAGAAACGGCAGCGTTTTTTCACACACTCCCATAAAACGGCCAGTTTTCGCCCAGAAACACCCACTTCCTGTTAATCATATTACAATCACCAGAACGAAGAAAAAACCTCGTAATGCCGTGAGTAAAATACCAAACTTCATAGCAAATTTACTTGGCGCAGTCGCAGTGCGAACATTGCGCATGCGCAGTTTGCGGAAAATCGCTGCAATGCGATGAAATAGAACGAGCGAACAACTCGGAATGAGGGCCCATGTGCACTGCAGGGGGGCAGATATAACGTGCAAAGAGAGTTAGATTTGGGTGGGGTGTGTTAAAACTGAAATCTAAATTGCAGTGTAAAAGTAAAGCAGCCAGTATTTACCCTGCACAGAAACAATATAACCCACCCAAATCTAACTCTCTCTGCACATGTTATATCTGATACACCTGCAGTGCACATAGGGGGTCATTCCGAGTTGATCGCACTTAGCAACTTTTTGCTGCCCGTGTAATAAACTAGACGCCACCTATGGGGGAGTGTATATCTGCATAGCAGGGCTGCGAACGCTTGTTCGGCCCTGCTATGCAAATAAAGTTTCCTGTAAAAAAAGTCAGACCAGGGTAAGAGTTACTTACCCTGCGCAATTGTTCCAGCGATGCAGGTCCCGGAATTGACGTCAGACATCCGCCCTCCAACAGCTGGAGGGCCAAGGTTTCCCATCCCTGGTTTACACGCCTGCGTTTGCTGAACCACCCTTGGAAAACGGTCAGTTGACATCCCGGAACGCCTTCCTCCTGTCAATCTTCTTGCAGTCGCCGCTGAGACCACTTTTGTTATTAGCACTGTGCATGCGCAGAACCGACCCATTCGCACCACTGCGACAAACAGCAGCGTGCGAACAGGTCAGAATGACCCCCATGGTTTTGCCCATCTGCTAACAAAGTTGCTGCTATGATCAGGTCTGAATTAGGCCCATTATGGCTTCCATTAGACTATCTGGAACAAAGGGTTCCAGCCACGCTAGGCTGAGTGCCCCCCCTTCCCCACCCCCCACCACCAATTTTTTTTTTCTTATATTTGTTCACTCATATTCAGCTAAAAATTCGTAATTATGTGTCAAAATTTACCACAGATTCAATTATTGTTTACTAATACAAATTGTATTTTTTATATATATATATTTGAAACAGACTAATGACAATAATACAAAATTATACAATAAATATAGGCCCTCATTCCCAGTTGATCGCTCGCTAGCTACTATTAGCAGCCGTGCAAACACATAGTCGCCGCCCACGGGGGAGTGTATTTTTGCTTTGCAAGTGTGCGAACGCCTGTGCAGCCGAGCTGTGCAAAAACATTTTGTGCAGTTTCTGAGTAGGTCTGAACTTACTCAACCCTTGCAGTCACTTCAGTCTTTTTGGTCCCGGAATTGACATCAGACACCCCGCCCTGCAAACGCTTGGACACGCCTGCGTTTTTCCAAACACTCCCTGAAAACGGTCAGTTGCCACCCACAAACGCCCTCTTCCTGTCAATCTCCTTGCAATTGCCCGTGCGCAGGGCCGGCTCGAGGCATGTTCGACTCGAGCGGCCGCGCAGGGCGCCACCCTTAAAGGGCGCCGCGCGCTGGCGCCGCCATGTCGGAGCCTGGAGCCGGCCCTGATCTCCCCTGCTGTCCTCCCGCTTGTTAGTGAGCTGTGTGCGCTATGCGGCGCCGGCGTCTGATGTCAGACACCGGCGCCGCACAGCGCGCACAGTTCTGTGTCAGACAGCGGCGCGCACAGCAGCACTCCCCCTCCCTCGGCACGGCAGGTACTGGGGGCATATGTGGCACTGTGGGGGGCATTTATCTGGCACTGTGGGGGGCATTTATCTGGCACACTGGGGGCATTAATGTATCTGGCACTGTGGGGGGCATTCATTTATCTGGCACTGTGGGGGGGGCATTTATCTGGCACTGTGGGGGCATTTATCTGTGCACTGTGAGGGGGCATTAATGTATCTGGCACTGTGGGGGCATTTCTGGCACTGTGGGGTCATGTATCTATCTGGGACTGTGGGGGCATATCTGGCACTGGGGGGGGCATTAATGTATCTGGCACTGTGGGGGACATTTATCTGGCACTGTGGGGGGCATTTATCTGGCACTGTGGGGGGGCATTAATGTATCTGGCACTGTGGGGGGGGCATTTATCTGGCACTGTGAGGGGCATTAATGTATCTGGCACTGTGGGGGCATTTCTGGCACTGTGGGGTCATGTATCTATCTGGGTCTGTGGGGGCATATCTGGCACTGGGGGGGGACATTGATGTATCTGGCACTGTGGCGGCATTTATCTGGCACTGTGATCGGGCATTAATGTATCTGGCACTGTGGGGGCATTTATCTGGCACTGTGAGGGGGCATTAATGTATCTGGCACTGTGGGGTCATTTATCTATCTGGGACTGTGGGGGCATATCTGGCACTGTGGGGGGCATTTATATATCTGGCACTGTGGGGGGCATTTATATATCTGGCACTGTGGGGGGTATTTATATATCTGGCACTGTGGGGGGCATTTATGTATCTGGCACTGTGGGGGGCATTTATGTATCTGGCACTGTGGGGGGCATTTATGTATCTGGCACTGTGGGGGCAATTATGTTTCTCGCACTGCTGGGGGGGCATGTCATGTGCATTTGGCACTGCTGGGGGGCATGTCATGTGCATCTGGCACGGCTGGGGGGCATGTCGTGTCTAGCTGGCACGGCTGGGGGGCATATCATGTAGTGTTCCCATGTCTCAGTGCAATACCTGGCGCAAAGTGTCTAACGTGCTCTGCCTGGCGCCAAGTGTCTAACGTGCTCTGCCTGGCACAAAGTGTCTTAACGTGCTCTACCTGTCGCAGTGTGTATAGGAGGTTCTACCTGGTGCAATGTGTATTAGCTGCACTACTGTGTGGTGTAATGCGAATTGCCACTATTATGTGGCCGCGCCCCTTCCCCACGAAGCAACGCCCCTAAATTTTTGATGCGCGCCGAAGGCGCGCAAGGTCCATGATTTTGAACGGAGCAACAAGCATTACAGTATGTACAGAATTTTGCCCTTCTAACTTAAATATGTGCCCTCCCAAATGCAAAATGTGCCCTCCCCATGATCAGCACCCCTGCCCTAAAAAAATCCTAGAGTGAACACTATCATGTGTAGCTGGCACTGCTGGGGGGCATATTATGTGTAGCTGGCAATGCAGCAGGGCATGTCCTGTCTATCTGGCACTGCTGGGGGGTATATCATGTCTATCTGGCACTGCTGGGGGGCATGTCATGTGTAGCTGGCACTGCTGGGGGCATGTCATGTGTAGCTGGCACTGCTGCGGGGCATGTTATGTCTATCTGGCACTGCACTACTGTAGACATTATGTGTAGCTGGCACTATACTGGAGACATTGTGTGTAAGGAACACTACTGTAGCTGTTATGTGTAATGCTGCTAATTGTGTGCGTAGAGGGGGTGTGAAAATATATTTATTTATTTGTAGTGTGATAATATGAAGTTGCGAGGCTCCGCCCACTTTTCAGAGGCCATGCCCACTTTTCAAGGAGCGCGCGCGTAGAGTATGGGAGGGGGCGCTTTTACATTTTCTCGCACAGGGTGATAGTAGGCCTGGAGCCGGCCCTGCCCGTGCGAATGGATTCTTCATTAAATCCATAGCTCAGCAACGATCCGCTGTGTACCCGTACGAAGCGCATGCGCATTGCAGTGCATGCACAGTAGAGACCTGATCGCTGCACTGCGAAGCACGTCAGCGAGCGATCAACTCGGAATGACCCCTATGGTCGTCAAGCTCACCGTTTACATCAGGGATGGGGAACCTTCGGCCCTCCAGCTGTTGTTGAACTACACATCCCAGCATGCCCTGCAACAGTTTTAGCATGGCCAAATAGCAAAACTGTAGCAAGGCATGCTGGTATGTGTAGTTCAGCAACAGCTGGAGGGCCAAGGTTCCCCACCCCTGGTTTAAATCAACCGTTTACATCAAGCTCCTTTTTCTTACTTTAGAACAGGCATTCCAAACCACGGTCCTCAAGGCACACTAACAGTGCATGTTTTAGTGATATCCATGCTTCACCACAGGTGACATAATTGTAGCTCAGTTATTTTGATTTAACCATCTGTGCTGCAGCCTGGATATCACTAAAACCTGCACTGTTGGTGTGCCTAGAGGACCGTGGTTGGGAATGCCTGCTTTAGAAACTGCAAACTTTTCGATTATATCATCAAACTTCAAGTTCTGCAGGAAGTCACTTTCAATGAATAAGACCGCAAGTAGTTTTTTTATTCTCTTTAAAGCAGAAAAAGATCTTTCTCCAGCAGGGTCCACAGCTTATCCACAGGATAACATTGGGATACGATGGAGCGACAGCGGATTGGCACCAAACGATCACAAGCTCTCTGACCTCCCAGGATGCACTGGGCTCGTTCATATAATCCCGCCCACTGACTCAGTCAAATCAGTTTTTTGTTTGGTGCAGCAGGAGCCGGACCATGGTCACAGGGCTGCTGTGTTTGGCAGCCCTAAGCTTTATTTGATTTATTTTTATAGTCTTACTATATTTTTTGAGTGATCTTTCCTAACAGAGTCTAACACGCATATTGGAAAGAGTCGCTCCAACTACTCTCCGCCGGGTCGCAACAACGCTTACCCACGGTACAAGTGCTGTCTCGACGGGCGTCTGTGTCGGATGTTACTAGCAGGTCCAGCAGACCAGGCTGTGGCCGGAGCATGGGGAGAAGGTAAGGCATCGGTTCGGCTTAGAAGGGGAATACGGACACAGCCGCACTGTCTTGGGAGGAGACCATCAAACAGTAGCTGGCACGCCACCACCACGGGTGCTCTAGCGCTAGGCTTTAGGGATCATAAGGCGCCAGGATTAGTTGAGGCTGCGATCCCTAGGGTTGATGTCAGCAGTGGGGAGTCAGACGCTCTCCTGGTCGCCCCTCCCCCCAGTTCATGACCAGTTACTGTGCGTCTCCCGCCATGAACTGATTGCCTCACTTCCGTCTCAGACGCTACCACGAGGGGACTCGGTCGCAGCATAGGCGCTGCATTTGTATACACTAAGGGGGTCATTCTGAGTTGTTCGCTCGCTAGCAGATTTTAGCAGCATTGCACACGCTAGGCCGCCGCCCTCTGGGAGTGTATCTTCGCTTAGCAGAATTGCGAACGAAAGATTAGCAGAATTGCGAATAGAAAATTCTTAGCAGTTTCTGAGTAGCTCGAGACTTACTCCTACACTGCGATCAGCTCAGTCAGTTTCGTTCCTGGTTTAACGTCACAAACACGCCCTGCGTTCGGCCAGCCACTCCGCCGTTTCTCCAGACACTCCCACGTTTTATTCTGGCACGCCTGCGTTTTTCCGCACACTCCCAGAAAACGGCCAGTTTCCGCCCAGAAACACCCACTTCCTGTCAATCACACTCCGATCACTTCAACGATGGAAATTCTTCGGTCGGACGTGTGTAAATCTACTAAGTTTTGTGCTAAAACACTTAGCGCATGCGCTCTGCGTACCATGCGCATGCGCATTTTCACCTTAATCGCTCCGTTGCGAAAATTGGCAACGAGCGAACAACTCGGAATGACCCCCTAAGGTTTACCGCTAAGAGACTGGGTTGCAGACAGGAGCGTCTGCATGCACTAATGTTCACTGAGCGTCTGTGTCCACTAAAAATTACTAGAGCGGCAGTGTACACTAGTAGCGTCTGGATCCACTCAGCGTTCGCTAACGTATTGATCGATCCTGGAAGTGGGGTAAGTCTCCCTGTAGCCCACTCTACTGAGTACGGGTTACACAGCACTAAATTTTTATCTACTTTTGTTAGTATTAATAGTTAACTTTAGTGCCTATTGCATACGAGTTTTATGTACATTGCTGTGGTTTTCTTCGCAATGCGTCTGAATACTTTAAAGATCTGTATAGAACAGAATTCAGTAATATGTACTACATGCTTTGAGATGTGTTCGTAGTTGATAATCTGCTCATATGATGTATTTTATATATATATATATATATAACTCCACCAGTAACCGGCACTCTGTTATCAGCTACTATTGCCCCCGGTGCCTATCCTTGCTGATGTGCAAAAATATATATGTACCTATGGTCAGATGGCACTCCAGAGGGACTTCACTTAGGAAATAAAGCAGAGACCAGGCTCTTTTTGCTGCGGTAACGTTTCAGTTGTATTCCAACTTTCGTCAGACCCAAATACATACATTTAAAATACAAACTTTTATAGCTTACCCTCCACCACATGTCGTGTCTTCTCCGGCCCGGATGCGCTGGCAGGGAAAGATGACGTCATCGCGCACACACCGTGCGACGCGCTCCCGCCCATGTCAGCGTCCCAGTTACCTAGGAGACGCATCAATACAAAAGCATACAGTGTAACACATTGTGCTATATAAAGTGCATATGCAAATACCGGACATTATTGGCAAATATGGCTCGTTATGGCTGATCATCTTACTATAGGCATATTTACAAAAACATGACTGCATATTTAAACAATTATCTGAATTAATTTTTAATTTTTAATTTTTACCAGGCTAAATAAAGCAATTTAATAATAATTGCTCATTTAGGCCTCCTGGGGCTAATGTGTTGAGGCGGTGAATCCACCTAGCCTCCCGTTGTAATAACAACTTATCCCGATTCCCTCCTCGAATATTCTCCGGCTGTTGGTCTATTATTTTATATTTTAGGCAAGAAAGATTATGTTTCATCTTAGCAAAGTGTCTTGCCACAGGTTGTGTTTGACTTTCACCCGCTAGGGCTGCTCTAATGGCTGACCTATGTAAAGCCATACGCTCACGAAATTGTCTCACCGTTTTCCCCACGTAATATAATCCGCAAGGGCAGCGGATAAAGTATATAACGTGGGTATGTGTACAGGTTAGGATCTTATCAATTTTGATGTATTTACCTGTATGTGGATGTGAAAAGCCTTGGCCCACTTCCATATAGCTGCAAGTAGTGCAGCCTATGCACCTATAGCACCCTGGTTTCTTAGTTAAAAACGTTACTGTTGGGGCTAACTTAAAGCTTGAAATGTCATTGTGTACCAGTGAATCTTTAAGATTTCTATTCCTGGTATAACTGGACAGTAGGGATTTTCCTTTAAGTGCAGGCAAATCTTTATCCGTTGTCACTACCGGCCAAGCATTTTTCACATGTTTTTTAACCTGATTACTGGCAGTGGACCATCTCTGCACAAATGGGATTTGATCCAATAATGATTTTTTAGTATTATTGCCTTGCTGCAATAATTCTTTTCTGTTCATGTTCAAAACTAATGTTTTGGTGTGCATCAGTTCATCCCAATCATAACATCTAGATTGAAATCTCAGGGCCATATCATGAATCTCAGACTCAGTATTAACTATATCGTCTGATATTCTATGGACCCTGAGAAACTGTGAGTACGGTAGACTGTATTTGTTTGAGGGAGGATGAAAACTCGCAGCGTGCAGAAGTGTATTCCTATCTGTCATTTTTTTATATAGACTGGTGTGGATATTTCCCTCTCTTACCGAGATGGTTACATCCAAATAATTAACCTGGTTAGTACTAGTTATAGCTGTAAATTTAATGTTTGCATCTCCAGAGTTAATGTCTACCAATGCTGTATCAAACTCTTCCTGTGTGCCCTGCCAGATAAGAAATAGATCATCTATATATCTGACAAAAAATAAAATCTTACTGGCCATATTGGGTTTGGAAAAAAATAAATCTTTTTCTACTTCAAACATAAAGCAGTTCGCAAAGGCAGGGGAGACACAACTGCCCATTGCGCACCCCTGCCTCTGCTCAAACCACCCACCATCAAATAAGAAGTAGTTTCTTTCCAAAGTAAGATATAATAAATCAAGAAAAAACAACAGATCCGGTCCGTTATATAACATACTTGTGGACAATAGACGTCTGGCCGCCTCTACACCCCTATCGTGAGGGATATTGGTGTAGAGGCTGACCACGTCCAAGGTACACAATAGACAATTAGCAGGCAATTTTGCCAACTGTGCCAACTTAGTAATGAGAGCTGTAGTATCTCTCAAATATGTTGGCTGAGATTGTATTATTGGCTGAAAGAAGTGATCAAGGTACTGGGACACCTTATAGAACACTGAATCCCTAGCTGATATAATGGGACGACCCGGTGGCACCTGCATATCCTTATGTATTTTAGGAATAGTATAAAATACTGGTGCCACCGGGTGGTCCTGTACAAGAGCCTCGGATACCGCAGAGGTGATGATGCTGTTTTCCACAGCCTGCTTGAGCACACCCCTTAATTCCTCATTATATTTTTTTGTGGGGTCTCTCTGCAGTTGTCTGTAGACCACAGGATCATTCAATTGCCTGTATGCCTCTTCCCTATATTGCTGAATATCCTGCACAACAATGCCCCCTCCCTTGTCCGCTGGACGGATTACTATACGTTGATCTGTACTAAGTGTGTTTAGGGCTTCTCTTTCACCCTTCGTTAAGTTATCTCTGTACTCTTTATGTGATTTTACAGACTCTAAAGTCTTGGAGTCCAGTACCCTAGCGAAACATCTCAAAGAGGCATTGTTGCTTGGTGGATCAAAATTAGACTTCGGCTTTATTTTAATAGGTACGTTAGTCTCTCTTGTGATATTCTGGGTACTTGAGAAATGTTCCTGTAGTCTCAAGCGTCTGTTAACCTGATAGGTATCGACCTTCCATTGGAATTCATTGAAGGCAGTCACAGGAATAAATGAAAGTCCCTTATTTAGCAGTGAAAGTTCGTCAGGTGTCAACGAACGTTTTGATAGGTTAAATACTAAGTTGTTGTCTTCTTTGGTTTGGTGACTTTTTTTATTGATCCTTTGGTGCTGCTTGCCCCGTCTGGTGTACTGTCTTTTTTTGGGCCCAGCATAGCACGGGTATTCATCCCTAAAGGGGGTTTCCTCCCGCGGGCTCCTTTCACTGTTTCGTTGTCACTCTGCGACGTACCCTCACCGCTAGATGTTTCTGAAAATTGTCCCCTGCGGGTCCTGTACCTGTTATATCTTCTAGGTTGTCCCCCTCCTGAGGGATTATTCACCCAATTGTAAACTCTTCCTTCCTGATAATCCTTTTGCACCGTGGTAAGTTTTTGTCGTTTGAACTTTACCAGATCCTGTTTATAAGTTTCCACCTGAGTGGCCAGTTTCTCCATCCATTTGTTTTCTGCGTCCGCAGTGAGGATGGGTACAAATTTGGTTTCAAATGCTGTTGTCATATCTTTCAGGAGGTTCAACTCCCGGGTTGCCTCCTCTATAACCAACAAAATTAAGTCCAGACTACACTTGTTTAGAATGCCGACCCATTTACGGCAGAACTCTGCATTATGTCTGCCTATGGTCGGGGTGTTCCGGACTCTAAAGCCTCGAGGGATTTGTCGGTTTCTGTGATAGTCCGATAAGGTGACCCCATGCATATAAAAATCCACTTGTTTCTTATGCAGTCGCAGTAATTTTGTAAAAAGGAGATCATTGCTATCTGTGCCACCAGCTGTGGCTAGATCCTCCTTGAATCTGATAGTGTCAGCATCCGCATCTGAAAACGACCATGTTTCACACGCTGCCACATCTATCTGCCGGAATCCGCTTGTATCCGCAATTTCACCACCACGTGACATATTCACCTCCAAACTCTCACCAATACCAACGTGAAGAAAGAAAGGGTGTCAGGCTGAAGCGATATGATAATGAAGAACGGTGCCTTGTTGATTCTGTGCTCAATGCTCTCACTCACGGTGTCAGCATCGAATTCACAGACAATATAACTCCACCAGTAACCGGCACTCTGTTATCAGCTACTACTGCCCCCGGTGCCTATCCTTGCTGATGTGCAAAAATATATATGTACCGTATGGTCAGATGGCACTCCGGAGGGACTTCACTTAGGAAATAAAGCAGAGACCAGGCTCTGGGACGCTGACATGGGCGGGAGCGCGTCGCACGGTGTGTGCGCGATGACGTCATCTTTCCCTGCCAGCGCATCCGGGCCGGAGAAGACACGACATGTGGTGGAGGGTAAGCTATAAAAGTTTGTATTTTAAATGTATGTATTTGGGTCTGACGAAAGTTGGAATACAACTGAAACGTTACCGCAGCAAAAAGAGCCTGGTCTCTGCTTTATTTCCTAAGTGAAGTCCCTCCGGAGTGCCATCTGACCATACGGTACATATATATTTTTGCACATCAGCAAGGATAGGCACCGGGGGCAGTAGTAGCTGATAACAGAGTGCCGGTTACTGGTGGAGTTATATTGTCTGTGAATTCGATGCTGACACCGTGAGTGAGAGCATTGAGCACAGAATCAACAAGGCACCGTTCTTCATTATCATATCGCTTCAGCCTGACACCCTTTCTTTCTTCACGTTGGTATTGGTGAGAGTTTGGAGGTGAATATGTCACGTGGTGGTGAAATTGCGGATACAAGCGGATTCCGGCAGATAGATGTGGCAGCGTGTGAAACATGGTCGTTTTCAGATGCGGATGCTGACACTATCAGATTCAAGGAGGATCTAGCCACAGCTGGTGGCACAGATAGCAATGATCTCCTTTTTACAAAATTACTGCGACTGCATAAGAAACAAGTGGATTTTTATATGCATGGGGTCACCTTATCGGACTATCACAGAAACCGACAAATCCCTTGAGGCTTTAGAGTCCGGAACACCCCGACCATAGGCAGACATAATGCAGAGTTCTGCCGTAAATGGGTCGGCATTCTAAACAAGTGTAGTCTGGACTTAATTTTGTTGGTTATAGAGGAGGCAACCCGGGAGTTGAACCTCCTGAAAGATATGACAACAGCATTTGAAACCAAATTTGTACCCATCCTCACTGCGGACGCAGAAAACAAATGGATGGAGAAACTGGCCACTCAGGTGGAAACTTATAAACAGGATCTGGTAAAGTTCAAACGACAAAAACTTACCACGGTGCAAAAGGATTATCAGGAAGGAAGAGTTTACAATTGGGTGAATAATCCCTCAGGAGGGGGACAACCTAGAAGATATAACAGGTACAGGACCCGCAGGGGACAATTTTCAGAAACATCTAGCGGTGAGGGTACGTCGCAGAGTGACAACGAAACAGTGAAAGGAGCCCGCGGGAGGAAACCCCCTTTAGGGATGAATACCCGTGCTATGCTGGGCCCAAAAAAAGACAGTACACCAGACGGGGCAAGCAGCACCAAAGGATCAATAAAAAAAGTCACCAAACCAAAGAAGACAACAACTTAGTATTTAACCTATCAAAACGTTCGTTGACACCTGACGAACTTTCACTGCTAAATAAGGGACTTTCATTTATTCCTGTGACTGCCTTCAATGAATTCCAATGGAAGGTCGATACCTATCAGGTTAACAGACGCTTGAGACTACAGGAACATTTCTCAAGTACCCAGAATATCACAAGAGAGACTAACGTACCTATTAAAATAAAGCCGAAGTCTAATTTTGATCCACCAAGCAACAATGCCTCTTTGAGATGTTTCGCTAGGGTACTGGACTCCAAGACTTTAGAGTCTGTAAAATCACATAAAGAGTACAGAGATAACTTAACGAAGGGTGAAAGAGAAGCCCTAAACACACTTAGTACAGATCAACGTATAGTAATCCGTCCAGCGGACAAGGGAGGGGGCATTGTTGTGCAGGATATTCAGCAATATAGGGAAGAGGCATACAGGCAATTGAATGATCCTGTGGTCTACAGACAACTGCAGAGAGACCCCACAAAAAAATATAATGAGGAATTAAGGGGTGTGCTCAAGCAGGCTGTGGAAAACAGCATCATCACCTCTGCGGTATCCGAGGCTCTTGTACAGGACCACCCGGTGGCACCAGTATTTTATACTATTCCTAAAATACATAAGGATATGCAGGTGCCACCGGGTCGTCCCATTATATCAGCTAGGGATTCAGTGTTCTATAAGGTGTCCCAGTACCTTGATCACTTCTTTCAGCCAATAATACAATCTCAGCCAACATATTTGAGAGATACTACAGCTCTCATTACTAAGTTGGCACAGTTGGCAAAATTGCCTGCTAATTGTCTATTGTGTACCTTGGACGTGGTCAGCCTCTACACCAATATCCCTCACGATAGGGGTGTAGAGGCGGCCAGACGTCTATTGTCCACAAGTATGTTATATAACGGACCGGATCTGTTGTTTTTTCTTGATTTATTATATCTTACTTTGGAAAGAAACTACTTCTTATTTGATGGTGGGTGGTTTGAGCAGAGGCAGGGGTGCGCAATGGGCAGTTGTGTCTCCCCTGCCTTTGCGAACTGCTTTATGTTTGAAGTAGAAAAAGATTTATTTTTTTCCAAACCCAATATGGCCAGTAAGATTTTATTTTTTGTCAGATATATAGATGATCTATTTCTTATCTGGCAGGGCACACAGGAAGAGTTTGATACAGCATTGGTAGACATTAACTCTGGAGATGCAAACATTAAATTTACAGCTATAACTAGTACTAACCAGGTTAATTATTTGGATGTAACCATCTCGGTAAGAGAGGGAAATATCCACACCAGTCTATATAAAAAAATGACAGATAGGAATACACTTCTGCACGCTGCGAGTTTTCATCCTCCCTCAAACAAATACAGTCTACCGTACTCACAGTTTCTCAGGGTCCATAGAATATCAGACGATATAGTTAATACTGAGTCTGAGATTCATGATATGGCCCTGAGATTTCAATCTAGAGGTTATGATTGGGATGAACTGATGCACACCAAAACATTAGTTTTGAACATGAACAGAAAAGAATTATTGCAGCAAGGCAATAATACTAAAAAATCATTATTGGATCAAATCCCATTTGTGCAGAGATGGTCCACTGCCAGTAATCAGGTTAAAAAACATGTGAAAAATGCTTGGCCGGTAGTGACAACGGATAAAGATTTGCCTGCACTTAAAGGAAAATCCCTACTGTCCAGTTATACCAGGAATAGAAATCTTAAAGATTCACTGGTACACAATGACATTTCAAGCTTTAAGTTAGCCCCAACAGTAACGTTTTTAACTAAGAAACCAGGGTGCTATAGGTGCATAGGCTGCACTACTTGCAGCTATATGGAAGTGGGCCAAGGCTTTTCACATCCACATACAGGTAAATACATCAAAATTGATAAGATCCTAACCTGTACACATACCCACGTTATATACTTTATCCGCTGCCCTTGCGGATTATATTACGTGGGGAAAACGGTGAGACAATTTCGTGAGCGTATGGCTTTACATAGGTCAGCCATTAGAGCAGCCCTAGCGGGTGAAAGTCAAACACAACCTGTGGCAAGACACTTTGCTAAGATGAAACATAATCTTTCTTGCCTAAAATATAAAATAATAGACCAACAGCCGGAGAATATTCGAGGAGGGAATCGGGATAAGTTGTTATTACAACGGGAGGCTAGGTGGATTCACCGCCTCAACACATTAGCCCCAGGAGGCCTAAATGAGCAATTATTATTAAATTGCTTTATTTAGCCTGGTAAAAATTAAAAATTAATTCAGATAATTGTTTAAATATGCAGTCATGTTTTTGTAAATATGCCTATAGTAAGATGATCAGCCATAACGAGCCATATTTGCCAATAATGTCCGGTATTTGCATATGCACTTTATATAGCACAATGTGTTACACTGTATGCTTTTGTATTGATGCGTCTCCTAGGTAACTGGGACGCTGACATGGGCGGGAGCGCGTCGCACGGTGTGTGCGCGATGACGTCATCTTTCCCTGCCAGCGCATCCGGGCCGGAGAAGACACGACATGTGGTGGAGGGTAAGCTATAAAAGTTTGTATTTTAAATGTATGTATTTGGGTCTGACGAAAGTTGGAATACAACTGAAACGTTACCGCAGCAAAAAGAGCCTGGTCTCTGCTTTATTTCCTAAGTGAAGTCCCTCCGGAGTGCCATCTGACCATACGGTACATATATATATATATATATATATATATATATGTATAATATGTGACAGCTAGTGTGATGCTGACTTAATAATAAATGATTGTCGGCTGATACTTCTGATCCTTAATGCAGGTGCATGGGAAGGGTCACACATATCACTTTAGAGAAAAGTGATTACAGTCACAAATTGTGTAGTACACTGTGAAAGTGCAGAGTATCATGTCTAAGGGCGGCATACACTGACAAAAACACTCATATGTTGTTGTTTGGCAAAAACTGTATTATCCTCTATGATCTGATTTGCTGTTTAGCATAATACATTCCTGATTTACATCAGGTATAGATAGACCCATTGAGGCGATGTTTGCACAGACCTTGTACAGTTTAGCTGAAATGTTAATTCTTACATTATTAACACATGCTGCTCACTGATTGTGGTATATCCCCAACAGCGTCTCCAATAAGACAAGCTGAGGAACCGAATGTAAATAAATCATCGACTTCACAGGCTACACATGATAATCATCAGACGATGAAAGATCTATACTCTACTTCAGCATACAAAGAACAGGTGAAAGATATCAGCTAAATAAATAAGCTGAATAAATGAGAGCAAAAATAGGCTAGTCTGTCAATAGAGGCAGCAGAGCCTGGGGTTAAAAATAAGGCACTTCTGTTTAAACGTCCCAAAAGGGCCTCTGCACAAGGGCAGAATTCAGGAAAAAGGTTTGGGTTACACCCAATAAAGTAGAATGCCCGGTAAATGGGATTCCAATATCTTTTTCAAGCTAGGGACTGTTTAAAATAGGGAAGTGCCTCCCAAAATAGACATGCATGTCATTGATAATGCAAAAATCTATAGGGCCTCTGTCGTCAAAAGAATAAGACCATATTGTCTTTGTCTGGGGCAGTCATAAGGCGAGCCAGGACTTCACCTTGCAGCCTACAGCTACACCACACTGGATAGGCCCAATCTCACTAGATTTTGGAAAATAAGCAGTGTTCGGCCTGGTTAGTTCTTGGAGGGGAGACCACCTTGAAATACCAGGTGCTGTAGGTACATTGGACTGAGGTACTGGAAGACAGGTTTCCAGCACCTGCAAGGGAGTAAGAATCCCATATAGCTCATATGGACACTAATGTTCTAGGGCATCAGCATAACAATCGCTGTTCAAGAAAAGCTTGGTTCACATACATGGATAGCTGAGTCAGAAACTAAGAAGGTTCTGGAATTTTTTGTCTTGGCTGGAAGTTTCTGTTTGAGTTAACAGTTATTCCGGAGTCAGAAACAGACTCCAAGAAGGTCACGTTTCCTTCCACATATAACCCCAAATCTAGGGGTCTGGTTCGGCCTTGTCGGTCATAAAGGAACGTAACAGCCCCAATACAAAAAGTTTGGTAAGGCAAAGAAGCAAAGGCAACCAGAAGCCAGCTTCCAAACCAGAGGCCATCAGCATGATGGTGCGGATCTCCTTCTGGCGGATTCCAGAAGGATAAGGGGCCGACTTCTTCAGTTTGCACAGATTTGATAGCAATCTACAGATAGATGCCTGGGTGCAAGAAGCGGTATTTCTAAGGTTATACTTTCCCTTCTGGAACCATTCTCCTAAAAGATTTTCGGTCTCAGCCCATCTCGGGTAGAGGCGTAGGTGAGGGATTGGCATGAAGCAATTCAGAAAATGTTTTGTCAGGAATAGTCATTCCAGTAACCCATGCACAATAGGGGCGTTTATTCCCACCTGGGTCAAAAACAATCCCTCGCCCCATTATCAATTTAAAAAACAGAGAAATTTGGGTAACACGGTTTACGTGTAGGCAACTCCATAGTTGGGTGGGGAGCCAATATATTATATGGTATTCCTGGATAAGTCAGGAATCTTACCTTCAGGCTCCTATAACACTGTCCATCAGTGTATCTCAAGGTTTACCATCCTTCAGCAAAATTTAAGTTAGGCCTTACCCTTTGGGTTAGCCACAGCCCCAGAGTATTTACCAAAATGATTATGGCAATTTATCTCCGTTAGTAGAGGTTAAGAAAATTGCCATACTTTGACCACCTTCCTATCCTGACACAAATACAGGAAAGGTTCTGTGTCATCTACAAAATACAAATAACTTGTCTGCAGAGGCACGGGTGTTTCTTAATGGGATCATCTCTGGTTCCGTAACATAACTCACGGTGGGGCTGTACTGAATTCGAGTTTGCAGAAAGTAGTTACCTCAGAACAAGATATCCAAGGCAAAGCTAGGAGAGTGGTTACAATGACAAACAATATCAATTCACGCAGCAATGCGAATGATGGGTTTGATGGTGTTAACAATACACATGGTGGAATGGGCATAATTCCACTCAAGACTTTTTCAGCATCTCCTCCATCTAAGGCCGCATCACACTGGATATGTCCAATCTCAATTGATGTTGGAAGTTAAGCAGTGTTGTACCTGGTTAAATTCTCCCAGCGCAAGACCATCTGTGAATACCAGGTGGTGTAGATGGACCAGATGGACAGTACACAAACAAGTACGTGCAAAAAAAGGTAAGAAGTAGCCTGGGGGCTACAGACATTCCATCTAGATCAGAGGATACCTTTTTCTCTTTGGATATCAGGTGGGGAAATCCTGACAACAAATACAAGTCTTCACGGCTATGGAGGCCATTATCCGGAAAATTATGATTCCGGGGATTGTGGACCACAGAAGAAAGGTGCCTGCTAATTAATCTGTTAGCACTTCGGGACATATACTAGGTCCTGATTCAGGCACGGGACATTCCTAAAGGAAGACCGGTCCAGATCCGCAAGGACAAGGAAATGGCAGTAGTGTACCTCAACTTTCAGAGAGGAACACGCAGATAAATAGCAAGAAAGGAGGTAAATCACATTCTAAAGTGTGCAGAACTCCCTCTTCCAGCCTTGTCCTCACGGTTTGTTCCGGGAGTCCTAAACTGAAGAGCTGATTTCTCAGTCGACACGCCATTCAGGTAAATGAATGGGCTTTACACCCTAAAGTCGTTTCAGACTCGGGTAGACAAATGGGCTTGGCCAGAGATAGTTCTCATGGTGTCCAATCTGAACAACAAAAGCCATAGGTGGTCATTCCGAGTTGTTCGCTCGGTAATTTTCTTCGCATCGCAGCGATTTTCCGCTAATTGCGCATGCGCAATGTTCGCACTGCGACTGCGCCAAGTAAATTTGCTATGCAGTTAGGAATTTTACTCACGGCATTACGAGGTTTTTTCTTCGTTCTGGTGATCGTAATGATAAAGCCTATATATTTATCCTATTTAAAACACTCTAAAAGGTTAGGAGACACAGTACGCAATTGGCGCAAAAAGTACCGCAAGGGTACGCCCTTAGCGTAGCAGACGCTGTGCACAGGGTGTGAACACAGGCATCGCAGATACTTACAGAATTAAACTTTAATAACTATACCTTAAGGAATGTACTTATACTGTAAACCTTTGTGCAGTGATAATGTGTAGATGTAATGCAGTGTAACCTTGTTAGCTTAAAAGCTGTATGAGCGTCTGTGACGCTCTGAGAACCCTTTAGCAATATAATAAACACTCAAATACCGGTCTAAGGTTCTAACACCTTTAAGGGAGAGAATGAACGTTCAATTGCAAAAGAATACACAATACAAGTTATACACTACCAAAATAACATAAAATACCTAACCGAATTACTACACATAAAATACAATAACGACACGATTACATTTAAGGGGAAGGAGAGAGAGAATGGCTTACAACATTAATAAGAGACAAAATGTCTGCAGAGAATTTACACATGTGGGAATGATCGCTGCGCAGTTAGTCAATGCTGAGAACCTTTGTGTTGAGAAACTTGAGCTCACCCAGGCTGGCTGTCCCTATATACACAACACACAGCAACAACACAATGGTCCCTACAATACCGCATGGGACAGAAGCTAGACTCCATTTTGGGAAAAACTCCCATGATTCCAAAGTCTGTAACATATGGTTCAAAAGGGAATGCCAGCAGCCATTTTAGATTTGCAAGTCCAAACACATGGCATTCTTTGCTACACCATAATCACATAGCAGAAGACATAAGACTCCACTATATTCCAAAATGTCTAAGCTTCAATATAATGCATATGTGCTGATTTTACAATTCCAAACCATCTAAATCACCTTTCACAATTTCAAGCCATCACAAGACCAGATCACCAGGTACCCACAAGTATCAGCCTGCTATTGCTACAAGCACATGACTACAGTAACAAAAGGAAGTATGTTTTGACTTCTAACCTTCAGCAAGATGCATCATGTAAAACTACTATAATCTGTTATAAATCACCATCCATAAATGTATACCAGAGATGCTATGCTACAGATTGTCTACTGTTCCAATTCATTACAGATTTCATAGAGTATCATCACAACCATACAACAATCACATAACTGCACAAGCATCATTAACCTTAAGCCATTTGTATCTCCAAACTAACTATTCTATGCCAATCATTTCACAACTACTTTACCACAAACACATATTTAAACTATTCTATGCCATTAAGCCATGTGTATACAATACTTAGCCTTAGTAAGGAGATCAGTCCTGGTGATGAGCAAGCCATGCTTCTGGATGCTAGGTAGCTGTGTGCAGCTACAGTACATCTGCCATCTGTGGTTTTGGGAGAGTGAGCTCTGATATCAAGTTCTCAGCTATGCATGCAACCTGTGGGTGTGTCTTTCACAGCATGTGGGCTAGCTGTATCAGTGAGCTGAGCTGGCCATGTGATCTTGGTTATGACACTTGTTTCAAATTCCTGTCTTGTGGGAAGCTATTGTTTGGCGAATACTGTCTCACTGTCCACTTTCAGTTGAGACAATGACATCTCAGCAATCATTCTTCTGGAGACAAAACCAGCCCCATTCGTAAACAAAGTTGCCAGTCCTCTTCATTGAATCTCAAAGCGTAGTGTAATTAAAGGCTATTGTATTCCGTCTGCGGGAAAGAAACTGACTGGTCTTAGGTGTAATTTATTCGGAATACAATTAATCTTCAATTACTATTCCTGTGCTTAACTATGCATAAGAACATGTGAAGCCCTCCCAACATGAAAGCTATTGTTTGGGGAATCTCTAAGGTCAAAGAGCCATTTTAAATATACCATACTTTGCTGAACTCAGGGGAATATTAACTTATAAAATACATTATTTTGATTAGATATGTAGCGATCGTGTCGCATGCTAGATGCGCACAAACTGTACCGTAAATGCGCACACCGTGTGCCCGTGACGGCGAGTGTGCGCACGCACGGGAGGGTCTGTGCACGTGCAGCGGGCATACGCATGAGGTGCATATATGGCAATGTGCAGCGTGATATTTTTCTGACTTTGACAGTCCACCCTTTGGCAGTCACCAATAACTGCCACTTCCTAAAACAGTTCAAAAAGAGAAAAATATATGTCATATGTAAATACATTTCTATGATTGGGTAAGGGAGGAGAGAAGGTAGGAAAAGGGTATGACCTTGTGAGATAGCAGAAGCATGTGTGTATGAATCCATGTTTTGGGGGTCATGTATCATCGTGCCGTACGTGTTTTAAATCAAGCTTCGAGGTATTGCGAAGTATACATTTGAATTCCTTCTTATCCCGTATTAAGGGTCTGTGGATGGGCTGTCAAACTTTACCGAGCTCTTTTCGGCTTTTGGTTGCAACAAAATGGGGGAGCACATTTTAGTTGATGATACATGAATGGGGGGATATGTGAGTGCTGATATCTGTGCCTGTATTCCCTATCGACTATGTGTGTCATTACCTGAAGGTTGTAGAAATGAAGATAAGGAGCAATTATGGCAAATGCAGTCATAAACTATGTGAGTTTAATATACATTTGTTTATTGAAGTCTTGTCTGGTGTCTTGTCTTGATGTACATGTTGACTGTAGTCTCTTTGGGCTTTTGCCAAAATGCGAGCAAAAAGCTTTCTCAATGTCCATAGACTTACAATTTTTAAAAGTGTTGGGCTAGCGTAAAGTTAAAGTTACTAGGGATATGGGGGGTCTATGGCATTGTCCATAAAAGAAAATCTTTGTATAAATGTGATCCTCAAATTCTTCTTCCAAGCGAGTCCTTGTACCTTGGAGGAAAACAAAGGAGAAACGGGTGAAAGAAACAGGTCGTGGAATCACCTTTTATCACAGCGTGGTTTCAATGGTTGGGTCGTAAATCAAATCAATTTTGTTATGCGATACAGTCATTACTTCAGGCGGTACTTTTACAATATAACATAATCCCTCTGAGTTTGGGGCAAGCCGCTCATACGCCTTTCTCCCGCATATGAAATATGCATCATCGGGGAGAACATATGGGACTGAATATGTCATTACCATGTTACACATTTTCCATGTGGACTCTCCTAACCCTAATTCTCCCATCTGTCTAGTACACGTATCCGGTTGTATGATATGTGCACAGTATCCTGGTGATACTTCTCCAACTCTCATGGTCCTACTTCCTAGGGTATACCTATATCGGAAATATTTTCCACTATCGGCTATGTGGCGTATGAGCTCTGTATCTGTAGGCATTCTATCGGCTCTATATGAAAAGGTCATGGTTTTGTTATTCCATGACACTTCCCAATTTCCCGGCTTTCGGGGATTGGAAATGTTAAAACACACTAAGGACCTATCCACATGGTATTGGTGGAGCTTCAAACTAGGAGGACTAGAGATATTAAACCTCTTGTCCACCGGTCTCCCACCACTTAACTCAAGTACCTCCCCTATCGTTAAAGGAAATGGTACTAATCCTGGCTTGCTGTGACCTTGAGGTACTTGAGAGCATACCCAACAGTCTGTTTGGTTTAACACCTTACCCACTAATGAGTGATAGTCACCCAATGGATGCCGGTCCATGTTAATGTTAAAACTGGACTGACATTTCTTGATGCACCCATCCTCAACTAAGTTATCACAATGCCTACAGATGCAATTTTCTTCAGCTAACAATCCTTCACAATTCCTTCTATGGTCAATGCTACCAGATCGTTTTCTGATACTCGCCTTTGCTTGGTGATTATGTTGTTCTTGGAAATCTACGCCTCCATCTCTGTCATCAGAACCTTTCTGGATCCTTTCTCGACCTCACTGGTACTCTCACCGAAACAGACTGCTCTGGTCAACATCAGGGTCGACATGAAAACACGGATCACAGTCTCTTGAGGCGAGTCCATCTTACAGGAGGAGAAAGGAGAAATTTGTAATGGGGGTACAGAAAAACAGTTTGAGGGGGAGAGAAACTTGTTACGATAATTAGTTCTCTAGTCTTGTTGTTCTTCTTGTTCTGCTGTCATCTCAAAGGTGCTGTCTCTCAGTCTTCTAAACATTCTGGTGATACAATATTTCTTCTAGCTCAGCGCTCTTTCTGTAAGGAGAATAAATCTTGCATTACCATTTGTCCAACTAATGTGTGACATACCATCTGTAACGTTATGAGAACATGATAAAGAAGAGAGAGAGAGAAAAAAACAACAAGAGAGAGAGAACCGTTCATAGGACCAAATAGCTATGTGATATTTGGGTCCTGCCGATGAACGTCAGAGATGGGGAAAAGAACATTTACAGATAAATTACAACGTCTACCCGGCCGTCCTTGTGCCTGCAAGGAACTGACCTCCCATTTCATTAACTGTAACCTCAGGCTTACTATCAGTCCTAATGATCACCTTGATTTGATTACCTTTCCTGATTGCATGTTACAGGTGCGGCCCAAACTCCTTCCTATGTGATCCCTGATTACAATTTGGTGTGTCATAACTTTGCTCATATCTTTGTCTAGGGGGTTTATATGAATTTGGTCTACTTCTTGATCTACAATCTCTTGCAAAATGACCTTCCTTCTGGCAATTATAACACCTTTTCACCTTTGACTTACCCACAGGGATCTGGGGCTTCTTTGTTTCCCTGTGCTTGATGATGTTTTGCTCATGCCCAACAGCGGAGTTCCTTAATGCAGTTACTGAGTTATTTCTCCAGTTAGGTAGAGAGGCTTGTATACTCGTTCTTAATACTTCCTTTAAACCATTTATTAACACATAAACTGCTACTTTCCTGTAGTGTACATTTGTTTTAATATATTGTGTTCACCCTGACAGGATTTTGTTCCAATATGCTATTTTGTGTTAACTCTTTGGTGTAAGATGCATTTGTCTGTGAGTAACATACAATACCGTACTTACCTGTTGACACGACCTCACCTGACCCTCCGTTAGGGGGTTCTGCTATTGCCTTTACCAACTTGGCCGTGTCCCTCTGGGTGTCTCGTATGATGACTGCTGGGTAGAGTGTTGACATCGTGTTGGTTTCACCTTCTCGATGGTAATCCTGAGGGGAGTTTAACATGGGGTGCGACTTGCACAGGTTAACATTTGTAATTTTGACACTTTCATTTTTATAAACATTATTACATTTGTTACTTTCATTCTTAATACAGTTACTAAGTGCATTTTTATCGTACACCATCGCGCCATTCTCCGCAGCCATAATCCTCTCCATTGCCATGTCTCTCCTCCCAAGATGAGAGTCAGATATGCAAGTTAAATTTCTTTGCATTTCACTTTCCTGTTGCCACAATGTTAAATAATCATAATGTCTAATACGCCTTTTTGAAGATTTAATCAGGCAAACTCTTCTCTTTAAATTTTGTAACACTTCTGGGTTAAAAGTACCTACCCGGGAAAACGTCTCCCCGTCATGCACAGTCATCCTTTCCCATTCATTGCATAACATTTCTGTGTGATGACCATCCTGGTCTGATTTCTCACACATGACCTTGCCGACCTGATTGATCGGTTTCAAATCAACCTGAACCTCGGTTGATCGCCCCTTACCTGAACAAATGGCCCCCATCTCTGCAGGTGCTGCTTTCACTACCTCTGACTTCAAATCAGGGTCTTCGGCAACCCTTACAGAAAACCAAGATGTCCAGGGTAAGGCTGCGGTGGGGGTTTTGCAACGAGGTCCGCCCACTTAACTCCACCCACGCTGGCCAATACGGCGACCAAAGTTCCCAGAGGTTCCGTACCCAACCTAGGGCACCTAAGTACGTCTACTTGCTCGGGCGTGTGGGAGTGTCTTACCCTCCCCAGCAAGTATCAGTCGCTGGAATGTCCCTGAGTGATCAGGCTACTTCCCTTAAAATAAAAAAATTACACAAATCACGTTAACAATGTGCAAGTAGCGTTCCTATAAATATTTAAGACACGCTAATGCACACAATCACATGCGGTAAAATCGTATCTGCACACAAGCAACTAATCTTATGTGCAGAACGATCAACGGAATTGAAAATTTCGGCTGCAAATTCCTTCAGCAATGAGCTTCTTTGGCCTATATGGGTCTCGCACCAACCCTCTTCGGTTGTGCTCTCTACTTCTAGTCTGCTGTACCTGAACCTCCTGTTCTGTGACCTCCTGGTCTGTGACCTCCTGGTCTGTTATGTACAGCAGACTCTACTGCTCATAATATGTCGAGATTAACAAGGGACGCCTCCCAAGCCACCCCGCGCTATCACTCTCGCTGGTGTACCTCTTTCTACTGGCCTATGGTTCCCACGTCCGTAATAAAAGAGAAATCTTATATATACACACTCTTACATTCGAACACTCTTATTTCTGTACAGAATTCCTTTCATTCGGTATTAGCCTAACCCAGAAGAATTGCAATAGTGAAGGTTTTTTTTTTCTTTTAACTTTAAACTTTTGGATTTGAGATAGATCTGTGTTATTATCGCGTTATTTCCTTATCGCCTACTAAACAATACTATCGTGCGGTTTGTATTATGTGGGTGTATCCGTACGCTCCGTTGCGTAATATACGCTCCGTGCGTCGACCCTTGTTGCGTACGCCCTGCCCTTGTAAGGACACGTGTACACAGACCAAGTACGTCCACAGTAACACACTACACGTTTATCAATGTGAATGATCTTTAATAGTAATCATTCACTGAACACCACCCAAATCTCCCTTGTTTTCTAGGCGAGACTGTGTGCGTGCCTTTTACAATTATTCCCTTAAATATTACTTTTTATCTTTTAACTATTAATAACAACAAATGTCTCAGCACGTTATCACTAGTATGTGGCAATCAGGAGAATGATATGTGAAAATACACAGATGAAAATGCAATTCTAAATTTAATCTAATAACATACCTTGATGTAAGCATACGCATATAGATATTACATATATGTACCAATCACTATTCCTTATGTGAGACCTTATTCAGTGCTTTTTTTTTTAACTAACTCTGTAAAGGCAATTTCTTTCACTGCTGGGAGAGAAAAAAAAAATCCAAAGGTTAATTTGCACTTCAATGGTTATCCTACACCAAGCAGAGTTAAAGCTCTTGAAGAGAGACAGTGACAAAACAAAAACAAAAACAAAAAAAACCACTACGTTTTATTTGTGTATTTCCTAAATCAAATATTTAATTTATTATTAACTTTTATTAAACTGTATCTGAACCACTTATGATTGACTATGATGTAGATTAAATAAATGCATTAAAAAAAACTCATTAAATGATGATTTCTTTTTGACAATGGATGGCTGATTATTTCCTGAGTCAACTGAAAATCAGCCGCTTAGGGGAGAAAAATGTTTTTTTCCCTTCCCAAAATGGCCGCTGCTCCTCCCCCTTCCACCTCCATGAGGTTTACACAAAATGGGGGACAGACCTTTTGTCACAAAGAAAATCATCATGCCAGCTCCTTTTAGTTATCACGCTATGCAGAGCGATTAAAAATAATTTTAAACCTATTTAAACAGACAAACCATCCAATCTGCGTGTGTAGTTGGCACCAAATAGAAATAAGAAATAATAAAACCAGATTTACAAAGACAATAGCTTAATGTTCCTACCTCTGGTTCCGGATTCCTTCAGCACTCCTTACTAAGTGAAGCAGACGCTTATCTGGTCAGCACTACGAGGGATAACACCTCCCGCCCTTTGCTGACCGATAATGTCTGCTAAAATTACCTAGTGCAGATATGTGAAGAGCGGACGAGTTCCCCAATTGATAAAGCCTATATATTTATCCTATTTAAAACACTCTAAAAGGTTAGGAGACACAGTACGCAATTGGCGCAAAAAGTACCGCAAGGGTACGCCCTTAGCGTAGCAGACGCTGTGCACAGGGTGTGAACACAGGCGTCGCAGATACTTACAGAATTAAACTTTAATAACTATACCTTAAGGAATGTACTTATACTGTAAACCTTTGTGCAGTGATAATGTGTAGATGTAATGCAGTGTAACCTTGTTAGCTTAAAAGCTGTATGAGCGTCTGTGACGCTCTGAGAACCCTTTAGCAATATAATAAACACTCAAATACCGGTCTAAGGTTCTAACACCTTTAAGGGAGAGAATGAACGTTCAATTGCAAAAGAATACACAATACAAGTTATACACTACCAAAATAACATAAAATACCTAACCGAATTACTACACATAAAATACAATAACGACACGATTACATTTAAGGGGAAGGAGAGAGAGAATGGCTTACAACATTAATAAGAGACAAAATGTCTGCAGAGAATTTACACATGTGGGAATGATCGCTGCGCAGTTAGTCAATGCTGAGAACCTTTGTGTTGAGAAACTTGAGCTCACCCAGGCTGGCTGTCCCTATATACACAACACACAGCAACAACACAATGGTCCCTACAATACCGCATGGGACAGAAGCTAGACTCCATTTTGGGAAAAACTCCCATGATTCCAAAGTCTGTAACATATGGTTCAAAAGGGAATGCCAGCAGCCATTTTAGATTTGCAAGTCCAAACACATGGCATTCTTTGCTACACCATAATCACATAGCAGAAGACATAAGACTCCACTATATTCCAAAATGTCTAAGCTTCAATATAATGCATATGTGCTGATTTTACAATTCCAAACCATCTAAATCACCTTTCACAATTTCAAGCCATCACAAGACCAGATCACCAGGTACCCACAAGTATCAGCCTGCTATTGCTACAAGCACATGACTACAGTAACAAAAGGAAGTATGTTTTGACTTCTAACCTTCAGCAAGATGCATCATGTAAAACTACTATAATCTGTTATAAATCACCATCCATAAATGTATACCAGAGATGCTATGCTACAGATTGTCTACTGTTCCAATTCATTACAGATTTCATAGAGTATCATCACAACCATACAACAATCACATAACTGCACAAGCATCATTAACCTTAAGCCATTTGTATCTCCAAACTAACTATTCTATGCCAATCATTTCACAACTACTTTACCACAAACACATATTTAAACTATTCTATGCCATTAAGCCATGTGTATACAATACTTAGCCTTAGTAAGGAGATCAGTCCTGGTGATGAGCAAGCCATGCTTCTGGATGCTAGGTAGCTGTGTGCAGCTACAGTACATCTGCCATCTGTGGTTTTGGGAGAGTGAGCTCTGATATCAAGTTCTCAGGTATGCATGCAACCTGTGGGTGTGTCTTTCACAGCATGTGGGCTAGCTGTATCAGTGAGCTGAGCTGGCCATGTGATCTTGGTTATGACACTTGTTTCAAATTCCTGTCTTGTGGGAAGCTATTGTTTGGCGAATACTGTCTCACTGTCCACTTTCAGTTGAGACAATGACATCTCAGCAATCATTCTTCTGGAGACAAAACCAGCCCCATTCGTAAATAAAGTTGCCAGTCCTCTTCATTGAATCTCAAAGCGTAGTGTAATTAAAGGCTATTGTATTCCGTCTGCGGGAAAGAAACTGACTGGTCTTAGGTGTAATTTATTTGGAATACAATTAATCTTCAATTACTATTCCTGTGCTTAACTATGCATAAGAACATGTGAAGCCCTCCTAACATGAAAGCTATTGTTTGGGGAATCTCTAAGGTCAAAGAGCCATTTTAAATATACCATACTTTGCTGAACTCAGGGGAATATTAACTTATAAAATACATTATTTTGATTAGATATGTAGCGATCGTGTCGCATGCTAGATGCGCACAAACTCTACCGTAAATGCGCACACCGTGTGCCCGTGACGACGAGTGTGCGCACGCACGGGAGGGTCTGTGCACGTGCAGCGGGCACACGCATGAGGTGCATATATGGCAATGTGCAGCGTGATATTTTTCTGACTTTGATAGTAATGTGATTGACCGGAAGTGGGTGTTTCTGGGCGGAAACTGGCCGTTTTATGGGTGTGTGTGAAAATACGCTGCCGTTTCTGGGAAAAACGCGGGAGTGTCTGAAGAAACGGGGGAGTGTCTGGGCGAACGCTGGGAGTGTTTGTGACGTCAAACCAGGAACGAAACTGACTGAACTGATCGCAGTTGCCGAGTAAGTGTGGAGCTACTCAGAAACTGCTAAGAAGTGTCTATTCGCAATTCTACTAATCTTTCGTTCGCAATTTTACTATGCTAAGATTCACTCCCAGTAGTCGGCGGCTTAGCGTGTGCAAAGCAGCTAAAAGCAGCTTGCGAGCGAACAACTCGGAATGAGGGCCATAATCGGGTCAGGAACAAAGAAAGTGATCTTTGTGGATGTCTTTTTAATGGGAATTTTATTTCTATTATGTGTTTCTCAAATCATCCTGCCACTCAGGATAGTGAGGAAAATACAACAAAGATGCCGGGATTCTAATAAGCCCCGGCTTGGCCCAGAAGGCGTTGGTACACGGATCCACAGAAAATGTTGAATACAGGGTCCTTGATTATCACAGATATCTGGATCAACTGTTTTGATGGCGTGGCTCTTGAAATCTATATACTGAGGTCCAGAGGATTCTCACAAATGCTCAGAGCAAGGAAAAACTTCCTTGACTCGTATTTATCACCAAATATGGCAAGCTTATATTATTCATTGGTGCAATGGAAGAGGGATGTACCCGAAATCTTGCAGAGTTCCAGGGTTTTAGCATTCCTTCAAACAGGAATAGATAAAGCAATAGAAATAGATATGTATGAGTTCTGGCGCAGTGAAGTTAGCAGCCCAATCCTAACCTTCCTATGATCTGCCCAAATCCAGATCACACAAGAAACAAGTGAAAAACAATAAATGGAAGGAAGATCAAAGGTGCTACTTTACAAAGAACTAGTATATCAAGAAAGAAATATAATATACATCACATGTAATCTTCGTAGTCCCTCATTAATTTCTTTCTGTTGTTCCAATAACTGCCGGATGTTTACATGCAAAAAAACAAAATTGAACACCAAATGTATAGTAATGTTTATAATAAGATCAATTTCTGTGAGTTCTCCGGAAGAGAAAGATACCTGTCAAGGAATAGAGATGAAGATCGATTCCAACAAAACAACTGGACATACCCAAGGAGATTTGCTAGAAGGGACTTCAGATATAATAGATGGAACAGTAGACCCCCAGTGGATACCTATAATAGATTCGAGGCTTTTGAAAATTTTAGAGAGAACAGAGGGCCTTTTTTAGGACATCGAGACAACAGGAGGAATATGAGATACCAAAATTAAAGAGTCGGGGAAAAAGGGGGGGACATAAAAAGAGAAAAAGGAAAAAGAAAAAAGAAGTATGTGAAATAGAGGATACAGAGAGTGTAGATGAAATCAAAATATTCAATTGAAGTTCCCACATATTGACTGAAGAGGAACAAAGTATTCTACAGAAGGGGTTAAAATTTGCCCCGACTTCAACCACGGATGCTTTTGATGTCCATATCGATATACAGAAGTTTTCAAGAAAACTTACTTTGAAATTTTTTTTTGCCCTTAATACAGAGAAGAATATCTCTAATGTGGATCCAGTGGTGGAAACTCCCTTCAAAAAAATATCAACTTTTTGTCCATCTCATGTGAAAGGATGTATGGTAGAAAGTTTCACCAAATCAGTTGCAGAAGATTTTCAGAAAATTAAAACTTCAAAAAAGAAGAAATTACAAACAAAACACAACATCACTAAAAAAGAAAGATTAGCAATAAAATAATTGAAGGATGATAAAAATATAATCATCAAACCTTGTGACAAGGGTGGGGGAATAACAGTACAAGATAAATCTGATTACATTGAAGAAATCATGGCCCAACTCAATTCAAATGGCACTTATCAAAAATTAAAGGTGGACCCAACTGCAAAGATTAAAAGTAATTATTTAAAACTCATCACCAAATACTTGGAAAAGGGCACCTTGACAAAGAAGGAGTTTGAATTTCTAAATGTTGAGCATCCAAAAACCCCCACCATTTATACCCTCCCCAAAATACATAAGGACCCAGTACGACCCCCTGGTCGTCCTATCATCTCTGGGGTAGGTAGTATAACCACAAATCTCTCAGAGACTTTGATCTTCCTTCCAGGAATAGATAAAGGTTTAGCGGTGGCTTCCTTGGAAATACAAGTGTCAGCATTGACTGTATGGTTTCGAAAGAAAAATGCCAAATTGCAGGATGTGCGCACTTTTTCCCAGGGAATGCTGCGCATTCAACCTTCCCTTTTTCCTACTACAGGGTCAGGGAATCTAAATCTAGTCCTCAAAGCCTGTCAAAGTTGCTCTGTTTAAACCACTAAGTGAAGTGGATTTTAAATGGTTGACAGCTAAAGTTCTCGTTCGGCTGACTATGGCATCAGCTAGAAGAGTGTCAGATTTAGGAGCACTGTCATGTTAATCTCCTTTTCTGATGTTATCCAGATAAAGTAGTTCTCAGAACTAGGTCTGGGTATCTTCCTAAGGGGTGATCTATATTCCACCTTAATGAAGATATTATGGTCCTGGTTTTCAGGAATCTGGACTTTCTGCGGGAGATGCGTCGCTGGACGTAGTCCGGGCATTAAGTATCTACATGGATCGTACCAGTGCCATTAGAAAGACAAATTCTCTTTTCATCCTCTACGGTTTTCACAAGAGGAGATGGCCTGCTACTAAACAGACGCTAGCAAGATGGCTTTGAATGACGATTTCAGAAGCATATTCTTAAGCTGATCTCCCTGTCCCGGCTAATGTTTCTGCTCACTCTACATGTAAGGAAGGTCTTTCATGGGTAGCACAATATTGTGCTTGAGCAGAACAGATATGTAAGGCAGCCACATGGCTTCCAATAAACACATTCAATCAGACATTATGCCTGGGATATCTTTGCCTCTCATGATGCTCAATTCGGGGCGTAAGGTTCTACTAATAATCAGGAGCGTCCCAACCACTAAAATTTGCTTTGGGAAGTCCCAATGTTATCCTGTGGATAACCTGTGGACCCTGCCGGAGAAATATACGTTATGGTAAGAACTTACCGTTGATAACGGTATTTCTCCTATGTCCACAGGTTTCCACAGGGATCCCACCCTGACGCACCTGATTTGAGAATCTTTATACTCACTAAACTCTTCCCTCTTGCATGGAAGAGTGTGCATGTGTGATTTTCGCCTGAATAGGGTTCTACATAATGCTCCTGCCTAAATGCTATGGAAACAACTGATTTGACTGAGTCAGTGGGCGGGATTATATGGGCGAGCCCAGTGCATCCTGGGAGGCCAGAGAGCTTGTGATCGTTTGGTGCCAATCCGCTGTCGCTGCATCATATCCCAATGTTATCCTGTGGAAACCTGTGGACATAGGAGAAATACCGTTATCATCGGTAAGTTCTTACCATAACGTATATTTCTCTTACGTCCTAGAGGATGCTGGGGTCCGCATTAGTACCATGGGGGTATAGACAGGTCCACCAGGAGCCATTGGCACTTTAAGAGTTTGAGAGTGTGGGCTGGCTCCTCCCTCTATGCCCCACCTACCAGACCCAGTTTAGAAAATGTGCCCGGAGGAGCCGGTCACAGCTAGGGGAGCTCTCCTGAGCTTTTCTAGTAAAGTTTTATTTTAGAGTTTATTTTTTTACAGGAGGCTGTTGGCAACAGCCTGCCTGCAGCGAGGGACTAAGGGGGGGAGCAGTGTCCGCCCTGCGGGGTCTGAGCCACTGACTCCGCTGACTGGACACTGAGCTCCAGAGGGGTCTGATCGGTCTCCGCCACAGGGGAACCGCTCACCCCAGCAGCATGCCGCCGACCCCTTACAGAGCTTAAGAGACTGATGAGTTAGTCACCGACCCCCCTAGCAAACAGGGGGCCGGTGTGAAGATGGCGGCAATGGGGAGGGAGCGCGGTATTAACCGTGCTCCGGGATGGTACCAGAGGCACATAGTGCTGCGCTGTGAGGGGCGCCCTGGGCCAGCGTTTACCCCCCACACTGGTCAGCAAGCCTGTCGGGGTCCAGGGATCTCAGCCAGCAACTTTCCTCAGGCCAGTATAAACACCTGAAGAGCGGGAAGACAGCACCATTAAGGGGGCGGAGCTTCTTCTCAGAGCCGACCCAGCAGCATTCCAGCACCATTTTCCTGCCTGCAAGCGCTGAGAGGAAGATTCAGGTCCCTGCACAGCAACTCCAGCTTACTGTACACGGTACCAGGGGGTTGTAGAATGGAGGTGAGGCTGTAATTAGACTGTGCATCCTATTAAGGAGCACAGTCAGCGCTGACAAGGGTTTCTCCTTGCTAAAAAGCGCTGTGTGTGGGTTGGCTCCAATCTCTGTCTCTCTCTTGCCATTCTTAGGGGGGAAACTCTGTCTACCCCACCTGTGTGTGTGTGGAGTGTTTGGTGGTCACCTTTAGCTATGTCCAGGGACACTGTGTCATATGCTGCAGAGGATTTATCCTCCCAGGATGATCCCATTCCATGTAATCAGGTTAGCACTGGTTTAGCACAGATACCAGTAAGGGAACCAGAGTGGTTTTCCTCTATCAAAACTTGGATTTCTCACATTTCTGACAGGGTTGCTAGTACTGAATCTGCTACTCAGGTATTACAGAGCTCTATGGCAGTATGGCCTGTGTCTGGTACCTCAGGACACCCCGCTATATACCCCCACAAACATGCGCTTGTGCATGTCACACAAGACGTCACGAATACCGATTCTGACACTACAGATGGTGATGGAGATGTGTTGTGGGGGTCCGCATCTCTTGCAAGGGGGGTGCAATTGTTGATAGATGCTATCAGGGATGTGTTAAATGTAAATGATACCACACCTGAGCAGGTTGAGGAGGCTTTTTTCACTGAAAATAAGAAAGCCTCGCTAACCTTCCCTGCGTCAAAGGAGCTGAATGCTATATTTGAAAAAGCATAGGTAAACCCTGAAAAAAAGTTTCAGATCCCTAAGAGGATTCTGGTGGCTTTTTCTTTCCCTCAGGATAGGAAAAGGTGGGAAAACCCGCCGATTGTTGACGCATCTGTATCCAGACTCTCAAAAAATGTGGTTTTACCTGTACCGGGATCTATCGCCTTAAAGGAGCCGGCAGATAGGAAAATTGATAACACGCTTAAATCAATGTACACTGCTTCAGGGGCCATATTACGTCCCACTATTGCTAGTGCATGGATTGCAAAGGCAATAGTGAAGTGGTCGGCTACCTTAATTGAGGATTGGGATCCAATGGATAGGGATGACGTTGCATTGTATTTACGCAACATTCATGATTCTGCAGGTTCTATGGTAGAATCCATGAAAGACCTGGGTTCCATGGCTGCGGGAATTTCTTCCATGTCTGTATCAGCTCGTCGGGGACTGTGGCTTTGCCAGTGGTCGGCCGACGCGGAATCCAGAAGGAGTGTGGAGTCGCTACCCTATACAGGTCAGGCTCTCTTTGGAGAAGCTCTAGATGCGTGGATATCCACCGCTACAGCGTGTAAGTCTCCGTTTCTTCCCTCAGCAGCACCTGCTCCGAAGAAATCCTTCTTCTCAGCTGCTCAGCAGTCTAGAAAGGCCAGATCATCCAATACCTTCTTTAGCAAGGTTAAGTCCAAGAATCCTGCCGCCGCAGGTTTCCAGGAACAGAAGCCTGCTTCAGGTACCCCAAAGTCCTCCGCATGACGGTGGACGGCACGGCCCGGAGGTGGGGCCTGTGGGAGCGAGACTCAGACAGTTCTGTCATGTCTGGGTATCGTCCGGCCTGGATCCCTGGGTAGTAGATATTGTGTCTCAGGGATACAGGCTGGAATTTCAAAGTCTCCCTCCTCATCGTTTTTTCAAGTCGGGCTTACCAACTCTGTTGGAGGACAGCGCAGTGCTTCAAGACGCTGTCAAAAGCTGGTGGAGGCACAGGTCATTGTGCCGGTGCCACCTCACAGGCTGACAAAGGGTTACTATTCGAACCTTTTCGTGGTACCGAAACCGGATGGTTCGATCAGGCCCATTCTGAAATTATTGAACCCCTTTCTAAAGGAGTTCAAGTTCAAGATGGAGTCCCTCAGGGCGGTGATATCGGGTCTGGAAGAGGGGAATTCCTGGTATCACTGGATATCAAGGATGCCTACCTTCACATTCCGATCTGGCTGCCGCATCAGGCTTATCTCCGCTTCGCATTGCTGGACTGTCATTTTCAGTTCCAGGCCCTGTCATTCGGCCTCTCCACAACACCGAGGGTGTTTACCAAGGTGATGGCGGAAATGATGATGCTACTCCGCAAACAGGGTGTGAACATCATTCCTTATCTGGACGATCTCCTGATAAAGGCATCATCCAAAGAGAAGCTGCTGCAGTCCATTGTTCTCACAACGAGACTGCTCCAGAATCACGGGTGGATTCTGAATTTTCCAAAGTCACATTTGGAACCAACCCAGAGATTGTCATTTCTGGGAATGATCCTGGATACGGAAGTGCAGCGAGTGTTTCTTCCGTGAGACAAGGCGTTGGTGATCCAATCCATGGTCCGGGATGTCTTGAAGCCACCCTATGTGTCAGTTCATCAATGCATTCGCCTATTGGGAAAGATGGTGGCCTCCTACGAGGCTCTCCAGTATGGGAGGTTTCATGCTCGACCCTTCCAACTGGATCTCCTGGACAAGTGGTCGGGATCTCACATCCCCATGCATCAGAGAATTCGTCTGTCACCAAGGGCAAGGATTTCTCTCCTCTGGTGGCTCCAATTGCCTCACCTCCTAGAAGGCCGCAGGTTCGGGGTTTCAGGACTGGGTACTGCTAACAACGGATGCGAGCCTCCGGGGCTGGGGAGCAGTCACTCAAGAAGTAACCTTCCAAGGACGGTGATCAAGCCTGGAAGCCGGCCTGCCCATCAACATCCTGGAACTAAGAGCCGTCTACAACGATCTTCTTCCGGACGGCCCCTCTTCTGAAAAATCGGGCCATCCAAGTGCAGTCGGACAACGTAACAACAGTGGCTTACATAAACCGACAGGGTGGAACGAAGAGCAGAGCGGCAATGTCAGAGGTGACAAGAATACTCCTCTGTACAGAAAAACACGCGTTAATGCTGTCAGCCATCTTCATTCCAGGAGTAGACAACTGAGAAGCAGACTTCCTCAGCAGACACTCTCTCCATCTAGGAGAGTGGGGACTCCATCTGGAGGTTTTCAAGGAAATAACAGGTCTTTGGGGATTGCCCCAAATAGACATGATGGCCTCTCGTCTCAACAAGAAGCTTCGGCGTTACTGTTCCAGGTCGAGGGACCCACAGGCGGTGGCAGTGGATGCCCTGGTGTCTCCGTGGGTGTTCCAGTCAGTGTACGTGTTTCCACCACCCCCACTCATCCCAAGGATCCTAAAGCTCATAAGGAGAATAAGGGTTCAAGCGATCCTCATTGCCCCAGATTGGCCAAGAAGGGCTTGGCACACGGACCTTCTGCATCTACTGCAAGAAGATCCGAGGCCTCTTCCTCTTTGGGAGGACCTGCTGCAGCAGGGGCCATTCGCCTATCAAGACTTACCGCGGCTACGTTTGACGGCATAGAAGTTGAGCGCCTGATTCTTGCTCGGAAAGGTATTCAGAAGAAAGTTATTCCTACCCTCATACAGGCTTGGATAGGGGTAACGTCAAAACATTACCATCGTATTTGGAGGAAATATGTTTCGTGGGGGTGTAGTAGTGTATGCCGGCGGCTGGGCTCCCGGCGCCGGAAGCCCGACTGCCGGCATACCGACAGCGTGGCGAGTGCAAATGAGCCCCTTGCGGGCTTGCTGTGCTCGCCATGCTGCGCTCGCCACACTGCGGGCACGGTAGTGCTACACTATTTATTCTCCCTCCAGGGGGGTCATGGACCCCCAAGATGGAATAAAAGTGTCGGTATGCCCGCTGTCGGGATTCCGGCGCCGGTATACCGTGCGCCGGGATCCCGACAGCCGGCAACCTAAAGACCACCCGTTTTCGTGGTGTGAGTCCAAGAAGTTTCCTGTGGTGGAATTTCAACTGGGACGTTTCCTCCTCTTCCTGCAAGCAGGAGTGGATATGGGTCTGAGGTTGGGATCTGTGAAGGTCCAGATTTCAGCCCTATCCATTTTCTTTCAGAAGCAATTGGCGGCCCTCCCTGAGGTTCAGACCTTTTTGAAGGGAGTTCTGCATATCCAACCTCCCTTTGTACCGCCTACGGCGCCATGGGACCTTAACGTGGTGTTGCAGTTCCTCCAGTCGGATTGGTTTGAGCCTCTACAGGAGGTGGAGCTCAAATTTCTTACATGGAAGGCGGTCACTTTGTTAGCCTTAGCTTCTGCTAGACGTGTCTCCGAGCTAGGGGCTTTATCCTGTAAAAGCCCTTACTTGATCTTCCACGAAGATAGAGCTGAGCTCCGGACTCGTCAGCAGTTTCTTCCGAAGGTTGTGTCGGCATTTCATATCAACCAACCTATTGTGGTGCCAGTGGCTACTGACTCCTCAATTACTTCAAAGTCCTTGGCTGTCGTGTGGGCTCTGAAGATATATGTGACGAGAACTTCTCGTCACATGAAGTCGGACTCTCTGTTTGTCCTATATGATCCCAAGAAAATTGGGTGTCCTGCTTCTAAGCAGACTATTTCTCGCTGGATTAGGGTTCACTATCCAGCACGCTTATGCTACGGCAGGACTGCCGTGTCCAAAATCTGTTAAGGCCCACTCTACTCGTAAGGTGGGGTCTTCCTGGGCGGCTGCCCCGGGTGTCTCGGCAGTGCAACTTTGCCGAGCTGCAACTTGGTCTGGGTCGAACACGTTTGCAAAGTTTTACAAGTTCGATACTTTGGCTTATGATGACCTGAAGTTCAGTCAATCAGTTCTGCAGAAGCCATCGTGCTCTGCCTCCCATTCTGGGAGCTTTAGTACATCCCCATGGTACTAATGTGGACCCCAGCATCCTCTAGGACGTAAGAGAAAATAGGATTTTGGTACCTACCGGTAAATCCTTTTCTCGTAGTCCGTAGAGGATGCTGGGCGCCCGCCCAGCGCTTCGTTTTCCTGCAATTGTTGTTTGGTTCAGTTCAACTTCATTTTAGTTGAATACTGCATTGTTACTTGGTAAGTAATGTTTTCAGCTGTTGCTGAGTAGTTCAAGCTAGTTGTCTTGATGTTCCTTGTATGTGTGACCTGGTATGAATCTCACCACTATCTGTGTTAAGTCCTTCTTTCAAAGTATGTTGTCTCCTCGGGCACAGTTTCTAGACTGAGTCTGATAGGAGGGGCATAGAGGGAGGAGCCAGCCCACACTCTCAAACTCTTAAAGTGCCAATGGCTCCTGGTGGACCCGTCTATACCCCCATGGTACTAATGTGGACCCCAGCATCCTCTACGGACTACGAGAAAAGGATTTACCAGTAGGTACCAAAATCCTATTTTTGCCACTACAGCTAGTGACTGCCATACTTAAAGAGGCGCAGTACTATTTCAAAGTATAGGAACATTGATTCTACATTACAGTTTTTTTTTAACAATGTCAAGAGTCTTGAGGCTTCTTATTTATTTTTTCAAATGAATTTATTAATTTTAAATTATGAATCTCTTCTACAAACATAGACATCTCATTCCATAGCTACAAATAGTATTAATGCTGGGCAATAATGTCTTGGAGTTTACCATTGGCCAGTCTATAAAAAAGTAATGGCACTGGGTCCGACTCCGGTCGGCTTTACTGGCTGATGGCTGCAGTGGACTGTGCTGGGGCTGGCCTGGCTGGGGCTGGGCACATCAGCAGATGTTGTCACTCCTTGGCCTCTCCGCTCGGCGCTGGCCTAGTTTGGGGCTGGTCGCGCCAGCAGACACTGCCACTCCATGGCCTCCCCCCACGGTGGCTGCAGCGGCTCTGGGAGCGTGGGCGGGTATGGTGTGTGACGTTCGCCACATCCGCAGTGCTCCTCTGGGAACGGAACCAGCCAGGGCGAGAATTTTTGGGTTGAGTACCGTGAGTCGGCAGAACCCAGCGCTTTAGGTTGCAGCCTGATGAGCCTACTGGTTGATCAGGCCCTGACCTGGAATGATCATTGCATCCTGCTATGGTAGTCCAAAGAAGCACCAAACCTCCTGCAGATCTCACTGAAGCTGTCCCCGTGTTTGTGCCCATCTTGACCTTTGCAGTAGATCACTATCAAGCTAGCAGAATTAGAACCCCTTAGAATGTAAGCTCTCACGAGTAGGGCCCTCTTCCCTCATGTGCTTATACTTTTCTAACTTTAATAATCCTCAACTGCCCAGATCCCGCAGTTTTTGGCCACCTGGAACTTATCTCTATGTTTACTGGTGTAGTTATGCTTAGTTGCCCTGTACTTGTCCTATATTGTCTTCAACTGTAAGTCACTGTTTTCCTGTTTTGATTATGTGCATATGTACTCTGTAATTGGGCGCTGCGGAACCCTTGTGGCGCCATATAAATAAAGGATAATAATAATAATAATAATAATAATAATAATAATAATAATAATTAAAAACCTGTACGATTCTGGGTCTGTTATAAAGTATTCATGTTGTGTTAAGTACTGTTTCATTGCACATTGTAGATGGACCCATTCTACATAAATGCTACAGTTATTTTCGTTATAGCTTTTATACATATAAATAATACTTAGTATAATGTATGAAATATTTGACTGGATGTGCAAATACTATTCATGACATGGCATTAAGGGCTGGGGCATAAAAAGGAACTGCACTCATAATGAGGACTTTGGAGTGCAGATAGAAATCTAGGCAAATAGGTTTATAGATAAGAATCTACTACTAAATGCCAAATGAATAAAACAAGAACCATACTTTAGTCTGTTTGGGTGTGGTGGGAGAGGAATTTGGGGAGGAAGGAGAAGTGGATGTAATTAGATAAGGCCTACACTAAGGGCTGTGCCAGACTGATAAAGCGGTCAGTAGGCAGGCCAAAGTCAGGGCTGGCAGATATTAGAAAATGTATCTAGGCAAAAGGCCAATTACAGGCAGCAGAGACGTCACTCACCTCTTATGAACCCGATGCGGCTGAGGGCGTGAAGGGGCCGTGGCTTTGCGGGAGGGGCGTGGCTAAGCGGGCCGACTTGCGGGAGAGGGCTTGGCTAAGCGCCCCGACCCCCGTTTCCGTCACTCCAGGGATCCAGGAGTTGTGGGCTGTCCCCGGAGACTAGCGTGTCTGTGTTGCCTGCACCTACACAGTGACAGAAGCCAGGTTGCTGCACATAATGTTACAGTGCAGCACCCGGCTCCTGTCACTGAGTAGGAGCCGGCACTTTGTTGTCGGCTGGTGACATCACTGACAGGCAGCAATGTCTAAAGTCAGGAAAGTCTCCAGGACAAACACGGTTATTATAAAGACTGTGTGGGTGCTCAGAAACTAAGGGGATGCAGTCAACATTCACAATGTTAACAATCATAATGTGTGTACGACATTGTTATTGAGATGGCTTCTACGATCCATGGGCGGCTCAAGGTATTTACATAACCTAAAGTCTTCGCAAAAAGAGGAGGTGTCATGGGCATGTTTCAGCATGTGGTTGCGATCTCTCTCACAGCACTGCAGCCACGACGGCCATAGCTTAAGAAAGTTAAAAGGGAGATTCTGTGCCATGGAGGAGCCGATGTTGCGAGTGATGGTGGAAAGATCGGATCCACCGACGCACTTCAGCATTACTCATATATGAAAAGTGGGCATTGCAGTGCATGCTCAGTCCATCGCACAGTAGTGCACAAGGGGAATGGAATGCTTACACAGGGTCATTAGTATGTTTTCTAACCAAGACTGGGATATGTTAGACACTGGACAGGCACAAACTTATTCAATAAGTAGCTGCATCAAAGTCCCATTCTCAGCATTAGTTGTTTCTACTAAGGGCCCTATATTAAATGAGACTTGACACTTAGTAGCATATAAAAGGAATGCTAAGGAAAGTAACACAACTCTGATAGTTGAAAACGTGACATTTAACCAGTGCTCATAGTGGGGTGGTATGACATACTGACACTTTTTCCCCAGTCCAGTTCCTGTATCTCCACTTGCCAATGCCGTGCTGTATTCAGCAGGGCATAGGCAGAAAGAGAGGGCCCCCTCCGGCAAAATAACGTTTTTTTTTGCGCCGACACAGCCCACGTGGCATCATGGCATTGTGCTGATGAACAGCAGAGGAGCTGAGCCACCCATGAAGATGGAGTAGCAGCCTCAGAATGCAGCAGGCGGTAAGCACTGGCTGGGCTGGGGGCGCCAGATGAGACAGGGGGTGGGGCAGACAATGGACTTGCTTTCCCAGGATTCAGCATTGTTCTGAAGACTTGCCACCATCTTCTGAAGACTTTCCCCTGGGGTTCTCTGCTAGTTTCAGGTTCCACTAGTCATGGCCTGCCCCTCCATCTTCCTCAACAGAAACAGTGTACACCAGTCTAACATCCTGCTGCTATTCCCAGCCCCTTCATCCCACCTGGTGCCTTTGACTTATGATGATGTGTGCACACCAGTCCAACAGTTGGCCTGTGAGGTAAACAACATTTTCTGCTTGTCCTTGTGCCACAGTTGGAGAGTCGTGCCCCCTTCCCCCTTTCCTGTCATTATTTTGAAGCTTCTTGGAGCTAGGGAGTCAAGAGGGTGAGGTGACTGGAGGTTGGGGATACATGAGGCTGGGGTGACAGAAAGGTGAGGGAACCTGAGTCTGGGTAGACATGAGGATAAGGGTGTATGAGGCTGGGGAGGCATGAGGGTGAGGGAATGTGAGGCTGGGGAGACGGGAAGAGGTAGGGGTATAAGGCTGGGGAGACATGAGGGTGAAGGAACATGAGGTTAGGGAGACAGGGTGAGGGTACATGAGGCTGCGGAGACAGGAGGGTGAGGGGGTGTGAGGCTGGGGAGACATGAGGGTGTGGGAACATGAAGTTGGGGAGACACAGGGTTAGGGGACATGAAGCGGAGTCATGAGGCTGGGGAGACAGGTGGGTGAGGGGACATGAGGCTGGGGAGACAGGTGGGTGAGGGGACGTACAGGACGGTATGGGGACATGAAGTTGGGGAGACACTGGGTGAGGGGATATGAAGCGGGGAGATATGAGGCTGGGAAGACAGGTGGGTGAGGGGGTATGAGGCTGGGGAGACAGGAGGGTGAGGGTATGAGGGGCAAAGGTGGCTTAAAAGATGAGGGTGGACCTGTGTGCAGACTCTTCTCTGTGAGTCACCTTCTCGCCGCAGCGCCATAGACTCTGCGCATGTGCAGGTCTCTGGTAACATGGCGACCGCTGTGTTCTGGAGACTAATCTCTAGTGCGCATGCGTGGGTCTCACAAAACATGGTGCCAGCCATATTCACAGAGACAAATCTTTACTGTGCATGCGCAAATCTCCATCAAAATGGCTTTTCAAGCATTTTATGAGTGATTTCTCCGACATCAGCAGCACCGACATAGGACTCATGTAGAGGTAATTAAATATGGGTGCAGGGTGTGTGGTGTAGGTCTACCTGGACCCAGGGGCCCATGTGCACTGCACACATAGAAATGCCTTTAGTGAGGGGGCATGAGGCTGGGGAGACAAAGGGGACAGAGGGTCCTGATGCTGTAGGGACCACTGAGGGATAGGACAAGAAAGACTGAGACAAGGGCATATGGAGGAAAACTAATCAGAGAATGGCTAATAGGCCCTGTGTATGTAATATACCCGGATGTATGCTTTATAGCTGGTGCACAGCTACGTCCTGAGCAGGATGAGACACATGCCAGTGCACACGGTGTATGACGGTGACGGCGCTATAGAACGGCAGTTTTGCTTTAAAAAGGTGGAGCTAAAATGTTGCTATAAATAGAGTACTGACGTCGGCAGCCAATCAATGACACATTCTAATGTCCCGCCTTTTCGCTGTCACTCTAGCCTCCTCCAGCCAATAGTAACCTGCCGAAGGCGGAGACGTATGATTCCCACGCCCTTCCATTGGCCTCTGCGCGTTATGACGTCTCCTTCGCCGTCTCCCGGGTGACAAGAGAGGAGGAGGCGGGATCATCCAAGCAATCGGCCGGAAAGAGGCGTCACCTGTGATGGGAAAGAAGACGCTGCTGATTGGCTCCTCCGGCCGACAGCGGGGCGGGGTTTCGGCGAGGATTGGCGACGTCGACTGAATGACGCCAGGTGAGGCGTGGCCAGCAGGTGAGCAGCCGGGGTCCTAGAGGTATCGCAGAGGAGGAGGGAGAAGGCTCCGCGGCCTGCGGGTCCCAGAGGTGACGGGAGAGGCTGTGTGCGGGCTCCGGAGGTGTCAGAGCGGACGGAGGAGACCCCGAGGTACGGGCGGGGAGGGAAGGCCTAGCGGGAATGGAGGCGGCCTGGACAGGGCAGCGCCAGTACGGTGTTCTAGAGGAGGGTGAGGCCTGTCCGTTCAGCCGGAGGCAGTGCTGTGCCCAGGCAGGAGGAAGAGCGGCCCGGGCAGGAGGAAGAGCGGCCCGGGGTGACAGCTACCGGGGATTATCGCGGGATGATCCTGACAGTTATTTGGATGCTAGTGGTCACCAGAGGCAGCTCTGCCTGCTTATCATGGTGGCGGCGGGGGCCCAGGGCTGAGCTGGGTCCCATGTACATGCCTGACACACAGCGGGGGCATCTCCCTTACTGTATGTGATGTGTGTGTGACCGAGGCGTGTAACTGTGACATCATGGGATGTGTGTGGGGTGACCGTAGCGTGTAACTGTGTGAGGTGTATGTGGGGTGACTGTAGTATATTGGTGTGTGTGTGTGTGGTGAGCAAAGTATTTTACTGGGGGTGGGTGTGTGGTAACCGTAGTGTGTAACTTAGGGGTCTATTTACTAAACCTTGGATGGAGATAAAGTACCAGCCAATCGTCCCCTACCTCCAATGCCACAGGCTGTGTTTGAAAAATGACAGTTAGGATCCGATCGGCTGGTACTTTATCTCCATCCAAGGCTTAGTAAATAGACCCCTTTATGTGATGTGTATGTTAACTGTAGTGTGTTACTGTGTGACGGTAGCGCATAACTGTGTGTGGTGTGACGGTAGCGCCTTACATGCATGTGTGTGTGTGGCGGGACGGTAGCGCGTAACTGCGTGTGTGTGGCGTGACGGTAGCGCGTAACTGCGTGTGTGTGGTGTGACGGTAGCGCGTAACTGCGTGTGTGCGGCGTGACGGTAGCGCGTAACTGCGTGTGTGGTGTGACGGTAGCACGTAACTGTGTGTTGACGGTAGCGTGTCGCTGTGTGTGTGGTGACCGTAGCGTGTGGTGACGGTAGTGCGTCACTGTATGTGATGTGTGTGGCCCTCACTGTAGGTGATGTATATAGTGACCATAGTGTGTTACTGTATGAGATGTACAGTATATATTGTCACTATAGTGTATTACAGTGTGTGATGTATGTGCTCGTCACTATAACATTTTATTGTGTGATGTATATGGCCATAACTATAGTGCGTTATATGGCTGTCAGTGTAGTGTTTCTGTACATTATTTATATGGCCGTCACTATAGCATGTTACTGTATATAAGATATAGTGACTATAGTGTGTTACGGTACATGATGTATATGGTGGGCACTAGTATTAGTGTACGTGATGAATGTGGCCATGACTGTAGTGTGTTACTTTATGTGATGTATATGTGCATAACTTTAGTCTGTTACATAGCTGACACGGTAGTGCGTCACTATAGCGTGTTGCTGTGTGATGTAGCTAGCTGTCACTGTAGGGCTGGCATGTCCAAACTGCGGCCCTCCAGCTGTTGTGAAACTACACATCCCAGCATGCCCTGACACAGTTTTGCTGTCAGAGAATGCAATAGCTGTGTCAGGGCTGGGATGTATAGTTTCTCAACAGCTGGAGGGCCGCAGTTTGGACATGCCTGCTGTAGGGGGTGTGACGTACATGGTGGTGTGTTACTGCATGTGACGTATATGGTGGTGTTACTGCGTGTGACGGACATGGCAAGCACTGTAGTTTGTGTTTTTTGTTTTCATAGTGTTACTATATGTGATATGCATTGCAGACACTAGGGCAGTTGTGTGTTACTATATGAGATGTACATGCTAGGCAATGTAATGATCTCTTGTCACTGTCATGTTCATTGGCAAAGCTGCTTTTGTTACTGTGTGTGTAATCTACACTTCAGTCACCTGGGTATATATACAGGGACATGAAATGCCAGCGTCCTTGTTCATTGTGCCCTTGCAGTGTACATTTACCACCTTCAGGGATGTATAATACCCCTTTCAGGAAGCAGTTGCAGAGTCACACGCGGGATTTGTCCACTGGTCATTCTCGGGTGTGCCTCGGCGAGACCCCTTTCAGACAGGCAGCCCGACCTGACAATATGCCGGTTTGGAGATGAGATGATCTCCAAGCGCCGCTTCTTCCTATGGTGTGGATGGGTGCCGGGTCTCACCCACCCGGCTTACACGTTCACACCGCATCACAAGAACTCTGCTCACTGCCAGAGTTGAAATACCGGATTGCTCGACCTGGATTATTTCAACTGGCCGCAACCTGGGTTATTACCGGTGGTCTGAAAGGGATAGGACTCGTATTTAGAAAATTTTTACAGTTGGACACTGCGCAAAGTCCTTGGCATGCCGAACGGGGCTATTGTGCAAAAGTGTATGAGGACACATCTAGGTGTGACGTACAGTACAGTACTGTGCTTTTCTTAACACTGCGGCTTGTTGTATGTGATGTACACTGTAGACATAGGACCTGATTCAGTAAGGATTGCTAAGAAGCAGAATTTGCAATCCCTTGGATCGCATGCCGGAGGCCGCCCATCGCAGTGCAAGGCCGCTCAATATGCTATCAGCCCCCCCATGACCATGCTGAAATTGCGGTCGCACCGCAATGTCAGCGTGATCGCAAAAAATTAGGTAGCCTCCTGCCGACGCAGCCTGGCTGCGTCCGCAGGAGGCCCGGCACCTTTTTTCTCATCGCATTGGCTTTTTGTGACATCACGCAGCCGCCCGTCAAGTCCACCGCTTTGACCGGCGCCGCCCTCGTTTCTCCGTTGCCGCCTCCGCAACGCTCCGTCTTGGAAATGGAGCATTGCCGCCCCTGTGAACACCTCTGCCTGATTGACAGGCAGAGGCGTTCACGTTTTCTGTGGGGCGCATGCGCAGAACGGGCCCTGCGCATGCGCCCCATCCTCTTTTTAGTTTGCGATCCAACCTGTGTTAGGCCCATAGTGTTTTATTGTATGTGATGTACACTGTACATAGTGTGTTATTGTATGTGATGTACACTGTACATAGTGTGTTATTGTATGTGATGTACACTGTACAGTGTTATTGTATGTGATGTACACTGTAGACATAGTGTGTTATTGTATGTGATGTACACTGTACATAGTGTGTTATTGTATGTGATGTACACTGTAGACATAGTGTGTTATTGTATGTGATGTATATTGTTGCATGTAATTGGATGTAGTAGAAAGTATAGTTAGTAAATGTTAGTGAGCTGTGTTATTGTGTGGGATGTAAAGTGTTGTGTTCTGCAGCCAGCACGGTTAGCCTATTTGATGGGTGCTGCGCAATACTGTACATATCGGAATCAGGCCCCTGTGTTATTGTATGTGTTGCAAATGATAGTATATTTTAGTGCACTGTATCATTGTGTAGGATGTGAAGGTTAGTGTGCTTCAGTGAGATGTACAATTTTTATGTAAAGCGTAGTATGTTGTAGTAAGCTATTTATCTCTATGTAATGTAAATTGCTGCATTATTGTATGTGATGTAAAGGTTACTAAGCTGTGTTAGGCTGGGGACACACATAGCGGCCAAGCAGGTCCCGTTCAGCAGGCGCCCACACATGTGCGGCAGTCCAACTGCCGCCGAATCCAACCACGGTTGAGCCAGATGGCAGGACGGCTGCATTTCAGTGTGAACACGTATATTTCAATGTATGTGTTCACACAGTGCGGCTGTTCCATTGAAATCCCGTGTTTCACTGACCGGATCCTGTTCTGCGGCATCCCGCAGAACATGATCCGTGTGCGCACAAAACCCCCCTCCCAGCCAAGTGGACCAGCTTGGCCGCTATATGTGGCCCCAGCCTTATGTGTGGGATATAAGGAGTAGTGTGCAGGGGTAAGCTAGTTATCTCTATGTAAGTGATGGTTAGTGAGCCGTTATGTATGGTATATAGAGAGTAGTGTGCGGTTGTAAGCTAGTTATTTTTATGTAATGTGATGGTTAGTGTGATGTAGTGAGCTATGTTATGTATTGGATATAAGGAGAAGTGTGCAGGGGTAAGTTAGTTATCTGTATGTAATATGATGGTTAATGTGCCCAAACAATTGTCACGGTTCAATTGTTTGCGTGCCCATGCATATCGCGCCCAAACAGAGTTTAGCCTTGTAAAATGGCTAAACCCGTCTAAAATCCAGCTTTTGGCGCCCAAACTCGCATTCGGACGCTCAAAGTGTTGACTTAGCGCACGTTTCCTCGCACCTTAGGAAGCTGCGAGTAGAAAGGGTGTCTAAATGGAGCAACAATTGAATTACTCCATTTTGCGCCCCCTAGTGGCAGCCATGGGGGGGAAACAATTGAATCAGCCCTTTCATGTCTAAACCCAGTGTATTTGGGTGCCATATGCACGATAAGTAATGGATGCCCAGTGAGTCAAACAATTGAATATCGCCTAACCACTTTAGACGTGAGCTGCGGGCAAAAATAACAAGTTTTTTTTTTTTTTTTTTTTTTTTAAGCCGGTACCGCAGGTGCCATTGTTGTGGCGATGTTGAGCACCAAGAATAGAATATAGGGCTAATATGACAAACATGATAAATTAAGAATTTGGGAGCCCTGCTGTTAAATCTGGGAGCCAGGGAAGGTGGACACAGATGTAATCCATAGACATTATCGAAAAACTATTAGGTGCCATTAGTATGTTTGTTGGTGCTGTGAGACCTCGATTCTCTGATGTGGCTGTATATGTTACATACATTATAGATAATCTAATGAGCTATGTTATTGTTTATCTATTTTTTTACACTTGGTGTTATTAAGGGATAAGGTTTATTTCCTTTTAATTATGCATATTGGACTCACAGGGTAAATTTTGTAAATAGAAGCACCTGCTTAACCGGTTTAGTTGCTAGAGCATTTATCTAATGCCGTTTGCAGGTAAATACTCTCCTCTCTTCAGAAGACCATATGCAGGCCTTGCCCCACATCCGTCCCACTCCACCATATTGTGCGAAACTCATGCCAGATGTGCGCACGCCATCCCGCTACAGGAACCGTCCGATACTCTTCGGTAGAGAGGATATCCAACCGTGTAAACAAGCACTGACTTTTATATTTAGTTGGTTTTAATTAAGAAAAAGGCCACAAAACTGACCAGTTGAGACTCAAAAACAGATTGAACCAACTTTGTGAACAATGGTTCAGCTTTTAATTGAAAATATATGTCCTTTGTATTATATTGTTACTGTTACTAAAAAAACAAATATTGCAAAATAATTTTACAGTTCACTGAGGGCCTATTTATCAATTAATGGGGCAGATGTATTAAGCATGGAGAAGTGATAAAGAAATGGTAAGTGCAAGTTTTGTGGCCTGTTTCTTAATTAAAATGATATGGAGTTTGTCCTCCACTCTTGTGTAGGCTGTTTTAGTTGATCAGGGGTCCCAACCGTGGTCCTCAAGAAACTCTTAACAATCCGGGTTTTAAGGATAGCCATACTTGAGCATATTAGTCTCACTTATTTTGATTTAACCATCTGTGCTCAAGCATGGTTATCACTAAAACCTGAACTTGAGGACCGAGGTTGGGCATCGCTGTACTAGATTATGGAAGGTGGCTGCAGGGAATCCCATCTATTCAGCTACCAGGAGCATTAGTGAGGACGGCACTATGTTGGATGTGAAGGCCTGGCTCACAGTCTGCCTTTCAGTTTATTCCAGTGGTATTTCATGGGGTCAGTCATATTCTTCCACCCCCTAACTCACCAAACCATTTATTATTACCAGCTATTTATATAGCGCACACATGTTCCGCAGTGATTTACAGAAAACATTGTCCATTCACATACATCCCTCCCCCAGTGGAGCTTACAATCTATATACCCTATCACATGTACACGCAGACACATTAAATTGGTTGGGAGCCAATTTACCTACCAGCATATTTTTGGGGTATTGTGAGGGGAAAAACGGAGTATCCGGAGGAAACCCATGCAAGCAAGGGGGAGAATATACTCCAGAGTTAGGGCCATGGTGGGAATCGAACCCATAACCTCAGTGCTGTGAGGCACGTGCTGCCCAATTGTTCTATACACCTCACTTTGTGCACGGGGATATTGGCACTGCTGACACAGGAAAGCACCTTGTCCAGACTGTTGCCATAGTGTTGGAAGTGCACAATTCTCTAGAATCATGTCTTGTAGATTTTATTTTGCTGTAACTGAGTGACCAAGGCCAAACCGTGGCAGCAGCACCCTGCCAGCAGCACCCTACACAGTGCACCCCAAATGGCTGCCTCGGATGGTTCCTCCGTGGGCAGGGTGTGCTTCATTTGGATCTTTCCATGCAGGGTATAGCATACTCCTACACGTGTCAGTTTTCCCATACATGCATTTGGCCCTTGTATGGCTCATCTCCCACAGTGTAACCTTCGTAGTGTACCCAACATGGCTACCTTATCTGGTGCGCTTGTGGATGGGATGAAAAATACATGGACCTGATGGTTTTGTTGGAACCCTACTCTGAACTTTAGGACTCTGCAATTTACTCATTTTGTGTTATCTAGTCTAGGAGTAGACTATTCCACCCAGGGTAATCCTACGCAGTGTGACCAAGATGGCTGCCACACCTAGTACCTTGTGAGGGTGGAATACACAAACCTTGGAAGTTATTACACAAAATGCGTACACCAATTCCTGCATTATTCTTATGTGTGCTCAATGTTTTCTTTTATGTCTGTGTGGTTTATCTATTGCTGTATTATTTAAATCTTCTGTATTATGTGGGTTGTTTTTGATGTCTTTAAAGCGCCTTGAGTCCTGTTGGAGAAAGAGCACTATATAAATTATTTTTTATTATTATTATCATTATTATTATACCATGAAAATCGGCCACGGGTCCTCCACCTGCCATTCCAGTTGGCAGTATGTATTTGGGCAGGAATCCTCTCCTGGTACCTTTTCAGACCTTCAGGTGGTAAAGCATTACTTGTCACTCCAGGGTATGCCTTAGCTCTGCTCTAGAAATTAATGGCGCATGCTGTACGTACACCATTGGCATAGCACTTAGTGTTTTGTGTGAGGCTGCTTGGCAATGACAACGCAAGCCATGAAGTTCCAGACACACCATTATGGTGCTGCTATTGCTCCCAGAGACAGGTTCGAACCCTAGTAAGAGTTGCTACTGAGAACAGATGATATTTAGGTTCTGTGCTTTTCCGCACTTGGTTGTCCTCCTCTGTGAACTTGTGTGGACTACTGCTTCACAGCTAAACTACTCCCAGCCAGCTCCACATCATAGTGCCAGCGCATACAGGTGACCAAGGCAGCTATAGCAGTGCAGCAATGTGACGCCTGACTTCTCAGGAAGGAGGCATTCTGTAACCTTGTCACATGGAGCAGTCACTGGGCTCTCCAGTATGACTCGCTAATGTGTGACTGTGGAGATTGCATGGCTCTGCATGTGTGATTATATGCAGGTTTTCGCAATGGCCAAGCACCGATTAGCCTAGGTACACACTATACAAATATCTGGCAGATAATCTGCCGGATCTAGCTGCTTGGAATGAAAATTATGTAATGGATGAGAGCAAATGGCAATCGACCATTTGCTCCCAAAAACAGCAAAAGGCAAAAACGTCCGTTCATCCGAGTTAGTTAAATTTGTGTTTATCCAATTTGTATGAGCGACAGGTTTTATTAGTTTTCCAGTGTTTGGGAGCAAATGGATGAGAGCAAATGACAATCGACCATTACCAGGTTTTCATTCCAACCAGCCAGATCTGGCAGATTATCTTCCAGATAAATCTATAGTGTGTACCTAGCTACGATTCAGGCCCGGTATTGTAACCCCCCTCGGGTGGTGTGGACCACCACCCAAGTGGCAATACCGGGCTTGGGTCAGGATACCGGCTGTCGGTATTCCGGCGTCTGTATTCTAACTGCCGGGATCCCGACAGCCGGTAACTGAACAGCATACCCTATAGACTATGATATAAGGGGAGATGTATCAAACCTACTAAAATGGACAAGTGGGAGATCCTATGGTGGGATGCCTCAGCTCATTTTGCGGTCTCCAGGCAAAATCTAATTGAGAAGTGAAACGAAAAATATAAGTTTCCATTCTACTCTGAATCCCTCTCCCAATACTAGTGTATGAGGAAGTAATTATAACACTGATCAGGGCCCCTGCTGGGGAAATCATAGACTGCTCCCCAGTAAAAGCACCTCGAGTCCTGCTGGAGAGAGAGCGCTATATAAATATTATTATTATTCTCCTTCTAGAATACGAGAAAGCAGTGACAAGCCCCGTTATCTGAATTGCTTAGTCAGTGCTCCCTGTGTAGACCCCTTAGCCTCTTCCTTTCTCTTGTCTCCATACACACTTGCACCATGGTACAGGGGCTGATTAGGTTGCACACAGGTCAGCCACAAATACACTTACAGATATTCGCCCATATGCCAAGTTGTACAGTCCGGTGCCACCTCTGGCACCATCCATATGCCTTGCTTGCTAGCTATCCTCTTTATTAGTGCATATTTGCAGCAACCGTTTCCTTGGTGTAAGAGATCCATCTCACCTCAGCATAGCCCACAGTTCCGGTTATACAGCATTGACGTGCACTGACGAAAATGCAGTGTGACCACCCACATCTGTCCGTCTGTCGTTTGATCGGCCTCACTCTTGGGGGAGTTTTTACTCCAGCTAATAGGCTCCGAGCAATTCAAGGATAGCTCTGATTGGGCGTGAATACCATGGGGGCCGCACATATTCCGGCACATGCATGCGTGCAAATCTACATAGCCCACAACTATATGTTCTCACCGATCCTGGTATACGCGCCACCGCCCTGTTACCACCTAGTTGTACCCATTCAGCCCCAAGTGGCGATATGAGAATGGCCTGTAGATGCGCACACTCTGCTATGGAGCTAGAACGCCAAGATCGTCTGACCTGCATCAGTCCCACAGTCTGCAGTGTTGCAGAGCAGTTGACCATCTTAGCCCTAATGACACCTGTCGGCGCTTTCACAAATAGCAGGTTATTTAGCAAGTGACTGGGGCGGCTGCCAGATGTTATTGCCCTACAATGTGAACCTGGCCGTCTGTGTATTTGTACTGAATATAGAACAGTCAGATGTCCGAGATTTGGCCATAAATGCTGGTAGACCCAAAGGTGACCTGTGTATGGGCACATATTCTAAATGCTGAAATCGCCAAATAGCGATATATAAATGCTGCAGCTCCGACCACTCATTGCACACACCCTTATGCCCATGTTTAGAAATAGTTGTTTATAATATACTAATTTGATCTTGGGAGAAAAAACGATTTCTTAAACATGCAGAGTAAGCGTAATATATGCCGGAGTCATCTGCAAATATTAGGGCTTTCTTGGCATAAATGCATCTGTGTCCCGATGTCTCAGGTTCGCAACTGCACAAACGTGCTGTTATTATTCTCGCCCTGACCTCCATCCTTCACTTAGCCAGATGTAGGCTGGCATATATGTCCGAGACATGCAATGCTGCGTGGGTACGCTACAGTAACCGGCCCAATAATGCTGGTTTGTATTGAGTGGGAATATTGGGGGATTTGGAGCCCAAAGAGAGGGTTAATGCTGAGTTTGGGGAAAGGCAAGAGACCCATTTCCATCCATAAATAGTTTTTTCTGTCATTACAGGTCCTAGAGATCTAGGTGGGGGGCGTCTGTCCTGGTCCTAGAGGTCCTGCCCGCCCCCCACCATGGGCAACGCGGCTACGGCCAAGAAAGGTGGTGAGCTGGAAAGTGGTGAGTACAAGTTCTTATCAGATAGTAACTCAGTCCCATATGATGCAGCGTATTCCCCTGTAATCTGTGTATAAGAATATGATGTTACTGTGGCCCTCCAGCTGTTGCTGAACTACTCATAACAGCATGCCCTGCTACAGTTTTGCTATTTTGCCCTGCTAAAACTGTTGCAGGGCATACTGGGATGTGTAGTTCAACAACAGTTGGGGGGCCAAAGGTTCCCCATCCCTAGTCTACACCATGGGTCTTCAATCTGTGGCCCTCCAGCTGTTGTGGAACTACACATCTCAGCATGCCCTGCCACAGTTTGCTATTAAGGCATGTTAAACTGAGGCAGAGCATGCTGGGATGTGTGGGGCTGCACGTTGAAGACCCATGGTCTACGCAATGAGGTTAGAAGAATGAAGGACACCATAAGAACCATTGTAATAAACTACTAAATACTATTCGCAATAAAATGTAGCCTACTTTAGTTCTCTCGTAGTCCTAAACCAATTATTCCCCTAATTCTGTGGTCTGTACATTACAGTGAATTATTTTCTAGCCTAAACACCTGATAAATTTATCTGCTTTCTCTGTTGTTTTTAATTGCTGCCACCCTGATTGCTGAACCCTCCGCAGCTACTAAATTGCTTATCCGTCCTTGGACACAAGTGTTCTCTGTGCAGATTTCATACTTCTCCTTGTTGGAGCTCTGCTTGGTGTAGATGATTTTGGCGTATTAATACATAAGTGGTGGGGACACGTTTATGAACAACTACAAAATATACACTTGTCATTCTCCGACATTACTTGTCATTGGTGAGAACTACAGATGTGTCTCCATACATCATTCCTGCAGTCGCACAAAATATCCTGTCTTGGCACGCCAGCTCATGTGACACTCTTCTAGCGCTGGGCGTATTATTTGCATTTTTTTTATTTTTTGCCAAAAATGCGTCTTAGCGACGGGACTAGGATACACGAGGACACACTTGTTATCTGTGTGCAACTGAAGCGGGGTACACACTAGAAGATGTCGTGGGCGATGTGCGGGATTCTGACATATTGTTCATGACCTTGTCTAATGTGTCTGCACTATGTCACTCCCACGCTGCATCGGAAACATTGTCCGTCAGACCTGCATGCAGGTCCGATGGGTGACCTCACCATGCTGCCGAATGCAACTCAGGACTATCATTACTGCATCCCTGAAGTAACCTGTAACGGAGTCCACCCAATGCACCAGTATGACAGGCAGACCACTCTCCTAACTCTCATTTAAAAAATAGTCGATAATGGTAAAAGTTTCCTGAAACCACTAATCCTGTATGGTTCTAATAAAACTGTTACTGTAAAACATAATGATAATAGAAGTCGCCTCTTTGCCTTACAGCTTTATATAGCCCTGCAACACCTAGGAACCTTCGGATATTACATTTCTCTGTGCAAGGCTCATTATCCCTTGTATAATTACTGCCGATCCCATAGCTGTCTATAAGGTCGGCTGTAGAAAGCTGAACTAGAGGAAGTAATAAGCTGGCATAAGATAAGTGAGGGTGGGGCAGCACCCGGCTATCAGTATAATAACAGCAGTTCCCCTCCATATTACCAGAGGTCTGATCATCTCCATATGCAGTCATATAGAAATGTGCGTGTGTGCAGCCACTACAGGACCGCTGCTTATTGGCCTTAGTGTGCGGTCTTTCACCCAACTCATCCAGGTACATGTGCAGGGTCCTGTGCAACTTCTGCCCAATCAGACCACCAACATGTAGGGCCAGATTAGAATCAGATCCTGCTGCTGGAAATTGGGGGGAAAGAAAAAAAAATTATATATATATATATATATATATATATATATATATATATATATATATATATATTTCTCTAACGTCCTAAGTGGATGCTGGGGACTCCGTAAGGACCATGGGGAATAGCGGCTCCGCAGGAGACTGGGCACATCTAAAGAAAGCTTTAGGACTAACTGGTGTGCACTGGCTCCTCCCCCTATGACCCTCCTCCAAGCCTCAGTTAGATTCCTGTGCCCGACGAGAAGGGTGCATACTAGGTGCTCTCCTGAGCTTCTTAGTGAAAGTTTTAGTTTAGGTTTGTTATTTTCAGTGAGACCTGATGGCAACAGGCTCACTGCATCGAGGGACTAAGGGGAGAAGAAGCGAACTCACCTGCGTGCAGAGTGGATTGGGCTTCTTGGCTACTGGACATTAGCTCCAGAGGGACGATCACAGGCCCAGCCTGGATGGGTCCCGGAGCCGCGCCGCCGGCCCCCTTACAGAGCCAGAAGAGCGAAGAGGTCCGGAAAAATCGGCGGCAGAAGACGTTCCTGTCTTCAATAAGGTAGCGCACAGCACTGCAGCTGTGCGCCATTGCTCTCAGCACACTTCATACTCCGGTCACTGAGGGTGCAGGACGCTGGGGGGGGGCGCCCTGAGACGCAATAAAACATGATAAAAATACCTTACATGGCAAAAAATACATCACATATAGCTCCTGGGCTATATGGATGCATTTAACCCCTGCCAGAATATACAGAAAAACGGGAGATAAGGCCGCCGAAAAGGGGGCGGAGCCTATCTCCTCAGCACACTGGCGCCATTTTCCCTCACAGCTCCGTTGGAGGGAAGCTCCCTGGCTCTTCCCTGCAGTCACTACACTACAGAAAGGGTTAAAAAAAGAGAGGGGGGCACTAATTAGGCGCAGTATTAAAACATACAGCAGCTATAAGGGGAAAAACACTTATATAAGGTTATCCCTGTATATATATATATATATATATATATATATATATATATATATATATATATATATATATATATATATATATATATATATATATAGCGCTCTGGTGTGTGCTGGCATACTCTCCCTCTGTCTCCCCAAAGGGCTAGTGGGGTCCTGTCCTCTATCAGAGCATTCCCTGTGTGTGTGCTGTGTGTCGGTACGTTTGTGTCGACATGTATGAGGAGAAAAATGATGTGGAGACGGAGCAGAGTGTCTGTAACAGTGATGTCACCACCTAGGGGGTCGACACCTGAGTGGATGTACTGTTGAAAATTACGTGACAGTGTCAGCTCTGTATAAAAAAACAGTGGTTGACATGAGACAGCCGGCTACTCAGCTTGTGCCTGTCCAGACGTCTCATAGGCCGTCAGGGGCTCTAAAGCGCCCGTTACCTCAGATGGCAGATACAGACGCCGACATGGATACTGACTCCTGTGTCGACGGTGAAGAGACAACCGTGATTTCCAGTAGGGCCACACGTTACATGATTGAGACAATGGAAAATGTTTTATACATTTCTGATAATACGAGTACCACCAAAAAGGGGTATAAGGTTCGGTGAGGGAAAAACTACCTGTAGTTTTCCTGAATCTGAGAAATAAAATGAGGTGTGTGATGATGCGTGGGTTTCCCCCCGATAAAAAATTCTTAAAAAGTATTGGCTGTATACCCTTTCCCGCCAGAGGTTAGGGTGCGTTGGGAAACACCCCCTAGGGGGGATAAGGCGCTCACACGCTTGTAAGAACAAGGGCTCTACCCTCTCATGAGATGGCCGCCCTTAAGGATCCTGCTGATAGAAAGCAGGAGGGTATCCAAAAATGTATTCACACACATACTGGTGTTATACTGCGACCAGCAATCGCCTCAGCCTGGAGGTGCAGTGCTGGTTTGGCATGGTCGGATTCCCTGACTGGAAATATTGATATCCTAGATAAGGATAGTATATTATTGCCTATAGAGCATTTAAAAGATGCATTTCTATATATGCATGATGCACAGCGGAATATTTGCCGACTGGCATCAAGTATAAGTGCGTTGTCCAATTCTACCAGTAAAATGGTCAGGTGATGCGGATTCCAAACGGCATTTGGAAGTATTGCCTTTGAAAGGCATTTGGGGTCGGTCTTTTAGACCTGGTGGCCACGGCAACAACTGGGAAATCCACGTTTGTACCCCAGGTCGCCTCTCAAAATAAGACGCCGTATTATCAGGCGCAGTCCTTTGTTGGCAAGCGGACAAAAGGTTCCTCTTTTCTGCTCGTGACAGAGGGAGAGGAAAAAGGCTGAAGAGATTACCCAGTTCCCAGGAACAGAAACCCTTTCCCGCCTCTGCAAAGCCCTCAGTATGACGCTAGGGCCTTACAAGCTCAGGCACGGTGGGGGCCCGTTCTCAATGAATTTCAGTGCGCAGTGGGCTCACTCGCAAGTAGACCCCTGGACCCTTCAGGTAATATCTCAAGGGTACATATTGGAATTCGAGACGTCTCCCCCTCGCCGTTTCCAAAAGTCGGCTTTACCGACGTCTCCCTCTGACAGGGAGGCAGTTTTGGAAGCCATTCACAAGCTGTATTCCCAGCAGGTGATAATCAAGGTACCCCTCCTGCAACAGGGAACGGGGTATTATTCCACACTATTGTGGTACCGAAGCCAGACGGCTCGGTGAGACCGATTCTAAATCTAAATCTAAAATCTAAAATCTTTGAACACTTACATACAGAGGTTCAAATTCAAGATTGAGTCACTCAGAGCAGTGATTGCGAACCTGGAAGAAGGGGACTACATGATGTCTCGGGACATCAAGGATGCTTACCTTCATGTCAAAATTTACCCTTCTCACCAAGGGTACCTCAGGTTATGGTACAGAACTGTCACTATCAGTTCAGACGCTGCCGTAGGGATGGTCCACGGCACCCCGGGTCTTTACCAAGGTAATGGCCGAAATGATATCCCTTCGAAGGAAGGGAATTTTAGTTATCCCTTACTTGGACGATTCCCTGATAAGGGTAAGATCCAGGGAACAGTTGGAAGTCGGTGTAGCACTATCTCAGGTAGTGTTGCGGCAGCACGATTGGATTCTCAATATTCCAAAATCGCAGCTGGTTCCGACGACTTGTCTTCTGTTTCCTAGGGATGTTCCTGGACACAGTCCAGAAAAAAGGTGTTTCTCCCGGAAGAGAAAGCCAGGGAGTTATCCGAGCTAGTCAGGAACCTCCTAAAACCGAACCAAGTCTCAGTGCATCAATGCACAAGGGTTCTGGGTAAAAATGGTGGCTTCCTACGAAGCAATCCCATTCGTTAGATTCCACGCAAGAACTTTCCAGTGGAACCTACTGGACAAATGGTCCGGGTCGCATTTTCAGATGCATCAGCGGATAACCCTGTCACCAAGGACAAGGGTATCCATCCTGTGGTGGTTGCAGAGTGCTCATCTTCTAGAGGGCCGCAGATTCGGCATTCAGGACTGGGTCCTGGTGACCACGGATGCCAGCCTGCGAGGCTGGGGAGCAGTCACACAGGGAAGGAATATCCAGGGCTTAGGGTCAAGCCTGGATACATCACTTCACATAAATATCCTGAAGCTAAGGGCCATTTACAATGCTCTAAGCTTAGCAAGACCTCTGCTTCAAGGTCAGCCGGTGTTCATCCAGTCGGACAACATCATGGCAGTCACCCACGTAAACAGACAGGGTGGCACAAGAAGCAGGAGGGTAATGGCAGAAGCTGCAGGGATTCTTCGCTGGGCGGAAAATCATGTGATAGCACTGTCAACAGTATTCATTCCGGGAGTGGACAACTGGGAAGCAGACTTCCTCAGCACGACCTCCACCCGGGAGAGTGGGGACTTCACCCAGAAGTCGTCCACATAATTAAAAAACTCGACAGGTATTGCGCCAGGTCAAGAGACCCTCAGGCAATAGTTGTAGACGCTCTGGTAACACCGTGGGTGTACCAGTCAGTGTATGTGTTCCCTCCTCTGCCTCTCATACCCAAGGTACTGAGATTGATAAGATGGAGAGGAGAAAGCACTATATTCGTGGCTCCGGATTGGCCAAGAAGGACTTGGTAACCGGAACTTCAAGAGATGCTCACGGAGGATCCGTGGCCTCTACCTCTAAGAAGGGACCTGCTCCAGCAAGGACCCTGTCTGTTCCAAGACTTACCGCGGCTGCGTTTGACGGCATGCCGGTTGAACACCGGATCCTGAAGGAAAAAAGGCATTCCGGATGAAGTCATCCATATCCTGATCTAAAGCCAGGAAGGATGTAACCGCAAAAACATTATCACCGCAATTGGCGAAAATATGTTGCGTAGTGCGAGGCCAGTAAGGCCCGACGGAGGAAATTCAACTGGGTCGATTCCTACATTTCCTGCAAACAGGAGTGTCTATGGGCCTGAAATTGGGGTCCATTAAGGTTCAGATTTCGGCCCTGTCAATTTTCTTCCAAAAAAGAACTAGCTTCAGTCCCTGAAGTTTAGACGTTTGTAAAAGGGGTACTGCATATACAACCTCCTTTTGTGCCTCCAGTGGCAATTTGGGATCTCAATGTAGTTTGGGTTCCAAAAGTCACATTGGTTTGAACCACTTAAATCTGTGGAGTTAAAATATCTCACATGGAAAGTGGTCATGCTGTTGGCCCTGGCCTGGGCCAGGCGCGTGTCAGAATTGGCGGCTTTATCCTGTAAAAGCCCTTATCTGATTTTCCATTCTGACAGGGCGGAATTGAGGACTCGTCCTCAGTTTCTCCCTAAGGTGGTTCCAGCGTTTTCACCTGAACCAACCTATTATGGTGCCTGCGGCTACTAGGGACTTGGAGGAATCCAAGTTGCTGGATGTTGTCAGGGCCCTGAAAATATGTTTCCAGGACGGCTGGAGTCAGGAAATCTGACTCGCTGTTTATCCTGTATGCACCCAACAAGCTGGGTGCTCCTGCTTCTAAGCAGACTATTGCTCGTTGGATTTGTAGTACAATTCAGCTTGCACATTCTGTGGCAGGCCTGCCACAGCTAAAATCTGTAAAAGCCCGTTCCACAAGGAAAGTGGGCTCATCTTGGGCGGCTGCCCGAGGGGTCTCGGCTTTACAACTTTGCCGAGCAGCTACTTGGTCAGGGGCAAACACGTTTGCTAAATTCTACAAATTTGATACCCTGGCTGAGGAGGACCTGGAGTTCTCTCATTCGGTGCTGCAGAGTCATCCGCACTCTCCCGCCCGTTTGGGAGCTTTGGTATAATCCCCATGGTCCTTACGGAGTCCCCAGCATCCACTTAGGACGTTAGAGAAAATAAGAATTTACTTACCGATAATTCTATTTCTCATAGTCCGTAGTGGATGCTGGGCGCCCATCCCAAGTGCGGATTGTCTGCAATACTTGTACATAGTTATTGTTACAAAAATCGGGTTATTATTGTTGGGAGCCATCTTTTCAGAGGCTCCTCTGTTATCATACTGTTAACTGGGTTCAGATCACAAGTTATACGGTGTGGCTGGTATGAGTCTTACCCGGGATTCAAAATCCTTCCTTATTGTGTACGCTCGTCCGGGCACAGTATCCTAACTGAGGCTTGGAGGAGGGTCATAGGGGGAGGAGCCAGTGCACACCAGTTAGTCCTAAAGCTTTCTTTAGATGTGCCCAGTCTCCTGCGGAGCCGCTATTCCCCATGGTCCTTACGGAGTCCCCAGCATCCACTACGGACTACGAGAAATAGAAATATCGGTAAGTAAAATAAATATATATATATATATATATATATATATATATATATATATATATATATATATATATATATATATATATATATATATATATATATATATATATATATATATATATATATATATATATATATATACACACACACACGCAGTGGGCATGGCACTCCTGGCGACTTGTGTCAAAAAGACTCTTGGATAGGCAGAATGTCAAGTACAACGTTTCAATGCCGGTTTATTAAGGCATTTTCCTCAGGTATCATATATATTATAATATAATTTTTTTTTATAACACCTGGCACTCACGTGATATAGGCAGTAATTGCTCCGGTGCCCTACTGGGGTGTGTTTGCCTAAAGGTAAAGAAAGGCGGCACTGGGGAGACTTCATACACTTTTCTTTATTAAAGATGAATCAGCCTACAATTGTTTCGGGCGCCAGCCCGTCGTCGGGGATGCACATACGACACTTAAATACCCCATGCCAGACCCTTCCCCCTTAGTCAGCATACACGATCGGCCTCACCTGTGTGTATGCACCCCTGGCTCAATCATCGCACGCTGACCGCGGCCGTACTTCGCTAGGTACAGCGGGTGACGTCATCAAGTTGCGTCCACAGAGGGAGAGCAGACCCGTACCACATGACTTGTAACCTTGGTAACCCATACAACAAAACAATATTGGTGAAAAGACAATCATGTATAACAAATACATCTTATCCAAAAAATATACACAATATAAAGACAATACAAAACATCAAATATAAAATGTACATGGAAATTTCTCTGACGTCCTAGTGGATGCTGGGGACTCCGTCAGGACCATGGAGGAATAGCGGCTCCGCAGGAGACAGGGCACAAAAGTAAAAGCTTTAGGATCAGGTGGTGTGCACTGGCTCCTCCCCCTATGACCCTCCTCCAAGCCTCAGTTAGATTTTTGTGCCCGGCCGAGAAGGGTGCAATCTAGGTGGCTCTCCTAAAGAGCTGCTTAGAGTAAAAGTTTTGTTAGGTTTTTTATTTTCAGTGAGTTCTGCTGGCAACAGGCTCACTGCATCGAGGGACTTAGGGGAGAGAAGTGAACTCACCTGCGTGCAGTATGGATTGGCTTCTTAGGCTACTGGACACCATTAGCTCCAGAGGGAGTCGGAACACCGGTCTCACCCTTGGGTTCGTCCCGGAGCCGCGCCGCCGACCCCCTTGCAGATGCCGAAAAGTGAAGAGGTCCAGAAACCGGCGGCAGAAGACTTTTCAGTCTTCATAAGGTAGCGCACAGCACTGCAGCTGTGCGCCATTGTTGTCAGCACACTTCATAGCAGCGGTCACTGAGGGTGCAGGGCGCTGGGGGGGGCGCCCTGGGCAGCAATGATAGTACCTTATTCTGGCTAAAAATACATCACATATAGCCCCTGGGGGCTATATGGATGTATTTAACCCCTGCCAGGTCTCAGAAAAACGGGAGAAGAAGCCAGCCGAAAAGGGGGCGGGGCCTATTCTCCTCAGCACACAGCGCCATTTTCCCTCACAGAAATGCTGGTGGGAAGGCTCCCAGGCTCTCCCCTGCACTGCACTACAGAAACAGGGTTAAAACAGAGAGGAGGGGCACTTATTTGGCGATATGACTATATATATTAAAATGCTATAAGGGAAAAACACTTATATAAAGGTTGTCCCTGTATAATTATAGCGTTTTTGGTGTGTGCTGGCCCACTCTCCCTCTGTCTCCCCAAAGGGCTAGTGGGGTCCTGTCCTCTATCAGAGCATTCCCTGTGTGTGTGCTGTGTGTCGGTACGTGTGTGTCGACATGTATGAGGACGATGTTGGTGAGGAGGCGGAGCAATTGCCTGTAATGGTGATGTCACTCTCTAGGGAGTCGACACCGGAATGGATGGCTTATTTAAGGAATTACGTGATAATGTCAACACGCTGCAAGGTCGGTTGACGACATGAGACGGCCGGCAAACCAATTAGTACCTGTCCAGGCGTCTCAAACACCGTCAGGGGCGTTAAAACGTCCTTTTACCTCAGTCGGTCGACACAGACACGGACACTGACTCCAGTGTCGACGGTGAAGAAACAAACGTATTTTCCTTTAGGGCCACACGTTACTTGTTAAGGGCAATGAAGGAGGTGTTACATATTTCTGATACTACAAGTACCACAAAAAAGGGTATTATGTGGAGTGTGAAAAAACTACCTGTAGTTTCTCTATCGTCCTAGTGGATGCTGGGGTTCCTGAAAGGACCATGGGGAATAGCGGCTCCGCAGGAGACAGGGCACAAAAGTAAAGCTTTCCGATCAGGTGGTGTGCACTGCCTCCTCCCCCTATGACCCTCCTCCAAGCCAGTTAGATTTTTGTGCCCGGCCGAGAAGGGTGCAATCTAGGTGGCTCTCCTAAAGAGCTGCTTAGAAAAGTTTAGCTTAGGTTTTTTATTTTACAGTGAGTCCTGCTGGCAACAGGATCACTGCAACGAGGGACTTAGGGGAGAAGAAGTGAACTCACCTGCGTGCAGGATGGATTGGCTTCTTGGCTACTGGACATCAGCTCCAGAGGGACGATCACAGATACAGCCTGGATGGTCACCGGAGCCTTGCCGCCGGCCCCCTTGCAGATGCTGAAGTAAGAAGAGGTCCAGAATCGGCGGCAGAAGACTCCTCAGTCTTCTAAAGGTAGCGCACAGCACTGCAGCTGTGCGCCATTTTCCTCTCAGCACACTTCACACGGCAGTCACTGAGGGTGCAGGGCGCTGGGAGGGGGGCGCCCTGGGAGGCAAATGAATACCTATTTTGGCTAAAAATACCTCACATATAGCCTCCGGAGGCTATATGGAGATATTTAACCCCTGCCAGAATCCGTTAAGAGCGGGAGACGAGGCCGCCGAAAAAGGGGCGGGGCCTATCTCCTCAGCACACAGCGCCATTTTCCCTCACAGAAAGGCTGGAGGGAAGGCTCCCAGGCTCTCCCCTGCACTGCACTACAGAAACAGGGTTAAAACAGAGAGGGGGGGCACTAACTTGGCGTTAGAAATATATAAAAAAGATGCTATAAGGGAAAACACTTATATAAGGTTGTCCCTATATAATTATAGCGTTTTTGGTGTGTGCTGGTAAACTCTCCCTCTGTCTCTCCAAAGGGCTAGTGGGTCCTGTCCTCTATCAGAGCATTCCCTGTGTGTGTGCTGTGTGTCGGTACGTGTGTGTCGACATGTATGAGGACGATGTTGGTGAGGAGGCGGAGCAATTGCCTGTAATGGTGATGTCACTCTCTAGGGAGTCGACACCGGAATGGATGGCTTATTTAGGGAATTACGTGATAATGTCAACACGCTGCAAGGTCGGTTGACGACATGAGACGGCCGACAAACAATTAGTACCGGTCCAGACGTCTCAAAAACACCGTCAGGGGTTTTAAAACGCCCGTTTACTTTAGTCGGTCGACACAGACACGGACACTGAATCCAGTGTCGACGGTGAATAAACAAACGTATTCCTTATTAGGGCCACACGTTAAAGGCAATGAAGGAGGTGTTTCATATTTCTGATACTACAAGTACCACAAAAGAGGGTATTATGTGGGATGTGAAAAAACTACCGTCGTTTTTCCTGAATCAGATAAATTAAATAAAGTGTGTGATGATGCGTGGGTTCCCCCCGATAGAAAATTATGGGCGGTATACCCTTTTCCGCCAGAAGTTAGGGCGCGTTGGGAAACACCCCTTAGGGTGGATAAGGCGCTCACACGCTTATCAAAACAAGTGGCGGTACCGTCTATAGATAGGGCCGTCCTCAAGGACCAGCTGACAGGAGGCTGGAAAATATCATAAGTATATACACACATACTGGTGTTATACTGCGACCAGCGATCGCCTCAGCCTGGATGTGCAGAGCTGGGGTGGCTTGGTCGGATTCCCTGACTAAAAATATTGATACCCTTGACAGGGACAGTATTTTATTGACTATAGAGCATTTAAAGGATGCATTTCTATATATGCGAGATGCACAGAGGGATATTTGCACTCTGGCATCAAGAGTAAATGCGATGTCCATATCTGCCAGAAGATGTTATGGACACGACAGTGGTCAGGTGATGCAGATTCCAAACGGCACAAAGGTGTATTGCCGTATAAAGGAAGAGGAGTTATTTGGGGTCGGTCCATCGGACCTGGTGGCCACGGCAACTGCTGGAAAATCCGCCGTTTTTACCCTAAGTCACATCTCTGCAGAAAAAGACACCGTCTTTTCAGCCTCAGTCCTTTCGTCCCTATAAGATCATATCTGCCCAGGGATAGAGGAAAGGGAAGAAGACTGCAGCAGGCAGCCCATTCCCAGGAACAGAAGCGTTCCACCGCTTCTGACAAGTTCTCAGCATGGCGCTGAGACCGTACAGGACCCCTGGATCCTACAAGTAGTATCCCAGGGGTACAGATTGGAATGTCGAGACGTTTCCCCTTCGCAGGCTCCTGAAGTCGGCTTTACCAAGGTCTCCCTCCGACAAGGAGGCAGTATGGGAAAAAATTCACAAGCTGTATTCCCAGCAGGTGATAATTAAATTACCCCTCCTACTACAAGAAAAGGGGTATTATTCCACACTATATTGTGGTACTGAAGCCAGAAGGCTAGGTGAGACTTATTCTAAAAATTTTTTTGAACACTTACAAAGGTTCAAATCAAGATGGAGTCACTCAGAGCAGTGATAACGAACCAGGAAGAAGGGGACTATATAGTGTCCCGGGACATCAGGGATGCTTACCTCCATGTCCCAAATTTGCCCTTCTCACTAAGGGTACCTCAGGTTCGTGGTGCAGAACTGTCACTATCAGTTTCAGACGCTGCCGTTTGGATTGTCCACGGCACCCCGGGTCTTTACCAAGGTAATGGCCGAAATGACGATTCTTCTTCGAAGAAAAGGCGTCTTAATTATCCCTTACTTGGACGATCTCCTGATAAGGGCATAGTCCAGGGAACAGTTGGAGGTCGGAGTAGCACTATCTCGGATACTGCTACAACAGCACGGGTGGATTCTAAATATTCCAAAATCGCAGCTGATCCCGACGACACGTCTGCTGTGACTAGGGATGATTCTGGACACAGTCCAGAAAAAGGTGTTTCTCCCGGAAGAGAAAGCCAGGGAGTTATCCGAGCTAGTCAGGAACCTCCTAAAAACAGTGCATCATTGCACAAGGGTCCTGGTAAAAATGGTGGCTTCCTACGAAGAAATTCCATTCGGCAGATTTCACGCAAGAACTTTTCAGTGGGATCTGCTGGACAAATGGTCCGGATCGCATCTTCAGATGCATCAGCGGATAACCCTATATCCAAGGACAAGGGTGTCTCTCCTGTGGTGGTTATAGAGTGCTCATCTTCTAGAGGGCCGCAGATTCGGCATTCAGGATTGGATGCTGGTGACCACGGAGCCCAGCCCGAGAGGCTGGGGAGCAGTCACACAAGGAAAAAATTTCCAGGGAGTGTGATCAAGTCTGGAGACTTTTCTCCACATAAATATACTGGAGCTAAGGGTAAATTTATAATGCTCTAAGCTTAGCAAGACCTCTGCTTCAAGGTCAGCCGGTATTGATCCAGTGGGAAAAACATCACGGCAGTCGCCCACGTAAACAGACAGGGCGACACAAGAAGCAGGAGGGCAATGGCAAAAACTGCAAGGACTTTTCGCTGGGCGGAAAATCATGTGATAGCACTGTCAGCAGTGTTTCATCCCGGGAATGGAAACTGGGAAGCAGACTTCCTCAGCAGGCACGACCTCCACCCGGGAGAGTGGAAGTTTTTTCCACATGATTGTAAACCGTTGGGAAATACCAAAGGTGGACATGATGGCGTCCCGTCTGAACAAAAAACGGGACAGGTATTGCGCCAGGTCAAGAGACCCTCAGGCAATAGCTGTGGACGTTCTGGTAACACCGTGGGTGTACCAGTCGGTGTATGTGTTCCCTCCTCTGCTTCTCATACCTAAGGTGCTGAGAATTATAAGACGTAGAGGAGTAAGAACTATACTCATGGCTCCGGATTGGCCAAGAAGGACTTGGTACCCGGAACTTCAAGAGATGCTTACAGAGGTCTTATGGCCTCTGCCGCTAAGAAGGGACTTGCTTCAGCAAGTACCATGTCTGTTCCAAGACTTACCGCAGCTGCGTTTGTCGGCATGGCGGTGGAAAGCCGGATCCTAAGGGAAAAAGGCATTCCGGAAGAGGTCATTCCTACCCTGGTCAAAGCCAGAAAGGAGGTGACCGCACAACATTATCACCACATGTGGCGAAAATATGTTGCGTGGTGTGAGGCCAGGAAGGCCCCACAAAGAAATTTCAACTCGGTCGTTTCCTGCATTTCCTGCAAACAGGAGTGTCTATGGGCCTCAAATTGGGGTCCATTAAGGTTCAAATTTCGGCCCTGTCGATTTTCTTCCAGAAAGAATTGGCTTCAGTTCCTGAAGTCCAGAAGTTTGTCAAGGGAGTATTGCATATACAACCCCCTTTTGTGCCTCCAGTGGCACTGTGGGATCTCAACGTAGTTCTGGGATTCCTCAAATCACATTGGTTTAAAACCAGTCAAATCTGTGGATTTGAAGCATCTCACATGAAAAGTGACCATGCTCTTGGCCCTGGCCTGGACCAGGCGAGTGTCAAATTGGTGGTTTTTTCTCAAAAAAGCCCATATCGGTTTGTCCATTCGGACAGGGCAGAGCTGCGGACTCGTCCCCAGTTCTCTCCCTAAGGTGGTGTCAGTGTTTCACCTGAACCAGCTTATTGTGGTGCCTTGCACCTACTAGGGACTTGGAGGACTCCAAGTTGCTAGATGTTGTCAGGGCCCTGAAAATATGTTCCAGGACGGCTGGAGTCAGGAAAACTGACTTGCTGTTATCCTGTATGCACCCAACAAACTGGGTGCTCTTGCTTCTAAGCAGACTATTGCTAGTTGGATGTGTAATACAATTCAGCTTGCACATTCTGTGGCAGGCCTGCCACAGCCAAAATATGTAAATGCCCATTCCACAAGGAAGGTGGGCTCATCTTGGGCGGCTGCCCGAGGGGTCTCGGCTTTACAACTTTGCCGAGCAGCTACTTGGTCAGGGGCAAACACGTTTGCTAAATTCTACAAATTTGATACCCTGGCTAAGGAGGACCTGGAGTTCTCTCATTCGGTGCTGCAGAGTCATCCGCACTCTCCCGCCCGTTTGGGAGCTTTGGTATAATCCCCATGGTCCTTTCCGGAACCCCAGCATCCACTAGGACGATAGAGAAAATAAGAATTTACTTACCGATAATTCTATTTCTCGGAGTCCGTAGTGGATGCTGGGCGCCCATCCCAAGTGCGGATTATCTGCAATACTTGTACATAGTTACAAAAATCGGGTTATTATTGTTGTGAGCCATCTTTTCAGAGGCTCCGCTGTTATCATACTGTTAACTGGGTTTAGATCACAAGTTGTACGGTGTGATTGGTGTGGCTGGTATGAGTCTTACCCGGGATTCAAAATTCCTCCCTTATTGTGTACGCTCGTCCGGGCACAGTACCTAACTGGCTTGGAGGAGGGTCATAGGGGGAGGAGCCAGTGCACACCACCTGATCGGAAAGCTTTACTTTTGTGCCCTGTCTCCTGCGGAGCCGCTATTCCCCATGGTCCTTTCAGGAACCCCAGCATCCACTACGGACTCCGAGAAATAGAATTATCGGTAAGTAAATTCTTTTTTTTTCCTGAATCAGATAAATTAAATGAAGTGTGTGATGATGCGTGGGTTTCCCCCGATAGAAAATTATTGGCGGTATACCCTTTCCCGCCAGAAGTTAGGGCGCGTTGGGAAACACCCCTTAGGGTGGATAAGGCGCTCACACGCTTATCAAAACAAGTGGCGGTACCGTCTCCAGATAGGGCCGCCCTCAAGGAGCCAGCTGATAGGAGGCTGGAAAATATCCTAAAAAGTATATACACACATACTGGTGTTATACTGCGACCAGCGATCGCCTCAGCCTGGATGTGCAGCGCTGGGGTGGCTTGGTCGGATTCCCTGACTGAAAATATTGATACCCTTGACAGGGACAGTATTTTATTGACTATAGAGCATTTAAAGGATGCATTTCTATATATGCGAGATGCACAGAGGGATATTTGCACTCTGGCATCAAGAGTAAGTGCGATGTCCATATCTGCCAGAAGTTGTTTATGGACACGACAGTGGTCAGGTGATGCAGATTCCAAACGGCACATGGAAGTATTGCCGTATAAAGGAGAAAAAGACAACGTCTTTTCAGCCTCAGTCCTTTCGTCCCCATAAGGGCAAGCGGGCAAAAGGCCAGTCATATCTGCCATGGGATAGAGGAAAGGGAAGAAGACTGCAGCAGGCAGCCCATTCCCAGAAACAGAAGCCCTCCACCGCTTCTGCCAAGTCCTCAGCATGACGCTGGGGCCGTACAAGCGGACTCAGGTGCGATGGGGGGGGGTCGTCTCAAGAGTTTCAGCACGCAGTGGGCTCACTCGCAAGTGGACCCCTGGATCCTACAAGTAGTATCCCAGGGGTACAGATTGGAAATTCGAGACGTCTCCCCCTCGCAGGTTCCTGAAGTCTGCTTTACCAACGTCTCCCTCCGACAGGGAGGCAGTAGTGGAAACAATTCACAAGCTGTATTCCCAGCAGGTGATAATCAAAGTACCCCTCCTACAACAAGGAAAGGGGTATTATTCCACACTATATTGTGGTACTGAAGCCAGACGGCTCGGTGAGACCTATTCTAAATCTGAAATAGTTGAACACTTACATACAAAGGTTCAAATCAAGATGGAGTCACTCAGAGCAGTGATAGCGAACCAGGAAGAAGGGGACTATATGGTGTCCCGGGACATCAGGGATGCTTACCTCCATGTCCCAATTTGCCCTTCTCACCAAGGGTACCTCAGGTTCGTGGTACAGAACTGTCACTATCAGTTTCAGACGCTGCCGGTTGGATTGTCCACGGCACCCCGGGTCCTTACCAAGGTAATGGCCGAAATGATGATTCTTCTTCAAAGAAAATGGACGATCTCCTGATAGGGGCAAGGTCCAGAGAACAGTTGGAGGTCGGAGTAGCACTATCTCAAGTAGTTCTACGACAGCACGGGTGGATTCTAAATATTCCAAAACCGCAGCTGTTTCCGACGACACGTCTGCTGTTCCTAGGGATGATTCTGGACACAGTCCAGAAAAAGGTGTTTCTCCCGGAGAAGAAAGCCAGGGAGTTATCCGAGCTAGTCAGGAACCTCCTAAAACCAGGAAAAGTGTCAGTGCATCATTGCACAAGGGTCCTGGGAAAAATGGTGTCTTCTTACGAAGCGATTCCATTCGGTAGATTTCACGCAAGAACTTTTCAGTGGGATCTGCTGGAAAAATGGTCCGGATCGCATCTTCAGATGCATCAGCGGATAACCCTGTCTCCAAGGACAAGGGTGTTTCTTCTGCGGTGGCTGCAGAGTGCTCATCTACTAAAGGGCCGCAGACTCGGCATTCAGGACTGGGTCCTGGTGACCACGGATGCCAGCCTGAGAGGCTGGGGAGCAGTCACACAGGGAAAAAATTTCCAGGGAGTGTGATCAAGTCTGGAGACTTCTCTCCACATAAATATACTGGAGCTAAGGGCAATTTACAATGTTCTAAGCTTAGCAAGACCTCTGCTTCAAGGTCAGCCGGTATTGATCCAGTGGGACAACATCACGGCAGTCGCCCACGTAAACAGACAGGGCGGCACAAGAAGCAGGAGGGCAATGGCAGAAACTGCAAGGATTCTTCGCTGGGCGAAAAATCATGTGATAGCACTGTCAGCAGTGTTCATTCCGGGAGTGGACAACTGGGAAGCAGACTTCCTCAGCAGGCACGACCTCCACCCGGGAGAGTGGGGACTTCATCGGGAAGTATTCCACATGATTGTGAACCGTTGGGAAAGACCAAAGGTGGACATGATGGCGTCCCGCCTGAACAAAAAACTGGACAGGTATTGCGCCAGGTCAAGAGACCCTCAAGCAATATCTGTGGACGTTCTGGTAACACCGTGGGTGTACCAGTCGGTGTATGTGTTCCCTCCTCTGCTTCTCATAACCAAGGTACTGAGAATTATAAGACGTAGAGGAGTAAGAACTATACTCGTGGCTCCGGATTGGCCAAGAAGGACGTGGCACCCGGAACTTCAAGAAATGCTCACAGAGGACTCATGGCCTCTGCCGCTAAGAAGGGACTTGCTTCAGCAAGTACCAGGTCTGTTCCAAGACTTACCGCGGCTGCGTTTAACGGCATGGCGGTGGAACGCCAGATCCTAAGGGAAAAAGGCATTCCGGAAGAGGTCATTCCTACCCTGGTCAAAGCCAGGAAGGAGGTGACCGCAAAACATTATCACCACATGTGGCGAAAATATGTTGCGTGGTGTGAGGCCAGGAAGGCCCCACGAAGAAATTTCAACTCGGTCGATTCCTGCATTTCCTGCAAACAGGAGTGTCTATGGGCCTCAAATTGGGGTCCATTAAGGTTCAAATTTCGGCCCTGTAAATTTTCTTCCAGAAAGAATTGGCTTCAGTTCCTGAAGTCCAGAAGTTTGTCAAGGGAGTATTGCATATACAACCCCCTTTTTGTGCCTCCAGTGGCACTGTGGGATCTCAACGTAGTTCTGGGATTCCTCAAATCACATTTTAAACCGCTCAAATCTGTGGATTTGAAATATCTCACATGGAAAGTGACCATGCTGTTGGCCCTGGCCTCGGCCAGGCGAGTGTCAGAATTGGCGGCTTTGTCTCACAAAAGCCATATCTGATTGTCCATTCGGACAGGGCAGAACTGCGGACTCGTCCCCAGTTTCTTCCTAAGGTGGTGTCAGCGTTTCACCTGAACCAGCTTATTGTGGTACCTGCGGCTACTAGGGACTTGGAGGACTCCAAGTTGCTAGATGTTGTCAGGGCCCTGAAAATATAGGTTTCCAGGACGGCTGGAGTCAGGAAAACTGACTCGCTGTTATCCTGTATGCACCCAACAAACTGGGTGCTCTTGCTTCTAAGCAGACGATTGCTCGTTGGATTTGTAGCACATTTCAACTTGCACATTCTGTGGCAGGCCTGCCACAGTCTAAATCTGTCAAGGCCCATTCCACAAGGAAGGTGGGCTCATCCTGGGCGGCTGCCCGAGGGGTCTCGGCATTACAACTCTGCCGAGCAGCTACGTGGTCGGGGGAGAACACGTTTGTAAAATTCTACAAATTTGATACCCTGGCTAAAGAGGACCTGGAGTTCTCTCATTCGGTGCTGCAGAGTCATCCGCACTCTCCCGCCCGTTTGGGAGCTTTGGTATAATCCCCATGGTCCTGACGGAGTCCCCAGCATCCACTAGGACGTCAGAGAAAATAAGATTTTACTTACCGATAAATCTATTTCTCGTAGTCCGTAGTGGATGCTGGGCGCCCATCCCAAGTGCGGATTGTCTGCAATACTTGTACATAGTTATTGTTACAAAAATCTGGTTATTATTGTTGTGAGCCATCTTTTCAGAGGCTCCGCTGTTATCATGCTGTTAACTGGGTTCAGATCACAGGTTGTACAGTGTGATTGGTGTGGCTGGTAGGAGTCTTACCCGGGATTCAAAATCCTTCCTTATTGTGTACGCTCGTCCGGGCACAGTATCCTAACTGAGGCTTGGAGGAGGGTCATAGGGGGAGGAGCCAGTGCACACCACCTGATCCTAAAGCTTTTACTTTTGTGCCCTGTCTCCTGCGGAGCCGCTATTCCTCCATGGTCCTGACGGAGTCCCCAGCATCCACTACGGACTACGAGAAATAGATTTATCGGTAAGTAAAATCTTATTATAATGATCTAAATCCCATTTATAAAACTATATTAATGCCCCTAGATATCCTATTCCCAATATAACAAATTTCCACTAAGGGAACCTTACACCGATTACATCTGAATATAAAGACCGTCTATAAAAAACTACATAGACCACTTTGCTCATTTAGGCCTTTTGGGGCCAAAGTATCAAGTTTGAAAATCCAAAGACTTTCCAACTGGAGAAGTCTCTTTCCCCTATCTCCCCCACGGATAGATACTGGGATGTGATCAATTAATTTACTTCTAATACTAGGGATGTGATCAATTAATTTACTTCTAGCAATGCTGTGAGATATCTGCACACAGTGGCGCGCCATCGGCTGGTCACTGGTACCTGTTTCCAAGGCCGCTCTTATAGCCGACCTGTGATTGGCCATCCTCTCTCTAAACTGACATTCTGTCTTGCCCACGTAGTAAAGACCACATGGGCAAGACAGAACGTAGATGACAAAACGCAAAGTACAAGTAAGCGGATAGTTAATGGTAAATTTCCTACCAGACCTAGGGTGATTAATGGTATCGCCTACCAATAGAGATCTACAAGTTACACACCCTATACAAGGAAAACATCCAGGTTTTCTAGAAAGAAAATGTTGGACCGGTTTTGGTTTAGTTAGCTCAGTGACATCCAACTTTACCAGCATATCCTTTAAGTTTTTACCTCTAGAATATGCTGGCATAATACGGGTACCAAAATCACCTGGGAGATCTTTGTCAGAATTTATGATGGGCCAGATTTTTTAAATATCTTTATTCGTTCTAACACTAGCACCAGTATATTTATTTACCCATGAACCAGGTGGTGAGGGCCAGCATAGAGAAGGCGCTTGACCTCTAGCCCCTCCCCCAGCTCCGGGCGCCATCTACTGCTGGTGTTTCCGCCCTAGAGCTGCCTCACACACTCCCTCACTCCCTGACTGAGATGCTGGGCACCAACTTCTAAGAATAGCTGCGACTGGTCTCCGGGACTGCAGGGCAAAGTTTCCTCTGTAAATCCGCCTGTATATCAGCGCTGTGATTTTACACACACTTATTCACACAAGTATTCCACATGTCGATATTAAGACAGCGTTAGTTAAGAACAAGTGTACCTGTGCCAGAATATATTGCCTCAGACGGTGTATGTGTGTGTATATATGTATATGTGTGTGTATATATGTATGTATGTATGTATATATATATATATATATATATATATATATATGTATTTATATGTATATGTATATATACATGTATGTATTTATATGTATATGTATATATATATATATATATATATATATATATATATATATATATGAAGTCGTTTGGGTAGCACTCCCGCTATAGTGTACAAATGTCCCGGCGCCCTCCTAGGTACCTTGGCAGGTCCAAACAATAGAAGCAGTGTGCGGCGGCACTCGGAAAAATACCCTGGTACAGCAGAGTTGATTACAACGTTTCGGAGCTTTAATTTCTCTGACGTCCTAGTGGATGCTGGGAACTCCGTAAGGACCATGGGGAATAGACGGGCTCCGCAGGAGACTGGGCACTCTTAAAAGAAAGATTAGGTACTATATCTGGTGTGCACTGGCTCCTCCCTCTATGCCCCTCCTCCAAACCTCAGTTAGAATCTGTGCCCGGCCAGAGCTGGATGCACTTAGTGGGCTCTCCTGAGCTCACTAGAAAAGAAAGTATATTTTAGGTTTTTTATTTTCAGTGAGATCTGCTGGCAACAGACTCACTGCTACGAGGGACTGAGGGGAGAGAAGCAAACCTACCTGCTTGCAGCTAGCTTGTGCTTCTAAGGCTACTGGACACCATTGGCTCCAGAGGGATCGATCACAGGGCCCGACCTCGATCGTCCGTTCCCGGAGCCGCGCCGCCGTCCCCCTTGCAGAGCCAGAAGACGGAAGATAAAGATGAAAAACGGCGGCTGAAGACTCCTGTCTTCATTAAGGTAGCGCACAGAACTGCAGCTGTGCGCCATTGCTCCCATAGCACACCACACACTCCGGTCACTGTTGGGTGCAGGGCGCTGTGGGGGCGCCCTGGGCAGCAATTAGTTTACTTTTTGGCACAAATAGCACATAATACAGTGTATAACACTGTATATGTGCAAAAACCCCCGCCATTAACATTATAAAAAAAAAAGCGGGAGAAGCCCGCCGCTGAAGGGGCGGGGCTATCTTCCTCAGCACAGCCAGCGCCATTTTCTCTTCACAGCTCCGCTGGAAGGACGCTCCCCAGGCTCTCCCCTGCAGTATCCAGTACAACAATGGTAAAAAAGAGAGGGGGGGCACATAAATTTAGGCGCAAATTGGTCTTAATAAGCAGCTATTGGGAAAAATCACTCAGTATAGTGATAATCCCTGTGTTATATAGCGCTGTGGTGTGTGCTGGCATACTCTCTCTCTGTCTCCCCAAAGGACTTTGTGGGGTCCTGTCCTCAGTCAGAGCATTCCCTGTGTGTGTGCGGTGTGTCGGTACGGCTGTGTCGACATGTTTGATGTGGAGGCGGAGCAGGAGCCGATAAGTGTGATGTCTCCCCCTACGGGGCCGACACCGGAGTGGATGGATATGTGAAAGGTATTAACCGACAGTGTCAACTCTTTACATAAAAGGTTTGATGACGTAACAGCCTTGGGACAGCCGGCATCTCAGCCCGCGCCTGCCCAGGCGTCTCAGAGGCCATCAGGGGCTCAAAAACGCCCGCTAGCTCAGATGGCAGACACAGATGTCGACACGGAGTCTGACTCCAGTGTAGACGAGGATGAGACAAATGTACAGTCCACAAGGGCCATCCGATGCATGATTACGGCAATGAAAAATGTTTTGCACATTTCTGACATTAACCCGGTTACTACTAAAAAGGGTATTATGTTTGGGGAGAAAAAGCAGCCAGTGACTTTTCCCCCATCTGATGAATTAAATGACTTGTGTGAAGAAGCGTGGTGTTCCCCTGATAGAAACTAGTGATTTCTAAGAGGTTACTGATGGCGTACCCTTTCCCGCCAACGGATAGGTTACGCTGGGAGACATCCCCTAGGGTGGACAAGGCGCTCACACGATTATCTAAAAGGGTGGCACTGACGTCTCAGGATACGGCCGCCCTAAAGAAGCCTGCAGATAGAAAGCAGGAGGCTATCCTGAAGTCTGTAAATACACACTCAGGTACTATACTGAGACCTGCTATTGCTTCAGCATGGATGTGTAGTGCTGCAGCAGCATGGTCTGATACCCTGTCAGACAACATTGATACCCTCGACAGGGATGCTATTTTGCTAACCATAGAGCATATAAAGGACGTTGTCTTGTATATGAGGGATGCACAGAGGGACATTTGCCGGCTGGCATCTAGAATTAATGCAATGTCCATTTCTGCCAGGAGAGTATTATGGACTCGGCAGTGGACAGGTGATGCTGATTCTAAAAGGCACATGGAGGTTTTGCCTTATAAGGGTGAGGAATTGTTTGGGGACGGTCTCTCGGACCTCGTATCCACAGCAACAGCTGGGAAGTCGACTTTTTTACCTCAGGTTTCCTCACAGCCTAAGAAAGCACCGTATTATCAAGTACAGTCCTTTCGGCCTCAGAAAGGCAAGCGGGTCAGAGGCGCATCCTTTCTGCCCAGAGGCAGGGGTAGAGGGAAAAAGCTGCACCAGACAGCCAGTTCCCAGGAACAAAAATCCTTCCCTGCTTCCACTAAGTCCACCGCATGACGCTGGGGCTCCACAGGTGGAGCCAGGTGCGGTGGGGGCGCGTCTCCGGAACTTCAGCGACCAGTGGGTTTGCTCACAGGTGGATCTCTGGGTTATACAAGTGGTATCTCAGGGATGCATGCTGGAGTTCGAGGCAACTCCCCCTCGCCGTTACCTCAAATCAGCCTTGCCAGCGGCTCCCAGGGAAAGGGAGGTAGTGCTGGCGGCTATTCACAAGCTGTACCTTCAGCAGGTGATAATCATGGTTCCCCTCCTTCAACAGGGACGGGGTTACTATTCCACAATGTTTGTGGTACCGAAACCAGACGGTTCGGTGAGACCCATTCTAAATTTGAAATCCTTGAACACTTATGTAAGGAAGTTCAAGTTCAAAATGGAATCGCTCAGGGCGGTTATTGCAAGCCTGGAAGAGGGGGATTTTATGGTGTCGCTGGACATCAAGGACGCTTATCTGCATGTCCCCATTTACCCACCTCACCAGGAGTACCTCAGGTTTGTGGTACAGGACTGTCATTACCAATTCCAGACGTTGCCGTTTGGTCTGTCCACGGCACCGAGGGTATTTACCAAGGTAATGGCCGAAATGATGATACTCCTTCGGAAGAAGGGAGTTATAATTATCCCGTACTTGGACGATCTCCTTATAAAGGCGAGGTCCAAGGAGCAGTTGTTAGTCAACGTAGCACTATCTCGGGAAGTGCTGCAACAGCACGGCTGGATTCTGAATATCCCAAAGTCGCAGCTGATTCCTGCGACGCGTGTGCTGTTCTTGGGCATGATTCTGGACACAGAACAGAAGAAGGTGTTTCTCCCGGTGGAGAAGGCCCAGGAATTGTCATCTCTGGTCAGGGACCTCCTGAAACCAAAACAGGTGTCGGTGCATCACTGCACGCGAGTCCTGGGAAAGATGGTAGCTTCTTACGAAGCAATTCCCTTCGGCAGATTCCATGCAACGATCTTTCAGTGGGATCTGTTAGACAAGTGGTCCGGATCGCATCTTCAGATGCATCGGCTGATCACCCTGTCCCCGAGGGCCAGGGTGTCTCTGCTGTGGTGGCTGCAGAAGGCTCATCTTCTCGAGGGCCGCAGATTCGGCATACAGGACTGGGTCCTGGTGACCACTGATGCAAGCCTCCGAGGTTGGGGGGCAGTCACTCAGGGAAGGAACTTCCAAGGACTGTGGTCAAGTCAGGAGACTTCCCTTCACATAAATATTCTGGAACTAAGGGCCATTTACAACGCCCTGAGTCAAGCAGAACCCCTGCTTCAAAACCAACCGGTGCTGATTCAGTCAGACAACATCACGGCGGTCGCCCATGTAAACCGACAGGGCGGCACAAGAAGCAGGATGGCGATGGCAGAAGCCACAAGGATTCTCAGATGGGCGGAGAATCACGTGCTAGCACTGTCGGCAGTGTTCATTCCGGGAGTGGTCAACTGGGAAGCAGACTTCCTCAGCAGACACGACCTCCACCCGGGAGAGTGGGGACTTCATCCAGAAGTCTTCACGCTGATTGTAAATCGTTGGGAACGGCCACAGGTAGACATGATGGCGTCCCATCTCAACAAAAAGCTAAAAAAATATTGCGCCAGGTCAAGGGACCCTCAGGCGATAGCTGTGGACGCACTAGTGACAACGTGGGTATACCAGTCGGTTTATGTGTTCCCTCCTCTTCCTCTCATACCCAAGGTACTGAGGGTTGTAAGAAAGAGAGGAGTAAGAACTATACTCATCGTTCCGGATTGGCCAAGAAGAACTTGGTACCCAGAACTACAAGAAATGATCTCAGAGGACCCATGGCCTCTGCCTCTCAGACAGGACCTGTTACAACAGGGGCCCTGTCTGTTCCTAGACTTACTGCGGCTGCGTTTGACGGCATGGCGATTGAACGCCTGATCCTAACGGAAAAGGGCATTCCAGATGAAGTGATTCCTACGCTGATAAAGGCTAGGAAAGACGTGACAGCACAACATTATCACCGTATATGGCGAAAATATGTTGCTTGGTGTGAGGCCAGGAAGGCCCCTACGGAAGAATTCCAGCTGGGTCGATTCCTGCACTTCCTACATCTAGGAGTGACTATGGGCCTAAAATTAGGATCCATAAAGGTCCAGATTTCGTCCCTATCTATTTTCTTTCAAAAAGAACTGGCTTCACTGCCTGAAGTTCAGACGTTTAAGGGAGTGCTGCATATTCAGCCCCCTTTTGTGCCTCTAGTGGCACCTTGGGATCTTAACGTTGTGTTGGATTTCCTGAAATCCCACTGGTTTGAGCCACTTAAGACCGTGGAGCTAAAATATCTCACGTGGAAAGTGGTCATGCTATTGGTCTTAGCTTCGGCTAGGCGTGTGTCAGAATTGGCGGCTGTGTCGTGTAAAAGCCCTTATCTGATCTTCGATATGGACAGGGCAGAATTGAGGACTCGTCCCCAATTTCTCCCTAAGGTGGTATCAGCGTTTCATTTGAACCAACCTATTGTGGTGCCTGCGGCTACTAGGGACTTGGAGGACTCCAAGTTACTAGATGTAGTCAAGGCTTTGAAAATATATATAGCCAGGACGGCTGGAGTCAGGAAAACTGACTCGCTGTTTATCCTGCATGCGCCCAACAAGCTGGGTGCTCCTGCTTCAAAGCAAACTATTGCGCGCTGGATCTGTAGCGCGATTCAGCAAGCTCATTCTGCGGCAGGATTGCCGCATCCTAAATCAGTAAAAGCCTATTCCACAAGGAAGGTGGGCTCTTCTTGGGCGGCTTCCCGAGGGGTCTCGGCTTTACAGCTTTGCCGAGCTGCTACTTGGTCGGGTTCAAACACATTTGCTAAGTTCTACAAGTTTGATACCCTGGCTGAGGAGGACCTTGCCTTTGCTCATTCGGTGCTGCAGAGTCATCCGCACTCTCCCTCCCGTTTGGGAGCTTTGGTATAATCCCCATGGTCCTTACGGAGTTCCCAGCATCCACTAGGACGTCAGAGAAAATAAGAATTTGCTCACCGGTAATTCTATTTCTCGTAGTCCGTAGTGGATGCTGGGCGCCCGTCCCAAGTGCGGACTTTCTGCAATACATGTATATAGTTATTGCTTAACTAAAGGGTTATTGTTATGAGCCATCTGTTACTGAGGCTCAGTTGTTGTTCATACTGTTAACTGGGTATGGTTATCACGAGTTGTACAGTGTGATTGGTGTGGCTGGTATGAGTCTTACCCTGGATTCCAAATCCTTTCCTGGTAATGTCCGCTCTTCCGGACACAGTTTCCCTAACTGAGGTCTGGAGGAGGGGCATAGAGGGAGGAGCCAGTGCACACCAGATATAGTACCTAATCTTTCTTTTAGAGTGCCCAGTCTCCTGCGGAGCCCGTCTATTCCCCATGGTCCTTACGGAGTTCCCAGCATCCACTACGGACTACGAGAAATAGAATTACCGGTGAGTAAATTCTTATTATTCCTCATACATATATATCTATAGATCTCCTATACATTAGCCCAAGTCTGTGACTGTGCTGGGCGGAGTCACAGGCACAGATCTGGGCGGCTGGATGCAGGGCAGGAACAGTCCCCTCCCTCTGTCCACCCATCCCCGCCCAGTTCCCTCCCCATCTCCGCCCCTTCCCCCTCTCTCCCCCCTCCCCGTACACTCCCTGCACCTGGTGACACTGCAGCCGAGGACTGTAAGCGGCGCTCTCACCACTGCCTGCCGCACAGTGTGGAGGAGAACCAACGCTGACAGCCGCACCCGCGGCGCACACACCACCCAACACCTCCACCCGCCGCACACGGGCCGCGCCATCCACAGAATCCACCCCACCCAACCACGGCCCGCGGCATCCCGCACCCTCCCACCCGCGGCATCCACCCCACCCGCGGCACTCCCGCACCCTTTCCCACCCGCGGCACGCACCCCTCCCCCACCCTCGGCACGCACCTCTCCCCCACCCGTGGCACCCCTCCCCCACCCGCGACACTCTTGCCCCTCCCCCCACCTGCGGCACTCCCTCCCCCCACCCGCAGCACCCCTCCCCCACCCCGGCACACACCCCTCCCCCACCCTCGGCACTCCCTCCCCCACCCGCGGCATTCCCGCCCCCTCCCCCACCCCTGGCACACACCCCTCCCCCACCCGCTGCACTCCCGCCCCCTCCCCCACCCGTAACACCCACACCCCGCAAAACCCCATGCCCCTCCCCCACCCGCACCACCTCCACCCCTATACCAATCTCTCCCCCCGCTACACCCTCCACCCCTCCCCCACCCGCAGCATCCACCACATCCGCACCCCCCACCCACAGCACCCACCACATTCGCCCCCCACCCGCGGCACACACCCCTCCCCCACCAACGGCACTCCCGCCGCCTCCCGTAACACCCACAACCAGTAAAACCCACCGTCCCAACCCCAAAAACCCCGCACCACCCCCATACCTACCTCTCCCCCCTGCAACCCACCACCCTACCCGCGGCATCCACCACATACGCCCCCCACCCGTGGCACACGCCCCTCCACCACCTAAACACCCACGGCACCCACAGCATCCTCCACATCCACCCTCCTCCCGCGGCACACGTCCCTCCCCCACCCGCGGCACTCCTGCCCCTTCCCCACCCATAGCACCCGCACCCCCACCCCTCCACCACCCGCAGCACTCCCTCCCCCAACCGCAACACCCCTTCCCCACCCGTGGCACCCACCACATCCGTCCCTCACCCGCGGGACATGCCCCCTCCCCCACCCGTAGCACCTACAACCCACAACCCCCCCTCCCCCACCGGCGGCACCCCTGCACCTCCCCCCCCCCTCCTACACCCACGCACCCTCCACCCCACCTGCGGCAACCCAGCACCACCCTTATACCCACTTCTCGCCCCTGCACCCTACAACCCACCCGCCCCTCCCGCACCCTTGGCACCCACCACATCTGCTTCAGACGCCCCTCCCCCGCTCACTGCACCCCCTCACATCCCCCACCCCCATACCCCCCTCCCGCACCCACCACACGTAGCACCTCGGACACCATCCGCAGCCGCTACAAGTGATTCCCTGAATCGCGGTGATCAGCGGCACGGATACGCACCTCCACATCACTGAACCCACCCCCTTTCCAAACCCCCCACACACACACACACACACTGAACTTCTGTGAGTATAGTTGCTACCAATGGACATTGGATTCATAAGAAACACTAATGCTGTGTCCATTATGTGTCTAAGCGACACTGATACCTGTGGCCATTGTGTATAAGTGGCGCTGCTACCTGTGGGCACTGTGTGTATAAACGCCACTGCTACCTGTGGCCACTGTGTGTATAAGCTCCTCTGTTACCTATGGGAATTGTGTCTAGAAGTGACGCTGCTACCGGTGTTCATTGTGTGTATAAGCACCACTGCTGTGGCCACTGTGTGTATAAGCGCCTCTGCTACCCGTGGCCACTGTGTGTATAAGCGCCTCTGCTACCTGTGGGCACTGTGTGTGTGTGTGTGTGTGTGTGTGTGTGTGTGTGTGTGTGTGTGTGTGTATAAGCGGCTCTGCTACCTGTGGTCACTGTGTGTAACCGGCTCTGCTACCTGTGGTCACTGTGTGTGTGTGTGTGTATAAGCACCACTGCTACCTGTGGCCACTGTATGTATAAGCGCCTCTGCTACCCGTGGCCCCTGTGTGTGTATAAGCGGCTCTGCTACCTGTGGTCACTGTGTGTATAAGCGGCTCTGCTACCTGTGGTCACTGTGTGTATAAGCGGCTCTGCTACCTGTGGTCACTGTGTGTATAAGCGGCTCTGCTACCTGTGGCCACTACCTGTGGGCACCGTGTGTGTATAAGCGGCTCTGCTACCTGTGGTCACTGTGTGTATAAGCGGCTCTGCTACCTGTGGCCACTGTGTGTGTGTGTATAAGCGGCTCTGCTACCTGTGGGCACTGTGTGTGTATAAGCGCCTCTGCTACCTGTGGGCACTGTGTGTATAAGCGGCTCTGCTACCTGTGGGCACTGTGTGTGTATAAGCGGCTCTGCTACCTGTGGGCACTGTGTGTATAAGCGCCTCTGCTACATGTGGGCACTGTGTGTGTATAAGCGGCTCTGCTACCTGTGGCCACTGTATGTATAAGCGCCTCTGCTACCTGTGGGCACTGTGTATAAGCGCCTCTGCTACCTGTGGGCACTGTGTGTGTATAAGCGGCTTTGCTACCTGTAGGCACTGTGTGTATAAGCGCCTCTGCTACCTGTGGGCACTGTGTGTGTATAAGCGCCTCTGCTACCTGTGGGCACTGTGTGTGTATAAGCGGCTCTGTTACCTGTGGGTATTGTGTGTGTGTATAAGCTGCGCTGCTACCTCTGCCCACTGTGTGGATACACGTATCCATTACCTGTGGCCACTGTGTGTATAAGCAGCGCTGCTACCTGTGTCCATTGTGTGTATACGCGGCTCCATTACCTGTGCCCACTGTGTGTATAAGCTGCGCTGCATACACTAGCAGTATATACTACACTATGTTATTCATTGTGCCCTGCGGCCACTCTTCACGCCCTCACAAAGGCCTACGCCCCCTTGACAATCGCACGCCTTTCCCCCTTGCAATATTTACCCACTAGCATAAAATTTTTGGCAGGTAATACTCCATATAATAACAATTATAGCACAGCTGAAGCCCGTGCAGGGGTTAACGGGTCGTAGCCTTTTGCAACGGTATTTTGTTTTGTAACACCTTGCCTCTCTTTATCCTCTCCCTACCACCCTGCCTCTCCCTATCCTTTACCCATCGCACAGCGTTTCTGTACATTCCCTCCCCTCCCCCTTCCCCCCTACGCCTCTCTTTTCTGTATGCCCTCTATATTGCCCTGCATTTCTGCATCTGTTCTCTACCGGCCTGCGTATGTTCAAAGGAGTGCAGGGGTTAACGGGGCGTAGCCACAAACGACGGTGTGAAGAGTGCCCGTAGGGCGCGATGAATCGCCTAGTATATAATAATTATACACTGCAGCAATGGAAGCCGCACTCAGAGGCTTAGTGAAGGTGCAAAAAAAGCGATTGCTTTAATCAACGTTTCGGGGTGTTACCCACTTCATCAGGATAACAATGTAAACAAACACAAATTTATCATACCTTCGCCAATCCTGTCCACGGTAACTCCCGCCAGACTGCCCGGGACCCCCCGCCAGTGATGCGGCCGGGCCCGGCAGGCATCAGGAGGTTGCCATGGAATCAGCCCAGCATTCTGTAGTCATGGTAACCGGGTGGTCTTCAGTATGCCGGCGGTCGGGCTCCCGGCGCTCAGTATACCGGCGCCGGGAGCCCGACAGCCGGCATACCGACACTTATTCTCCCTCGTGGGGGTCCACGACCCCCCTAAAGGGAGAATAAAATAGCGTGGCGAGCGCAGCGAGCCCGCAAGGGGCTCATTTGCGCTCGCCACACTGTCGGTAAGCCGGCAGTCGGGCTCCCGGCGCCGGTATGCTGGTCGCCGGGAGCCCGGCCGCCGGCATATCGTAGTGAACCCATGGTAACCCGCCATGCGGTGGACTCCACTATGTGTGCACAGTGTAAACAGTGTTTTAGAAGACCCAACACAGCACTCCCTGGGTCTATATAAATATACAAGGCAATACATGCCATGTGTGTCAGAACAAAATCTCCAGCTCAACAGTATCTAACTGGGGATCTATATATGAGCTACTAATAAAAGTAGCATAGAACATATATATAATAATATCTGATAAAAAGACTATGAATGCTGGACAGAGACCTCACAAAACATCATAGAAACATACATACATTCAACTGCATTAATGAATCGTAGCATGAAATTACCATATTAAAATATTACTATATGTATGTGTGTGTGTATATGTATGTATGTGTATATATATATATATATATATATATATATATATATATATATATATATACACACACACACACACACACACACACACACACACACAATTAAGACCCTTTCTTGCGCTGACTCTAAATGAGCTCAGACCACTGAGAAATACCTGTCAGAAGAGATACTAGAATTGGAATAGAGAAAAACAAAGAATTCTCATGGGAGCTGAACCACCACAGATAGCACAGAGTGCAATACAAAATTGTTTATTCATAAAATGAACAATAAATACTGTAGCATTGTCATAAAAACGTCCATGACGTAGATAGATAGAAATTCTTACTAAAGATCATATACATCAATTGAACAACAATACAAAATTTGCAGTAGTCTGGCGAGTTATAATTTGATGATATTTGCTATCAGGTAAGATATCAATTCTTCAACCCGAAAGTTCAGATGTGTGATCTAATCCACAAAATTGTAGAAACCCAACGCGTTTCGTCCGTTAGGTCTTCATCAGGGGTTATAATCTGGGTGGTTTACAGGAAGAGGTATGTAAGTTATCTATCCATTTGTTACAACATTTTCAGTTTTTCAAAAATCTACATACATACCAAATATCTATATTTGCAAATTTCAATGTCCCATCCAGACAATGCCGTGGAAATAAACAATATCCAAATGGACAATATATCTGAAAATATCATCATCAAATTCAACATTAGTATAGAACATAAACATACATACAAAAATCTTTATATTTTTATATATATATATATATATATATATATATATATATATATATATATATATATATATATATATATATATATATATATATATATATATATATATATATATATATATACACACTTTTCTCTTCCGTCCTAGAGGATGCTGGGGACTCCGTAAGGACCATGTGGTATAGACGGGCTCCACAGGAGACATGGGCACTTTAAGACTTTAAATGGGCGTGAACTGGCTCCTCCCTCTATGCCCCTCCTCCAGACTCCAGTTAGATCCTGTGCCCAGAGGAGACTGGTCACACACTAGGGGAGCTCTACTGAGTTTCTCTGGAAAATAGACTTTGTTAGGTTTTTTTATTTTCAGGGAGCACTGCTGGCAACAGGCTCCCTGCTTCGTGGGACTGAGGGGAGAGAAGCAGACCCACTTTCCTAGACTGATGGGCTCTGCTTCTTAGGCTACTGGACACCATTAGCGCCAGAGGGTCTGAACACTGGTGTCGTCTAACTGTTCGTTCCCGTATGCAGTCACATTGTACCGGACTTGGGGGGTAATTCCAAGTTGATCGCAGCAGGAATTCTGTTAGCAATTGGGCAAAACCATGTGCACTGCAGTGGAGGCAGATATAACATGTGCAGAGAGAGTTAGATTTGGGTGTGGTGTGTTCAATCTGCAATCTAATTTGCAGTGTAAAAATAAAGCAGCCAGTATTTACCCTGCACAGAAATAAAATAACCCACCCAAATCTAACGCTCTCTGCAAATGTTATATCTGCCTCCCCTGCAGTGCACATGGGAGGTCATTCCGAGTTGTTCGCTCGCAAGGCGATTTTAGCAGAGTTGCTCATACTAAGCCGCCGCCTACTGGGAGTGAATCTTAGCATCTTAAAATTACGAACGATGTATTCGCAATATTGCGATTACACACCTCGTAGCAGTTTCTGAGTAGCTTCAGACTTACTCGGCATCTGCGATCAGTTCAGTGCTTGTCGTTCCTGGTTTGACGTCACAAACACTCCCAGCGTTCGCCCAGACACTCCTCCGTTTCTCCGGCCACTCCTGCGTTTTTTCCGGAAACGGTAGCGTTTTTTCCCACACGCCCATAAAACGGCCTGTTTCCGCCCAGTAACACCCATTTCCTGTCAATCACATTACGATCGCCAGAACGATGAAAAAGCCGTGAGTAAAATTACGAAGTGCATAGCAAATTTACTTGTCGCAGTGCGGACATTGCGCATTAAGCGGAAAATCGCTGCGATGCGAAGATTTTTACCGAGCGAACAACTCTGAATGATGAGGGCCCTGGTTTTGCCCAACTGCTAAAAAAATTTCCTGCTGCGATCAACTTGGAATTACCCCCTTAGTCGCTGGTGTTGTGTACTGGGGATTTTTTTCACAAGTATTGTACTCTGTCTGGCTGTATCGTATTCATACGCTCTGCGGTTTACATTCACTGAAAATGTCTAACACAATGGGTGGAAAATCCACGGACGCTCCTGTATCATGCAGAGCATGCGCCAAAGATTTGCCTGAGGGGGAAGTTTTGTATGACGGTCTGTGTACTATGTGCCATACATCTTCCAGTCAGTCCGTAGCTCCTGTAACCAATCAAGAGCCTCCTTGAGCAGCGTTCCCAACTATGCTCAATATGCTTGTGACACGCCTTACGCCCCCTATGGTACCTCCTGTGCCATTGCAGCCACATATTGTCCCTATGGTAAATCTGCCTTGGGCGGATAATTTGTCTACCCAGTTGCAGCAATTGAATCAATCCTTGGTTAGACATAAAACTGCCCCAAGCCACTCTCGTGTCACGGGGTCATCTAAGCGGTCCACTTCCTAAGTCAACTAATTAAGGATGGGGAGTATATTGCCCCGTGAGACACTGACACAGTTGCTTCTGACGAGGACTCTACTACTCAGGGTGATGTCCCTGACTTGGTGGTTGCTATTAAGCAGATCCTACAGATCACTGATGATGATGAGGATTCCACTATGGTGTCTAAGAAACCTGATAAGCTTAAATGTCAGATGGTAACTAAAACTTTATCAACGCATTTAGTAGACATACGTCAAGTAAGAAATTCCATCTAAAAGGATGGTAACTCTCTGTCCTCTCCCTTCAGAGTTATGTAACAAGTGGGAAAATTCACCGCCGGTGGATTTCCATGTCACCTGTCTCGTGGTGTCATCTACTCTGCCTGTCACCACTGTCACCTCACTGAAGGAACCGACAGATAAGCGCGTGGAGGGTTGCCTGAAGTCTATTTATTCCCTTACAGGTGCTGTACATAGACCCACTATAGCAGCCTCTTGGGCGGCAAAAGTAATTGAAGCATGGGTTCAGGCATTAGAGGAAGAGCTACCTCAGGATATATCTGACACTGCCAGACAATACCTGTCTCATATTACCACCGCCGCCTGTTACATTCAGGAGGAGTACTCTGAGGCAGGTGTGTTGGCAGCCAAGGCATTGACTACATCCATCCTGGCTCGCCATTTCTGTGGTTGAGGTCATGGAAGGTGGACCTGGACTCCAAAAAGACTTTGGATGTATTACCTTTTAAGGGGGACATCCTATTTGGGTAAGATCTCAATAAAATCGTGACCGACTTAGCAGCTGCTAAGACTGCTTTTCTCCCAAATACTAATACTTCTGCATAAAAGGCAAAAGGTATGACTTTTCGCTCCTTTCAACCTCAAGGGAACAATCCTGGGCTACCCGTCAGCATGCTTCTAAACACAAGCCTGCTGCACGACGGGGCGGGCCTCCCCCTGGGGGACCCAAGGGTGGTAGGCCGACTTCTGCGATTCACCCAGGTCTGGTTGAAGACCACTTCAGACGCATGGGTGCGAGAAGTTGTGTCTCACGGGTACGCAGTCTCTTTCAAGAGACCTCCCCCTCGCCAGTTCTGCACAACGGTTATCCCTTCGGATCCGTTAAATGCGCAAGCTCTACAGCTGGTTGTGCATTCCCTCCTGGATACAGGAGTGGTGGTGCCGGTGCCGGTGCCTCTGTCCCAGAGAGGCAGAGGATACTACTTGACCCTGTTTCTAGTCCCGAAACCCAATTAGTCTTTCTGGCCTATCCTCAACCTCAAATCACTGAACAAGTTTGTGAGAGTGTCCAAGTTCCGCATGGAAATACTGCACTCAATTGTACGGGCCATGGAACCTGGAGACCATATGGTATCCCTGGATATACAAGATGCTTACCTGCATATACCTATTGCCATATCGCATCAGCAATATCTGCGGTTTGCTATTGGCAACCTTCACTATCAATTTCAGGCTCTGCCGTTTGGGCTGGCCACGGCCCCTCCGATCTTCACCAAGGTTATGGCCGTGATGACTGCTCATCTCCGTCGCCAGGGAGTCAGGATCCTGCCATATCTGGACGACATGCTGATTCTGGCAAACTCCTACGATGTCGTCCTCAGTCATCTACAACTGACTGTAAACTTACTACAAGCTCACGGGTGGCTCATAAACTGGAAGAAGTCCTCGCTGGTCCCTGCTTTGAGCATGGTGCACCTGGGGGCACTGCTGGACACAGTCAATGGCTGTTTCTGTCTCCAGAGAAGGTCCTAAAACTTAAGGACAGGATCAGATACTTCCTCTCTCGCCCAAGAGTGTCTGTACACTTGGCGATGCAAGTACTAGGCCTCATGGTGTCTGCTTTCGACATGGTAGAGTACGCTCAATTTCATTCCAGCCCCCTGCAGAGGTTAATCCTTTCCAAGTGGGATGGCCTACCTCATCGGATCAGGTCTCACATGATCTCCTTGACTCAGGAGGTTCGTCTGTCGCTGACCTGGTGGCTACAGGACCAGCAGTTAAGCAGGGGCCTTCCCTTCTGGATCCCCAACTGGGTCCTACTGACTACAGATGCCAGTCTGAGGGGTTTGGGCGCGGTGTTGGAGCAACACTCCTTCCAGGGTCGGTGGACCAAAGAGGAATCACTCCTCTCGATAAACATTCTGGATTTGCGGGCAATGTTCAATGCTTTGTCTCTCACCCTGCCTCTGTTACAGAACAGGCCTGTTCAAGTATGGTCAGACAACGCCACCACGGTGGCATACATAAACCATCAAGGAGGCACTCGAAGCCGCATGGGAATGATGGAAGTATCAAAAATCCTTTGTTGGGCGGAACGCCATCTGCCAGCAATATCGGCAGTGGTCATTCCAGGAGTCCTCAATTGGGAAGTGGATTTCCTCATTCGTCAGGACGTGCATTCCAGAGAGTGGAGTCTTGATCAGGAAGTCTTTCAACTCCTAGTGGACAAATGGGGCCTACGTGATGTAGACCTGATGGCGTCTTGACACAATCACAAAGTTCCGGTATTCGGATCAAGAACAAGGGATCCTCAAGCAGCATTCGTGGACGCACTGGCAATTCCATGAAACATTCGGCTGCCTTACGTGATCCCTCCGGTGTCCGTCCTGCCTTCGGAAGTTCAAACAAGAAGGAGGAATACTACTTCTAGTTGCTCCAGCGTGGCCCAGAAGGCATTGGTTCTCAGACCTGCAGGGTCTATTGATAGAGCGTCCTCTTGTGCTTCCTCAACGCCCAGACCTCCTCGTTCAAGGCCCTTGTGTCTACCCGGACCTGGCCAGACTGGCATTGACGGCCCCCTCCAGCGGCTGCAGACAATAGCAACTGCTGGGGAGTATAAATTAACCTTCCCAAGCCACCCCAGACTCCCCCTGTATACCTGGAGGCTGTTCCGGCTTCCAAAATGAAAGCCGCGATGTTCCCGATGGTCGCAATGTTCCCGATCGATGTTTGAAGAAAAGAAAAATAGACATTTTTTTTTTTAAGGAGAAAAAAAAATTACTTTTTTTTTGTTTTTTACTAAAATCATTTGTGATAGGGTTAAATTCATATTCTTCACCTAATTCACTCATTAAAAAACCAAAAAACTACAATTTCGGAATATATATATATATATATATATATATATATATATATATATATATATATATATATATATATATATTATATTAAAATAGTATATGCGTATGCTCACTGTTCCTCCATCCACAGCAGTCATTAGTATTGGCACAGATACCAGCCTCATGCTGGGTTCAAAAGGACCATCAGTAACAGACGCCCCTTCGTCTTATAAAATAATGTTAATTCTTGCACTGGTGTGACGGGTGCAGAGTGCATTTCCTCTTTCGTGCCTGGGGTGTCTCGCTGTGCTCTGGTGCTTCTAGCACACTCTGGTCTGTATCTCAACACTGAGATACAGACCAGAGAGAGACACCACAGTCAGGAATGATGACCCGCACGAGTTGTTACAGATTCAGAGTACTAGAATGAACACTACAAAAAGCCTCAAACTAGCATGGAAGTCTGGCTACTTGCCCACGATACTCCGATGAGGTGTTTTTCTTTTCCATGGGTTGGCAAGATAACCGCCAGTTGCTGCATAGGTAAGCCCATTTAATTGATGGAGAGATGAGGGCTGCTCTCGTATCCTCCATAAAGGTGACCATGCGTGGTCTGCTAATAACTGTGAGAAGCAGCAGGAGCTGTATCCCACTCAGGGGTAAATGTATGAAGCAGTGATAAGAGTGGAGAAGTCAATCAGCTGCTCTGTATAATTTTATAGTATGCAAATTATACATTTTACTTCAATGCTGACTGGTTGCTACGGGCTCACTTCTCCACTCTTATCACTGCTTCATACATTTACCCCTCAGAATCGGGCAGTAAATGGTAATATATTGTGAACATTTTTTTATTCCTTTGACAGTTTTTGTTTGCAGTCTGTAATATATATTCCCATCTCAATAGAGGTCTTTTGAAGGAGAGATTTCTGTATAGCGGTAGAAGGCTGATCATGCCTGGGCTCTGATTAAACTATACCTGTATAGGCGACTGTGGTCAGCATACCGATGCTGGGATCCCAGCCGCCAGAATTCTGGCAGGGAGACGAGCGCAAAAAAGGCCCTTTCGAGCTTGCTGAGCTCGCCACAGGTTCTGTTCCCACTCTTTGGGTGTTGTGGACACCCATGAGTGGGAATAGCCCCGGAAAGTGGAATTCTCAGCATTCGGGATACGGTGTCTGTATCCTGACCGCCGGCAATATAACTGTATCCCCTGTATAGGGTTCTCATGGCAGGAAGTGTGTCTTCCTCCTGCAAGTGCTGATGACAGGGTTGCTGTGTTTACATGTCACTAGTGTTTGTGAATGAATGATACAGTGCGCTTTCTTGCCAGAGGGAATGTATTGGTGTCAGGCTGTTTGTCCTTTGTAAATTGTGTTTGCAGAGTTACCAAGACACGGAGAACGGTTGAAGAGTTAAAGGTGTACTATGCTGGAACATAGTTCAATGGGAAACCTGGTGACTGGGCTTCTGTGAATAAGTGGTTAACAGCACAACACTGCAGGTCATTCATAATGAGCTTTTATCCCGGATTAATCCCCTTTAGCAGTTATTAATAACTAGCCCTTCCCCTCATAACAGGGTCAGCTGTGGGCAGTTACGTCTCTTCCTGCCCCCCTCTCCTTACCACCTCCTGTCCACTGCTCTGCAGAGCGTCACACCCAGTGACAGTGGATGCTTCGTCTCTGAAGCAGATGCTCTCCTCCACAGCGGGCATCTTGCGGCGCTGGAAACAGGCTACATCTCATCTCACCTCCTCACCCCCTGTTCTGGACCGAGAGGAGCTGGAGCGCTATGGTACAGGATTCAGTCACTAACACAGTGGGGAAATGGCTGCTGAGAACACACAACCATGTGCAGGAATTGTAATGCTGAGGTATTCTGCAGGGGTTTGGTGGCTGATGCCGGTAAGGCAGACCAGCAATGCATTGAAGTAAAACTTTTACCCCTCTTTTATTCGTCTGTCCTAAAGTCTGTAGTGAGCCTGCAGTGCATTGTCCCATACAAATATATACAAGGCCTAATATGTGCCCACAATCCAATTCTAACAGTGTCTGCTTCAGGGCCTTCAACAAAATGAAAGCAAATGTTTCATTGGTTGTTAGGTTAGGACAGTTATATTACATAAGAGTGACAGTGGTCAGCCTGAGGCAGAGTGAGGTTCTGTGGAGTGGATGGCGAGCCCATAATATTTACACTGACAATAAAACCGGCTCTTCAACCAGTTATGTTTAGCTGTGGGAGTGGCGTGGGACATCAGAGTCAGCTGTGTTCCAAATGTGTGTTCACTACTGCGTCACGGAGGGACTAAACACCTTTGTATTACAGCAGAGTAATATCTCCTTTCTGTCCTGACGTAATGCAACAGACTTATTTACTCCAAAGTTATGTAGTTTCTGCTTCCTGAGAGCATCCTCTCAGGTGAATGTGGGTAGAAAATACTATACCAAGGTATTGGGATGGTGTTACTTGAAAGATCTAAAAATAAGGATTGATTTTATGTATTTTTTTTTTTTTAATGTAAAACAACAGTAGCTCATAAGGGGCCCAACATGGAGCGATACAAGCTAACGATATGCACTAGATAGTCTGTAGCGTTAGAAAAACTAGTCTGTATCGTTCCATGTGTATAGATCCAACGATGAACGACGCACGCTTCCATGGATAGTCATCGTTGGGAAAAAATAGACTGTATGCACATCAATTTTGGCTAGACATTTGACTAGATAGTCATAGCCAAAATCGTTCCGTATGTATACTCCACATTGTTGGTTCTGGACTTCCGGGGCAGTTCAAGGAAAATCGTTAAGCCAAAATCGTTCATTGCCAGAATCGCACTGTGTGTTTGCAGCTATATGAGTGTTGTGGTTTTGTTTGAGCCTGCAGCAGACAGAAGAGGGGACTTTATAGCTTCATTCTATGAAATGAAAGTAGTAAACATCTGATATCTGCATTATTCTTTTAAACTGGCATAATGTATAATTCAAATAAGTTTGGATTATTGTATGAAAATCTAGTAATGGTGGTATACCCGAACATTGTTTTCTACTGTGGCTTAAAATTATTACATATATATTTTATACAGTTGTTATGATGTATCCTCGTAGTTTAATTTTATTCATTTTTCTACCAGATTGTTTTTATCCTTCCTGTATTATTTATTTACTTCTATAGTTCCCACAAAAGCACGAATCATTTCGGGGCAGTTTCTCAGGGATAGGAAGACTTTCCCTTGCCACCTTATTGGAGTAAATATCTTTTTAGATTGTGGGCTTTATGTTCTGGAAAATGTGTGAATTCTTACCAAACTCTGGGTGGCATTCTGAGTTGATCGCTCACTAGCTATTTCTCTAACGTCCTAGTGGATGCTGGGACTCCGTCAGGACCATGGGGAATAGCGGGCTCCGCAGGAGACAGGGCACATCTAAAAAAGCTTTTAGGTCACATGGTGCGTACTGGCTCCTCCCCCTATGACCCTCCTCCAAGCCTCAGTTAGGTTTTTGTGCCCGTCCGAGAGGGTGCAATCTAGGTGGCTCTCCTAAAGAGCTGTTTAGAAAAGTTTTTTTTTAGGTTTCAATCTCAGTGATTCCTGCTGGCAACAGGATCACTGCATCGAGGGACTTAGGGGAGAGATTTCCAACTCACCTGCGTGCAGGATGGATTGGAGTCTTAGGCTACTGGACACTTAGCTCCAGAGGGAGTCGGAACACAGGTCAGCCTGGGGTTCGTCCCGGAGCCGCGCCGCCGATCCCCCTTACAGACGCTGAAGAGACGGCAGAACGGAGGTCCGGAAAGCAGGCGGCAGAAGACTCCTCAGTCTTCTTGAAGGTAGCGCACGGCAGCTGTGCGCCATTGTTGTCACACGGCTCACTGACTCAGTCACGGAGGGTGCAGGGCGCTGCTGGGGGCGCCCTGGGCAGCAATATAATTACCTTTAGTGGCAAAATAAATACATCACATATAGCCATTAAGGCTATATGTATGTATTTTAACCCAGGCCAGTTTCTTAAAAACCGGGGAAAAGCCCGCCGAAAAAGGGGCGGAGCTTATTCTCCTCAGCACTCAGCGCCATTTTCCTGCTCAGCTCCGCTGGTGAGGAAGGCTCCCAGGTCTCTCCCCTGCACTGCACTACAGAAACAGGGTAACAAAGAGAAGGGGGGCATAAATTGGCGATATTTATATATTAAGAGCGCATATATAGTAAACAACACCTTCTAGGGTTGTTTATATACATTTATAGCGCTTTTGGTGTGTGCTGGCAAACTCTCCCTCTGTCTCCCCAAAGGGCTAGGGGGTCCTGTCTTCGATTAGAGCATTCCCTGTGTGGCTGCTGTGTGTCGGTACGTGTGTGTCGACATGTATGAGGACGATGTTGGTGTGGAGGCAGAGCAATTGCCGATGATGGTAATGTCACCCCCTAGGGAGTCGACACCGGAATGGATGGCTTTAGTTATGGAATTACGTGATAATGTCAGCACATTACAAAAGTCAGTTGACGAAATAAGACGCCCGGCAAACCAGTTAGTACCGGTTCAGGCGTCTCAGACACCGTCAGGGGCTGTAAAACGTCCTTTACCTCAGTCAGTCGACACGGGTACCGACACAGATGAATCTAGTGTCGACGGTGAAGAAACAAACGTATTTTCCAATAGGGCCACACGTTATATGATCACGGCAATGAAGGAGGCTTTGCAGATCTCTGATACTGCTGGTACCTCATAAAGGGGTATTATGTGGGGGGTGAAAAAACTACCTGTATTTTTTCCAGAATCAGAGGAATTGAATGACGTGTGTGATGAAGCGTGGGTTAACCCAGATAGAAAACTGCTAATTTCCAAGAAGTTATTGGCATTATACCCTTTCCCACCAGAGGTTAGGGCGCGCTGGGAAACACCCCCTAGGGTGGATAAGGCGCTCACACGTTTATCAAAGCAAGTGGCGTTGCCGTCTCCTGATACGGCCGCCCTCAAGGATCCAGCAGATAGGAGGCTGGAAACTACACTGAAGAGTATATACACACATACTGGTGTTATACTGCGACCGGCAATAGCCTCAGCCTGGATGTGCAGTGCTGGGGTAGTGTGGTTGGATTCTCTGACTGAAAATATTGATACCCTGGATAGGGACAGTATTTTATTGACTCTAGAGCAATTAAAGGATGCTTTCCTTTATATGCGAGATGCTCAGAGGGATGTTTGTACTCTAGCATCAAGAGTAAGCGCGATGTCCATATCTGCCAGAAGAAGTTTATGGACGCGACAGTGGTCAGGTGATGCGGATTCCAAGAGGCATATGGAAGTATTGCCATATAAAGGAGAGGAATTGTTTGGGGTCGGTCTTTCGGACCTGGTGGCCACGGCAACTGCCGGCAAATCCACTTTTTTACCTCAGACCCCCTCCCAACAGAAAAAGACACCGTCTTTTCAGCCGCAGTCCTTTCGCTCCTATAAAAAGCGACCAAAAGGACAGTCTTATCTGCCGCGAGGCAGAGGAAAGGGTAAGAAAGGGCAGCAAGCAGCCCCTGCCCAGGAACAGAAGCCCGCCCCGGCTTCTACAAAGCCATCAGCATGACGCTGGGGCTTTACAAGCGGACTCAGGAACGGTGGGGGGTCGACTCAAGATTTTCAGCAATCAATGGGTTCACTCACAAGTGGACCCGTGGGTCCTGCAGATAGTATCTCAGGGTTACATGCTGGAGTTCGAAAGGTCTCCCCCTCGCCGGTTCCTAAAGTCTGCTTTACCAACGTCTCCCTCAGAAAGGACGTCGGTTTTGGAAGCCATTCACAAGCTGTATTCTCAGCAGGTGATAGTCAAGGTACCCCTCCTACAACAGGGAAAGGGGTATTATTCCACACTATTTGTGGTACCGAAACCGGACGGTTCGGTAAGGCCTATTCTAAATCTGAAATCCTTGAACCTGTACATAAAGAAATTCAAGTTCAAGATGGAGTCACTCAGAGCAGTGATAGCGAATCTGGAAGAAGGAGACTTCATGGTGTCCTTGGACATAAAAGATGCTTATCTACATGTCCCGATTTACCCCTCACACCAAGGGTATCTCAGGTTCGTGATACAAGACTGTCATTATCAGTTTCAAACGCTGCCGTTTGGGTTGTCCACGGCCCCTCGGGTCTTTACCAAGGTAATGACCGAAATGATGGTTCTTCTACGAAGAAAAGGCGTATTAATTATCCCTTACTTGGACGATCTCCTGATAAGGGCAAAGTCCAGAGAACAGCTGGAAGTCGGTGTAGCGCTAACACAAGTAGTGCTTCAGCAACACGGGTGGATTCTAAATCTTCCAAAATCTCAATTGACCCCGACAACACATCTGCTGTTCCTGGGCATGATTCTGGACACGGTTCAGAAAAAGGTATTTCTCCCGGAAGAGAAAGCAAGGGAGTTATCCGAACTTGTCAAGAACCTCCTAAAACCAGGAACTGTGTCAGTACATCAATGCACAAGAGTCCTGGGAAAGATGGTGGCTTCGTACGAAGCGATTCCATTCGGCAGATTCCATGCACGAACATTTCAGTGGGATCTGCTGGACAAATGGTCCGGATCGCATCTGCACATGCATCAGCGGATAACACTGTAATGGTGGTTGCAGACTGCCCATCTGTTAGTGGGCCGCAGATTCGGCATACAGGACTGGGTCCTGGTGACTACGGATGCCAGCCTACGAGGTTGGGGAGCATTCACAAAGGGAAGAAACTTCCAGGGCGTGTGGTCAAACCTGGAGACGTCTCTTCACATAAATATACTGGAGCTAAGAGCGATCTACAATGCTCTAAGCCTGGCAAAATCGCTGCTTCAGGGTCAGCCGGTGTTGATCCAGTCCGACAACATCACGGCAGTCGCCCACGTAAACCGACAAGGCGGCACGAGAAGCAGGAGTGCAATGGCAGAAGCTGCAAGGATTCTGCGCTGGGCGGAGAATCATGTCGTAGCACTGTCAGCAGTGTTCATCCCGGGAGTGGACAACTGGGAAGCAGATTTCCTCAGCAGACACGACCTTCACCCGGGAGAGTGGGGACTTCATCCAGAAGTTTTCCACATGATTGTGAACCGTTGGGAAAAACCAAAGGTGGACATGATGGCGTCTCGCCTCAACAAAAAATTGGACAGGTATTGCGCCAGGTCAAGAGACCCTCAGGCAATAGCTGTGGACGCTCTGGTAACACCGTGGGTGTACCAGTCAGTGTATGTGTTCCCTCCTCTGCCTCTCATACCAAAGGTACTGAGAATTATACGGAAAAGAGGAGTAAGAACAATACTGGTAGCTCCGGACTGGCCAAGAAGAACTTGGTATCCGGAACTTCAAGAGATGCTCACGGAGGATCCGTGGCCTCTACCTCTAAGAAGGGATCTGCTTCAGCAGGGACCTTGTATGTTCCAAGACTTACCGCGGCTGCGTTTGACGGCATGGCGGTTGAACGCCGGATTCTAAAAGAGAAGGGCATTCCTGAGGAAGTTATTCCTACTTTAATTAAAGCCAGGAAAGAAGTGACCGCACAACATTATCACCGCATTTGGAGAAAATATGTTGCGTGGTGTGAGGCCAAGAAGGCTCCAACGGAAGAATTTCAATTGGGTCGATTCTTACATTTCCTGCAAGCAGGATTGTCTATGGGCCTCAAATTGGGGTCCATTAAAGTTCAAATTTCGGCCTTATCAATTTTCTTCCAGAAGGAATTGGCGTCAGTGCCTGAAGTACAAACTTTTGTCAAAGGTGTACTACATATACAACCCCCAATAGTGCCTCCAGTGGCACCGTGGGATTTGAACGTGGTTCTAAATTTTCTCAAATCTCATTGGTTTGAGCCTTTAAAATCGGTAGATTTAAAATACCTTACATGGAAGGTAACCATGCTGTTGGCCCTGGCTTCAGCCAGGAGAGTTTCGGAGTTGGCAGCTTTGTCATACAAAAGCCCATATCTGATATTCCATTCGGACAGGGCAGAATTGAGGACACGTCCTCAATTTCTCCCTAAGGTGGTTTCGGCATTTCACTTGAACCAGCCTATTGTGGTGCCTGCGGCTACTAGCGACTTGGAGGACTCCAAGTTACTGGACGTTGTCAGAGCATTAAAAATATATATTTCAAGGACAGCTGGAGTCAGAAAATCTGACTCGTTGTTTACATTGTATGCACCCAACAAGTTGGGTGCTCCTGCGTCTAAACAGACGATTGCACGTTGGATATGTAGTACAATCCAACTTGCACATTCTGTGGCAGGCCTGCCACAGCCTAAATCTGTAAAGGCCCATTCCACAAGGAAAGTGGGCTCATCCTGGGCGGCTGCCCGAGGAGTCTCGGCATTACAACTTTGCCGAGCAGCTACGTGGTCAGGGGAGAACACGTTTGTAAAATTTTACAAATTTGATACTCTGGCTAAAGAGGACCTGGAGTTCTCTCATTCGGTGCTGCAGAGTCATCCGCACTCTCCCGCCCGTTTGGGAGCTTTGGTATAATCCCCATGGTCCTGACGGAGTCCCAGCATCCACTAGGACGTTAGAGAAAATAAGAATTTACTTACCGATAATTCTATTTCTCATAGTCCGTAGTGGATGCTGGGCGCCCATCCCAAGTGCGGATTGTCTGCAATGCTTGTACATAGTTATTGTTACAAAAATCGGGTTATTACTGTTGTTGTGAGCCATCTGTTCAGAGGCTACTTCGTTTGTGTTATCATACTGTTAACTGGGTTCAGATCACAGGTTATACGGTGTGATTGGTGTGGCTGGTATGAGTCTTACCCGGGATTCAAGATCCTTCCTTATTGTGTACGCTCGTCCGGGCACAGTACCTAACTGAGGCTTGGAGGAGGGTCATAGGGGGAGGAGCCAGTACGCACCATGTGACCTAAAAGCTTTTTTAGATGTGCCCTGTCTCCTGCGGAGCCCGCTATTCCCCATGGTCCTGACGGAGTCCCAGCATCCACTACGGACTATGAGAAATAGAATTATCGGTAAGTAAATTCTTATTTTTTTGCAGCGCTGCGAACAGATAGTCGCCGCCTATGAGGGAGTGTATTTTAGCTTTGCAAGTGTGCGAACGCTTGTGCAGCCGAGCGGTACAAAAAAGTTTTGTGCAGTGTCTGAGTAGGTCTGAACTTACTCAGCCGCTGCGATCACTTCAGCCTGTCCGGTCCCAGAATTGACGTCAGACTCCCGCCCTGCAAACGCTTGGACACTCCTACGTTTTCCCAACCACTACCTGAAAACGCCTTCTTCCTGTCCATCTTTCGATTGGCTGTGCAAATGGATTCTTCATTAAATCCATCGCCCAGCACTGATCCACTTTGTACCCGTACGACGCGCCTGCTCATTGCGGTGCATACACATGTGCAGTAGTGACCTGATCGCAGCACAGCAAAAAATAGCTAGCGTGCGATCAGGTCGGAATGACCCCCTACATGTAGGCAAATAGTTGCTTACTCAGCCTGACATGGTTCTTGGGCTCAGAAACGGAGATATGTAGTTTTAGTTTAGTTTATTACCCCCAATAATTCCTAGGCACAGTGTGACTAGTAGCTTGTCTACAGTGTTGAGAGAAGTGGGCTGGCATTCCCTGCATCATTTAGAAATGTTGTAAGATGTACAGTAGTTGCATATCCATTTTTGCACAGCTTCATGATGAAGATTACTTAATATTCACGGCAAATCTTGGAATGATGGCTTTACACAGACAGAATAATCAATTAAAATAAATTGTGGAACAAATATGTGTTACTGTTGTTGGTGCCCAATTGGTTTGTCATTATTTTATTTTTGGTCTGGGTGTTTTAGTATTATTCATTCTGTATTCCAATTCTGTAAGAATTATTTTATTGTGTCCATGTATGTTTTACCTCCTTGACATACATTTGTGCTTTTAAGTTGTTAGAAATGGTGACCATATTTACAGAATGACTTCTATTTAAGTCACTTTTGAAGTCAGTTTAATAGAGTAACCTATTTGAGAGTTCATATAAGGGCCATATACTTTAGTATGTAAGCTCTCACGCACAGGGTCCTCAACCCTCATGTGCTTATCCGTCTCTTACTTAAACCATCTTCAACGGTACCAAATCCCGCGGTTTTCTTGCTACCCTGATTACTTATGTCAGTGTCGTCTGCTGATGTATCTATGTTTTATTTACCCTATACTTGTCCTATGTTGTCTTCAACTGTAAAGGTGCATACACACTGGGCGACATTGCCTAGTGTCTAGTGTGTCCCTCTCCCAGCCCAGGCTGCCTAACGTGGGCATACACACTGCGATATCGCACAGTGACGTCATGTGCGTCTGGGCTGTACATGGCAGCTTTGGACGATGAGTTCAGATTGAGCTGCATGCATGCCCGACACCGAGGGTCATTAACGACCCGCGGGGCCGCGCATCGGCCGTCGTCAGCAGCAGCATACACACTGGGCGATATAGTAAGCGATATCGCTCAGGAGGGTAAAAAAAGTGATATCGTTTACTATATCGTCTAGTGTGTACGAGTCGTAAGTCACTATTTTCTGTACTCTGTAATTGGGCGCTTGCGGATCCCTTGTGGATAATAAAATACTCTGTAGAAAGGGGTAGAGGGTGTTATGGTGGTAGGTTGCGGCAGGTAGTGTGGGCATGCAGTGGGCAGGAGATGCGCTGACAGGCGGTGGTAGTAGAGGAAGGTACAGAGTCATGTTTTGTATGTAAACTCATCCTGACCTCTGCACCTGGGTGGGGTTGATTTACACTTGAGGCCGACCGTAAATCTGCCATCCACTCTGACAGTGCTCCTAACCTATGCACAGAGCTGGAAATTTCCACCAACAAATCAGCCACTTGGTGGTGCTGCAGTGCCAGGATGGGCTCCTTTCCCATCATCTCCTTACATTAGAAATGTTTAGATATATATCTCATAATATAGTAATATAAAGATTATATCTATACATATAATAAAACTATAAAGGTTGTGTCTGTACATAGCAATTTGTGGGGGGAGAAATATACTTTGAGACTGTGGAGACTAAAAAATACTCAACATTTTTCTGTTCGTATCGGCATCACGCAAAAACTTACTATAGCTTAGTGACCTAGGAAGAAACTAAGTTACGTATGGTATCGATGTGACATCAGAGATAGGGGCAATTAAGGAAAAGCCGGACACTTGACACTCGGCGCGTGCAGAATGCAGGCTCCTCAAGTCAAACAATTTCTTTGTAAACAATATTTGCATTTTTTCCTTCAGGGTATAGCACACAAAGTTGCTTGGGGTTACTAACTCATGAGAAAACCACATGAAGCCGCTGGTCCTGAGATCTACGCCTGCAGCCCTGGGCGTTTTTCGGGGTGTGCAATATATATAATGGGGGGAGAAAAAGCATGCAGCACATTATCAAGGGACCCCATTTCACTGCAAGTCCTACTATCACCCAGATTTTTATTAGTCTTAGGGTGAACCGCTTGGTAATGTGATTGGCTTGGTGCCCAAAAATGATAAAGTTCCTCGATGAACGGGGTGTCAAACTGTAGGCAATTATAAAAACCATTTTTCATCATAGTTTAAGAAACCAGCGGGTTTATTCAAGTGACTACCATTTGGAGTGCCGTTCATCCGGGAACTTGTGTGTGTGGGAAGCATGGACGGTGTAATGCTTAGCATTACTTTATAACACCGCACTGAGTACATGGGTTCGATCCCCACGGTGGCACTGACCGTCTTGAGCTTATATACTCTCCCCATGCTTGCGTGGGTTTCCTCTGGGTACTCCGGTTTCTTCTCCCTATCCAAAAATATACTGGTAGGTTAATTGGCTCCCAACAACAATTAACTCTAGCGTGAATGTGTGTAGTGGTACATGTGGTAGGGAATATACTGTACGGGCAGATGTATTAAGCCTGGAGAAGTGATAAAGTGGAACTTGATAACGCCCCAGCCTGTCCGCTTTTAACTGTCATTTTTTTTCCCAAACCCAGCCTGTACCTTGACAGACAGGAGCTGATTGGCTGTTGTGTTATCTCCTTCCACTTTATCACTTCTCCAGGCTTAAAACATCTGCCCCATAGATTTTAAGGTCCACAGGGGCAGGGACTGATGTGAATGGACACATTAGAAAACCTGACCTTTGTTACCATCACACCAAGCCATATCTCTAAGCTCACAGATTCAGTATGTAATACCAGTGGCCGGGATGCCGGCTGTCAGTATACCAACAGCAACATCCCGGCCATCCAGGATGCTGGCAGCGGGGCGAGCGCTAGTAACCCCTTGTGGGCTTGCTGCGCTTGCCATGCTGCTGGCGCGGTGGCACGCTGCTCTCGCCGCAGGTTTTATTCTGTTGTGGTCACCCATAGAGGGAGAAAAGCCTGTGGAGCCAAGATTCCGGCGCCGACATTGTACCGCTGTGCGGGATTTCGGCATTTGCATTGTGATCGGTGGGATCTTCACCGCTTCCCAAGCTCCCAGGTGCCCAAACACCTGCAGTAGTTCTTGTGATGAGGTCAGAGCTGGATGAGGTAATAGGGCGGCAGAGCAAAGATTTGCAGAGGATGTGGAGTGAAGAGAAGGGTCACCCTCGTTGCAGCATTTTGGATGGATTGTAGTGCAGAAAGATGGGATGGGAAGGCCATATAGCAGGAGGTTTCAGTAGCCAAGGCAGGAGATGATGGAAGAGAATGCATAAAGGTTCTTGTAATGCCCTGAGTGGGGAAAAAAGAGGTGTATTATAGTAAGGTGTTGTAGGAGGATGCAACAAAACAGCGCAACGGGTGGGATGTGTGCATCTGTGGGTGGAGTCAAATATGGCACCAAGTCAGAAGGCATGGGGGACAGGGTGATGATGGTAACCATTGAGAAGCTAGAGGAGAGGTACAGTAATAGAGCTGGGGTGGGGAAGAGGAGCTCCATGCTTTAGCTAGTATTGGTACACCAGCAGATAAACAGTTGGGAACATGTGATGAGAGAATCACATGGTACGCTGTACACCACTGAGTGCCCCTTCTGCTAATCATATCTACCCACAAGCCCTATCAGAAGCAGATATCCGTGACTGTAGAGGAAAGTCTGTGTATGTCTTATTTATAACACGTTGCAGTATGAAAACTAGTACCATTTACTAATATTACTGATTGCTGTAAGATGGAGCCTGCCATTCATAAAGAATGATCACTAGTTTGCACTCCCTTAGTCTGGTTTTGGCTGTATACTGTACAAGACAAACTATCATCCCTTCTCCTGATTAGGCGCGGGCAACATGCCAATCTAGTGCCATGTACCGGAATATGGATTGGTAATGTGCGGAGTTTGTATATTCTCCCCGTACTTGTGTGGGTTTCCTGCGGGTACTCCGGTTTCCTCCCACAATCCAAAAATATACTGGTAGGTTAATTGGCTCCCAACTAAATTACCCCCTAGTGTGAATGTGTCTGTGTGTACATGCGATAGTGAAAATAGATTGTAAGCTCCACTGGGACAGGGACTGACGTGAATGGGCAAAATATTATCTGTAAAGCGCTACGGAATATGTGTGCGCTATATAAATAACTGGTAATAATAAATAACAATGTGATTTCAGTGGTAAAAGTAATTTCCGCACAGTCGTGCAGTTTAGTTCCAAACTTCTAGGCAAGTTTCACAGTAGAGTCGCATGTTGTTTGCACCCCTTTGAGTATGGGACACAGTGCAGAACCTCTGGTACACCTCTGCCAAAGAATACCCAGGTGTTTGGAGTCCTTTAAATAGCACATTATAGCCAATACTAACATGTAATTTGTCAGATGGATAAAAAACTCAAACGTGATGTGTGACATTTATTTGTGGGTGTTTAGAACACTGAAAAACCATACTATTTTCCTGTACCCCAAAATACTGCAGAGACTACTTTGCTGGAAAACACTCGCTGACGTCCATTTTTCCACCATTAATAAAATACGTGGAAACTACTCATCTGACGCCTTTTTGAGCAGGTCCAATACTTTGCTTACGAACACTGGCCGCCTTCTAATATGTCCTGCTATGGTGTTTGGCACTTTTGGGGGTTCAGGGTGATTTCTCCTTGTTTTCGTGCACTTCTCCCAGATCACACATTATATTATTAACATGTGATATTGCCACAATTTCCGGGATTGTCTGTATACAATTGAATTGTGATAAGTGCAGAAGCACGCTTCGTGGAAATGAGTTGCGATGTGTTCAGTATTTAAGTTGTGGATTTGCACTCCCACACTCCAGCTGAATTGAATCACCGCCTAGTCTTTCCCTCTGCTGTTATGCGTGCATCTCCTCCTGCTCCACCGTATTCACTCAGAGGAGACCTTATCACCAAGCTAGAGCATCACATGACCGGAGCATGGCCGGCACCTCTGATGAGTGACCCAGCCACTGTTGGTTCTGCTCACAGTCTAATAATGGTACAAACTCAGTGTCATGTATTCATTCCAGACTACCAATTATCAACTTACCCTGAGCAAAGGAGCCTAAAGCGGGGAAGACCCCAACATTTTGTGTGTAGATGTTGTATAATGGTTTTGGCACTCCAGGGTTTTTTGGGGGCTTATAATGTGGTTTGGAACCAAAAGAGAGAAACGTTGCCTACCATTTTTTCTGGAAGCTTCAGCCATAGCTCCCTGCCCTAAGCATCATTGGTTTGTTACGTTACGTCGGGCTGCAAACAATACATCCTAAAATATCACTAATTAGCTGCTTGTGTTGCTTACACACAGAGGTGGCAGCCATGGACTGGACCAGTACTCTCCAGAGTGCAGCCAGTCCACCCCTAATGCATCAGTGATGTTACTGGTTCCTGTCCAGCTGTTCAGGATGTATATTGTGTCTGCTCCCTGCACGGTATGTAGGTGACAATTTGATATTTAGTGTTTGCAGCCAGTGACCAGCCTTGTGATGCTGAATGCGTAAAGCTACAGAGGTTCTTACTGCAGCTTCTACAGAAAACTTCCTCTTTGGGGAGAAGATTGAGCTGCTAGTGGGGCAACACAGATCTGTGGCAGGCGCTGTGTGGTCTTATCCTCTACCTGGTCACCTGTGTAAAGAAAGGCTCATTGTGACATTCCCAAGGTCAGCGCGGGGTCTTGTGGGAAGTCTTCCTGACCTGAAGCCATTCCAGGAGATAAGGAATGTTTGATCTTTTGTAAAAGAAATGAATCTGGGCAGGCTATATTATTATTATTATTATTATTATTATTATTATTATTATTATTATTATTATTACCACCAGTTATTTATATAGCGCACACATATTCCACAGCGCTTTACAGAGAATATTTTGGCCATTCACATCAGTCCCTGCCCCAGTGGAGCTTTACAATCTATATTCCCTACCACATGTACACGCACACACATTCACACTAGGGTTAATATTGTTGGAAGCCAATTAACCTTCCAGTATATTTTTGGATTGTGGGAGGAAACCGGAGTACCCAGAGGAAACCCACGCAAGTACGGGGAGAATATACAAACTCCACACAGGGCCATGGTAGGAATCAAACCCGTGACCTCGGTGCTGTGAGGCAGTAATGCTAACCATTACACCATCCGTACTGCCCAATATATATGTATTTGGTAGTTATGAAGCACTCTATGTAACGTTCTGCAGCGACATAAATGGCTTAGAACAGTATTCAGGGCAAGGACACAAGCAAATCTGGTGCGAGGACAGACATGTGGTTATGTAGGAACAGGTTCTGCTTACCTTTTGGGACTGTGTTGCAATGCTAAGCCCTGCATTATCTCCAGCATCTTTGTAAATCACTAGTAAAATAGAGGATAACCTTCATGAGTACCCAGACGTTCTTAAAGAAAGCTTTTACATATGCCTGCGTATAGATAGATGCATGTAAGTGCTCCATGTTCCTGTGTGATGTGTGCATGCTGGCTGTAGGGTTCTCCCGTGCACTCTCGGCATTTATATGTGTGTGCGTGCATCATGTAGTGCCAGGCAGTGATGTGTGATAAGGATACAGCTGGCAGACTCTACTAAATTCAAGCATTGAGTGAGCTAGACTTTCTGTAACAGATTTGTGTTTCCTCCAGTCCTTGGTTTGTGGTTCTGTGAATGCAGGCCGCTCATTCTTTAAGATTTGCTGGTACATCTATCCTATCCTTCCTCCCCTCTTCTATACACCTGAGTCTTCCGGTATGCTCCACCCCACTAAACTTTATTCTGCAGTCCTGTTACCCTGCCGGGAAGTATCCTCCTGCCTTTTCTGTGCAGACGGGTCTCCTCTGGTGTGTCCATGTTTTCTGCACACACCTGGCACTGTTGGTTCGCTTAGCACACATCTCTCCCCACATCTGCCCATGAATACGGGCCTTACCTGTACACATCTGATTGTACTGGAGGGTCTCCCAACTTCCTGCACACACCTGGCCCTGCTTGTGCTTGCTAGCTTACTTACCTGTCCAGATGGTACTGGTGTGCCACTACCCCCTACTGCACACATCTGACACTGCTGGTACACCGCGGCATACTTACCTATACACATCTGATTGTACTGGTGTGCCACTACCCCCTACTGCACACATCTGACACTGCTGGTACACCTCGGCATACTTACCTATACACATCTGATTGTACTGGTGTGCCACTACCCCCTACTGCACACATCTGACACTGCTGGTACACCTCGGCATACTTACCTATACACATCTGATTGTACTGGTGTGCCACTACTCCCTACTGCACACATCTGACACTGCTGGTACACCTCGGCATACTTACCTATACACATCTGATTGTACTGGTGTGCCGCTACTCCCTACTGCACACATCTGACACTGCTGGTACACCTCGGCATACTTACCTATACACATCTGATTGTACTGGTGTGCCACTACCCCCTACTGCACACATCTGACACTGCTGGTACACCGCGGCATACTTACCTATACACATCTGATTGTACTGGTGTGCCACTACCCCCTACTGCACACATCTGACACTGCTGGTACACCTCGGCATACTTACCTATACACATCTGATTGTACTGGTGTGCCACTACCCCCTACTGCACACATCTGACACTGCTGGTACACCTCGGCATACTTACCTATACACATCTGATTGTACTGGTGTGCCACTACCCCCTACTGCACACATCTGACACTGCTGGTACACCTCGGCATACTTACCTATACACATCTGATTGTACTGGTGTGCCGCTCCCCTTCCTTACTGCACACATCTGATTCTACTACCACACCGCACACATGTAACTACTGCCACATCTAATAACACGTATGTCTTTTTCTACTGCCCATCCCACTCAACATACCATACATCTGATTCTGTTGCTCCAACACTACAAGTGTCTGATTTTGGTATACCCACCCACCCTTATCCATACACCTGTTATAAGATTTGTGCCCCTTTCTACCCACATGTGATTCAGTTAGTGCCAGCCATATAGCTCACATTTTATTTTATTAGTGCCCCTCCAATTGTACTGACTCCTCCATAACTGCGCACATCTGCTTTTGTTGTTGCTGGCCATATTGCTCTCATCTAATCCCCTGTTACCACCTCGTTTATTCATACACCTGTGATTCTAACTCTGCCCTCATTACTATATCTGATTCTGAGTCCCCCTGCCCACTCCTCTTATCCGCACACATCTCCTACTATTGAGGTCGCTGTGTTCCCATACTGTACCTGCTTTTGACAGCTGCCCCTCACCCTGTCTGCACATCTTGGCTCTGCTGGCACACTTGTACTATTGTCACTTTGATGCACCCACATTTATTTTATTTATATATATATATATATATATATATATATATATATATATATATATATATATATATATATATATATATATATATATATATATATATATATATATATTATCTCTTTTTTTTTTTTTTTTTTTACTTTGCCCTCCTCCCTGTTGAATACTTTTATGCACATCTGTTGTTGTGTTACCATATGGTATTTCTGGCTGATTCCATTTCCAAAGTTTTGAGTCTTTTAATGCACCTCACCTTTAGTACATTTAAGTCTCTACATGTCCTGCACATCTGTAGTCACTGCTGCTTTTTAATAAGTGACACTTTAATGTCAATCTGCTGCTGGACGTGCCTGTTGTCATTGTTTGTCATCTCCTTCATCTTTGACCATTCCTCTCTTTACCTTTCCTCCCAGCCGTGTCTCCTTCCAGCCTCTCACCTTCACTCACCACATTTTCTTCCAACTTTGCGCTCTCTCTCCCTCTCTCCCATGTCTTTCTTCTCTGCCCATACTCCTCCCCTTTGTTTTTTTTATCAAGACTCCCCCTCCACCCCCTGTCAACAAGAGAGACCTGCAGCCAGCTGATAAGACAGCAAGCACTCACTGCCTCTTTCCCTGATACTCTCTTAGCTCTCTCTTGCTGTGACAATCCCAACTGCATCTGTCTCTCCCTGTCCTGTCTTGTCTCCTTCTGCCTCACATGCTCCCGTATTGCTCACTTTGCCTTCCAGTCTCTTCATTGAAGAGTGCACTCCCTCCCTCGCTACCTCTCCCTAATTCTTAACATGCTCTCTCTCTCCCTGTCCTACCTTACCTGCAGTCTTTTTTTATATTGGCGTTCTGTCCCCCAACACTCTTTCTACCATGTCTGCTCCTTACTACCCCCTCTGTAGAACCCTCTTACTTATTACCTCCCTGTCCCAGCACATAGCTTCCTCACGAGTGTTCTACAGTTCATACTCACTCTACAAACCCTGCTACTGCCTCTGCCTTTCCTCCCTCTCCTTTGAATGTCAGCAGCTGAACTAGTCCCCTCTTGAGTTTTGGCCCCAGGATGTCGGCCCTGCAGAAGTTGGAGAACTTTGCCTCACGGGTCTTCAGCCGTGGCCCCCGCCGTCCAGCTCCGGGACGGGAGCCAGGGCCCCCCAACAGTCCTCCGGCGCCCAGCTTGCCTAGCAGCGTGCTGAGCTGGGATCGGGAGAGTGAGTTTGCGCGATGCCCTGCAGGGGTAGGGAGCAAGTGCGCTTTATCCTATGCTGGAGAACTTATTTAAAGAGACTGGAAGGTTTTTGCTTTAGGTAAAGGGTCTGGACAGAATGTTCTGCAAGAGGAACTCATAGGTATTGTGCAGTGCTTGGAATGTTCTGCGAATGTAAGTTTTAGTAGTGCATCGTTGTCATGGTCATTTATGATGGTCTGCAGGACTTTTGCTTTTAAACTTTATTCCTTTTCAATGTCGTACACGGCGCTGCCTTGTGTACAGACAGGAGCTGTATTGTCCTGGCAGGCACACAGTTATGCGATGCTCTGCATGCCTATCTTATCTCGCCCTCTTAAAGTTTGGTTGACATAGTTTTCAGCTTGAGCAATGCTCTGCAATCTGTTGTGTCACACTTCGCTCTGCAATGCTCTGTAGTTAATCTTTTATTGCAGCTTCCTGTATATTTCCGTGGTGTTTTTATCACAGTCTGCCATTGCTGCATGATACATGTCACGTTGTCACCCTATGTGCTGTGCCTGTGCCGCTGTATGCAGGACACACAGTTCACATGAACATGTTTCTTACCTGGTAAGCCGTCATGCTGCGAAACCCCACACACCCTGACACGAGATGGGTACAGCTGGCATAACCGGTTTGCCTGTGCCGCCGGCAGGTGTGGCTTCTGGCAACTGAGGGTGGGTTCATAGTTATGTAATTCAGCAGCTTAATATAGTGTTCCTATCTCGCTGCTCATTGTTCATCTGCCTGTCACAGCTGTGTGCTCAGTGCGTTCTCTATCCAGTGTGTGTATGAACATGCCGGGGAGCGCAGCTCTGCCTGTGTCACCTTGCAGGACCTTGTACGAGTAACATTACATATGGGAGATTTCTTATCGCCATGTACAGAGAAGCAGCAGTGAAGTCGCTCACTCGTGCTTTCTTTCCAAGTGAATGAGGTTTTCCAATCGACATTCCTTTCCCAATGAGCCACCATTCTTTATCGGTCTAGGTTTAAATCTAAAAAGAATAGGCTAAATCATGGGTCTTCAAACTGTGGCCCTCCAGCTGCTGTGAAACTGCACATCCCAGCATGCCCTGCCACAGTTTTGCTATTAAGGTATGATAAAACTGAGGCAAGGCATGCTGGGATTTGTAGTTCCACAGCAGCTGGAGGGCTGTAGGTTGAAGACCCTTGGTCTAAAAACAAATACAGTGTTTTTTCTGACGCACCAATCGCCTATTGCTCAGTAAGTCATGTTCATAGTACCTTACCGGCAGACTGTATGTTCTCTATTTCCCCACTGTTACTTGTAGTACACGCTCACATGTTACAGGGGATGCCGGTTTTCTAATTTTCCACAATGTTACTATGCCGTGCACATGTTACTGGCGGTGCAGCCTTTATTTCCCTGTTGCTGGTCGTACACGTGCATGTGTACCCACACTGTTACACAAAGTCCACGTTCATATGTTACCTGTGGTCTCTGTTTCTACATTGTTACAGGCCGTCCATGTTCATACGTTACTGATGTGGTAGGCTCTCTCTGTCTGGCATCTGTTACAGGCAATACACAGACATATGTTACCAGTGGTCTCTGTTTCTACAATGTTACAGGCCGTCCATGTTCATACGTTACTGATAATGTAGGCTCTCTCTGTCTGGCATCTGTTACAGGCAATACACGGACATATGTTACCAGTGGTCTCTGTTTCTACATTGTTACAGGCCGTCCATGTTCATACGTTACTGATGTGGTAGGCTCTCTCTGTCTGGCATCTGTTACAGGCAATACACGGACATATGTTACCAGTGGTCTCTGTTTCTACAATGTTACAGGCCGTCCATGTTCATACGTTACTGATAATGTAGGCTCTCTCTGTCTGGCATCTGTTACAGGCAATACACGGACATATGTTACCTGTGGTCTCTGTTTCTACATTGTTACAGGCCGTCCATGTTCATACGTTACTGATAATGTAGGCTCTCTCTGTCTGGCTTCTGTTACAGGCAATACACAGACATATGTTACCAGTGGTCTCTGTTTCTACAATGTTACAGGCCGTCCATGTTCATACGTTACTGATAATGTAGGCTCTCTCTGTCTGGCATCTGTTACAGGCAATACACAGACATATGTTACCAGTGGTCTCTGTTTCTACAATGTTACAGGCCGTCCATGTTCATACGTTACTGATAATGTAGGCTCTCTCTGTCTGGCATCTGTTACAGGCAATACACGGACATATGTTACCTGTGGTCTCTGTTTCTACATTGTTACAGGCCGTCCATGTTCATACGTTACTGATAATGTAGGCTCTCTCTGTCTGGCTTCTGTTACAGGCAATACACAGACATATGTTACCAGTGGTCTCTGTTTCTACAATGTTACAGGCCGTCCATGTTCATACGTTACTGATAATGTAGGCTCTCTCTGTCTGGCATCTGTTACAGGCAATACACGGACATATGTTACCAGTGGTCTCTGTTTCTACATTGTTACAGGCTGTCCATGTTCATACGTTACTGATAATGTAGGCTCTCTCTGTCTGGCATCTGTTACAGGCAATACACGGACATATGTTACCAGTGGTCTCTGTTTCTACATTGTTACAGGCCGTCCATGTTCATACGTTACTGATAATGTAGGCTCTCTCTGTCTGGCATCTGTTACAGGCAATACACAGACATATGTTACCAGTGGTCTCTGTTTCTACATTGTTACAGGCCGTCCATGTTCATACGTTACTGATAATGTAGGCTTTCTCTGTCTGGCATCTGTTACAGGCAATACACGGACATATGTTACCAGTGGTCTCTGTTTCTACATTGTTGCAGGCCGTCCATGTTCATACGTTACTGATGTGGTAGGCTCTCTCTGTCTGGCTTCTGTTACAGGCAATACACGGACATATGTTACCAGTGGTCTCTGTTTCTACATTGTTACAGGCCGTCCATGTTCATACGTTACTGATAATGTAGGCTCTCTCTGTCTGGCTTCTGTTACAGGCAATACACGGACATATGTTACCATTGGTCTCTGTTTCTACATTGTTACAGGCCGTCCATGTTCATACGTTACTGATAATGTAGGCTCTCTCTGTCTGGCATCTGTTACAGGCAATACACGGACATATGTTACCAGTGGTGTAGGTTCTGTTTCCCCAGTTCCAGGTAGCACATGTTCATAGGTTACTAGCAGGGCGGATGCTGTTTCTCTTCTCTTGCAGGCAATACATGTACATATGTAACTGATGGAACACTTGCTCTCTGTCCTGTGTGTTGCACTATGAACAAACATTCTCCCCCATTTAGTTGTTGCTAGAGCAGGTTTCTGGCACTTGCATTTCCAAACACGCATGTGAGGATTCCTCCCATCTTTGTCTTGTAATACAGGCGGTTTGGGTCAGTGAAAATGAGTCTCTGTATATAGAACTTGGCATCTGTAGGACTAGCAATGCTCGGCAAACAATCTCCTTACTGCTAGGGCCACATAGCAGTAGTGTCTGACAGGTAGAGCTTTAAGGGGGAGATTGATATTCTTGTTATCACTCATTACGAATGATAAATGGCGCTCCAGCCAATCAGCTCCTAACTCTCATGTTGGAGCTGATTGGCTGGTCACCATTTATCATTAATAATCGCTCGTTTAATCTACCCCTGTGTGTTTGTGTGCCCATGAAAGCTGTATGCAGTGGGTTCTGTTTGTATTCTGCATGCGCAGCTCTTACCCTGCTCTCTTCCCAGACTTTACTTTTATTTATTTTTTTATTTTTTGCAAATCTAATCTCTCTCACCTTTACAGTGAAAGAATTCCTGGCCAAAGCGAAGGAAGACTTCCTGAAAAAATGGGAGAACCCAGCACAGGTAATAATGCCCAGCATGTAATGTAGCACAGGAGATGATTTGCAGTGCAGAGTGTAGTAGCATGCTGCATGCATTGTAGGTAACGGTAGGCTGCGTGCAGAGTATATAGAGGTAGGTAGTACATACAGCAGGTGACTGCATGCAACAGTGTAGGTTATGGTAGGCTGTGTGCAGTGCAGATAGATGTAAGCACAGGGCGGCTCAGATAACTGTTGGCTGCAGGTGGTACTTGGCTGTGTGCAGCAGTTGTGTGCAGCGCAGGTAGTGGAAGGCAGTTAATAGTGGGATGCAGTGTGCAGCACACACAGTGGTAGGCTGCAGGTAGTAGTTGGCTGTGTGCAATGCAGGTAGTGGTTGGCTGCGTGCATCATAGCAGTGTGCAGCGCAGTTAGCTGTAGGTAGTAGTTTGCTGTGTGCAGCGCAGATGGCGGTAGGCTGCAGGTAGCGGTAGACAGTGTGCATTGCGGGTAGCTGTAAGCTGCAGGTAGTAGTTGGCTGTGTGCAGCGCAGTTAGCTGTAGGTAGTAGTTTGCTGTGTGCAGCGCAGATGGCGGTAGGCTGCAGGTAGCGGTAGACAGTGTGCATTGCGGGTAGCTGTAAGCTGCAGGTAGTAGTTGGCTGTGTGCAGCGCAGTTAGCTGTAGGTAGTAGTTGGCTGTGTGCAGCGCAGTTAGCTGTAGGTAGTAGTTGGCTGTGTGCAGCGCAGATAGCGGTAGGCTGCAGGTAGTAGTTGGCTGTGTGCAGCGCAGATGGCGGTAGGCTGCAGGTAGCGGTAGACAGTGTGCATTGCGGGTAGCTGTAGGCTGCAGGTAGTAGTTGGCTGTGTGCATCATAGCAGTGTGCAGCGCAGTTAGCTGTAGGCTGTAGGTAGTAGTTGGCTGTGTGCAGCGCAGATAGCGGTAGGCTGCAGGTAGTAGTTGGCTGTGTGCAGCGCAGATGGCGGTAGGCTGCAGGTAGTGGTAGACAGTGTGTATTGCGGGTAGCTGCAGGTAGTAGTTGGCTGTGTGCATCAGTAGCAGGTGTGCAGCGCAGGTAGTGGTTGGCTGCAGGTAGCGGTAGACAGTGTGCGTTGTGGGTAGCGGTAGGCTGCAGGTAGTAGTTGGCTGTGTGCATTGGTAGTGTGCAGCGCAGGTAGTGGTTGGCTGTGTGCATTGGTAGTGTGCAGCGCAGGTAGTGGTTGGCTGTGTGCATTGGTAGCAGTGTGCAGCGCAGCTAGCGATAGGCTGCAGGTAGTAGTTGGCTGCAGGTAGCGGTAGACAGTGTGCAGTGCAGGTAGCGGTAGGCTGCGTGCAGTGGTAGCAGTGTGCAGCGCAGGTAGCTGTACGCTGCATGCAGTGTTTGGATGGTCACCTTGGCTATCATTGCTTCTTAGAACACTGCTCATCTGGACCAGTTTGAGCGTATAAAGACTCTGGGTACAGGCTCATTCGGTCGAGTGATGCTCGTCAGACACAAGGAGAATGGCCATCACTATGCTATGAAGATCTTGGATAAGCAGAAGGTCAGGCCAATAATTTGACTGCAGAAATGTGTAACACTAGAATAAAAATATTTGAAAAATTATGAATAAATGAAGTCACTTCAGAATAATCTAACTCCACAAGACTGTGTTTTGCCTGATTATGTGGAATGAACCCAATATACTGTAGGTACCTTGCAGTACAGGCTGGAGGCTGGTGGGTGAATGCCCTCAGCGTAGGCATGCCAGTGTCTCCTGACAGAAAATTTATTGGGAGTTGGGGACTGACAGGTGGGGAGGGCTTTATGAGGCAATTACTGAACTTTGACACAATAATAATAATTCTCAATGTGCGATGAAATATGCAGGATGACCTAGTGACAGCTGCGTTATATCAGTGACAATAACTGCCTTGTATTCTACAATCCCACGTGTAATATTGCACTGTTACTGGCAATACTTTGTGTAGTACTAGGAATAATACTCTTGGTACTAGAAATACTCTGGCTGGTTCCAGGTGTAATACTGTGAAATTGGTGCCATAATCTGCTTTTGTTTATCAGGTGGTGAAGTTGAAGCAGATCGAGCACACTCTGAATGAGAAGCGCATCCTACAGGCTGTTAATTTCCCTTTCCTTGTGCGTCTGGAGTATTCATTCAAGGTGACTCATCTGGGATCATTATATGAGAAGCAATGACTGAAGTTGTAACAGTGAATTCTGCACTTTCTGTCCCCACCGCTCCTTGTAGCATCAGCCCACAGATAGCTCTCTGGTGTCTACTCTGTCATTCTGCCCTTTTCTTCCATCGTCCTAGTCGCGTCTGTACACCTATAGTTAGATATCTATCTTTATTACTGTCCACTTGTCACAAGTCCACCCCACTACTCACTGCTACCATCCTGTGGTCGCCAGTTTAGTCCACTATCTCCCGCCTTTATCTGTTATTACCAGATTTTATTTATTCTGCCTTTGTTGCTCGGGGAAGTACATCAGGCATTAGCTTGGGAGGAACAGTGTGCAGCAGTGTGTACACCATGAAGAGTAGCAACATCTGAAATACAAATAAAAATTAGATTGAAAGATAAAAATGTTGAAATAACCACAAAAATAAGTGATGTAGATTGTGAATCACCTTTGAGGGCAAAGAGAGAGGTGATGGTTTATGGTTGGGTTACAACAGGTGCTGACACTGATAATTGTGCGGATGCACATGGTGCATTATAACTAGTCTAACCCATTCCTAAATCCATCTCCTGCCTCTATCAGTTACTACCATATTATTAGTATATCCCTATATATGTTTCCTGCCTTGATCTAATATCACCAGTCTAAGCATTCATCTCCTGCCTATAATACCACCTTATTATTACCCGTCTGCTTTACCATCGCGATCCTCTGTCTACTCCCATCCTATATTATTACCAGTCTCCTCCATCACCTCCAGCCTCTGTCTACTCCCATCCTATATTATTACCAGTCTCCTCCATCACCTCCTGCCTCTGTCTACTCCCATCCTATATTATTACCAGTCTCCTCCATCACCTCCAGCCTCTGTCTACTCCCATCCTATATTATTACCAGTCTCCTCCATCACCTCCAGCCTCTGTCTACTCCCATCCTATATTATTACCAGTCTCCTCCATCACCTCCTGCCTCTGTCTACTCCCATCCTATATTATTACCAGTCTCCTTCATCACCTCCTGCCTCTGTCTACTCCCATCCTATATTATTACCAGTCTCCTCCATCACCTCCTGCCTCTGTCTACTCCCATCCTATATTATTACCAGTCTCCTCCATCACCTCCAGCCTCTGTCTACTCCCATCCTATATTATTACCAGTCTCCTCCATCACCTCCAGCCTCTGTCTACTCCCATCCTATATTATTACCAGTCTCCTCCATCACCTCCAGCCTCTGTCTACTCCCATCCTATATTACCAGTCTCCTCCATCACCTCCTGCCTCTGTCTACTCCCATCCTATATTATTACCAGTCTCCTCCATCACCTCCAGCCTCTGTCTACTCCCATCCTATATTATTACCAGTCTCCTCCATCACCTCCAGCCTCTGTCTACTCCCATCCTATATTATTACCAGTCTCCTCCATCACCTCCTGCCTCTGTCTACTCCCATCCTATATTATTACCAGTCTCCTCCATCACCTCCAGCCTCTGTCTACTCCCATCCTATATTATTACCAGTCTCCTCCATCACCTCCAGCCTCTGTCTACTCCCATCCTATATTATTACCAGTCTCCTCCATCACCTCCAGCCTCTGTCTACTCCCATCCTATATTACCAGTCTCCTCCATCACCTCCTGCCTCTGTCTACTCCCATCCTATATTATTACCAGTCTCCTCCATCACCTCCAGCCTCTGTCTACTCCCATCCTATATTATTACCAGTCTCCTCCATCACCTCCAGCCTCTGTCTACTCCCATCCTATATTATTACCAGTCTCCTCCATCACCTCCTGCCTCTGTCTACTCCCATCCTATATTATTACCAGTCTCCTCCATCACCTCCAGCCTCTGTCTACTCCCATCCTATATTATTACCAGTCTCCTCCATCACCTCCAGCCTCTGTCTACTCCCATCCTATATTTCTCTAACGTCCTAGTGGATGCTGGGAACTCCGTAAGGACCATGGGGAATAGCGGGCTCCGAAGGAGGCTGGGCACTCTAGAAAGATCTTAGACTACCTGGTGTGCACTGGCTCCTCCCACTATGACCCTCCTCCAAGCCTCAGTTAGATTTCGTGCCCGGCCGAGGTTGGATGCACACTAGGGGCTCTCCTGAGCTCTTAGAAAGTTTTAGTCTTAGAATTTGTTATTTTCAGTGAGACCTGCTGGCAACAGGCTCACTGCAGCGAGGGACTAAGGGGAGAAGAAGCGAACTCGCCTGCTTGCAGCCGGATTGGGCTTCTTAGGCTACTGGACACCATTAGCTCCAGAGGGATCGACCGCAGGCCCAGCCTTGATGTTCGGTCCCGGAGCCGCGCCGCCGTCCCCCTTACAGAGCCAGAAGCAAGAAGATGGTCCGGAAAATCGGCGGCATGAAGACTCTGTCTTCACCAAGGTAGCGCACAGCACTGCAGCTGTGCGCCATTGCTCCTCTCACACACTTCACACTCCGGTCACTGAGGGTGCAGGGCGCTGGGGGGGGCGCCCTGAGGCAGCAATAAAAACACCTTGGCTGGCTAAAATACCTCAATATATGGCCCCAGGGGCTATATATGAGGTAAATACCCCTGCCAGAATTCCATAAAAAACGGGAGAATAGGCCGCGAAAAAGGGGCGGAGCCTATCTCCTCAGCACACTGGCGCCATTTTTCCCTCACAGCTCGGCTGGAGGGAAGCTCCCTGGCTCTTCCCTGCAATTCTACAGTACAGTAAGAGGGAAAAGAGGGGGGGCATTAAAATTGGCACTGTATACAGTATATTATATAAAAGCTATTAGGGACATAACTCAGTTAGTCCCTGTATATATATAGAGCTCTGGTGTGTGCTGGCATACTCTTACTCTGTCCCCCCAAAGGGCTTTTGTGGGTCCTGTCCTCGTTTAGAGCATTCCCTGTGTGTCTGCGGTGTGTCGGTACGGCTGTGTCGACATGTTGAATGAGGAGGCTTATATGGTGACAGAACAGAGGCCGATATATGTGATGTCGCCCCCTGTGGGGCCGACACCAGAGTGGATGGATAGGTGAAAGGTATTAACCGACAGTGTCAACTCCTTACATAAAAGGGTGGATGACGTAACAGCTGTGGGACAGCCGGCTTCGCAGCCCGCGCCTGCCCAGGCGTCTCAAAGGCCATCAGGGGCTCAAAAACGCCCGCTCTCTCAGATGGCAGACACAGATGTCGACACGGAGTCTGACTCCAGTGTCGACAAGGTGGAGACATATACACAATCCACTAGGAACATCCGTGACGTGATCCCGGCAATAAAAATGTGTTATACATTTCTGACTTTAACCCAAGCACCTCTAAAAATGGGTTTTAGGTTTGGGGAGAAAAAACAGGCAGTGTTTTGTTCCCCCATCAGATGAATAAATGAAGTGTGTGAAAGCGTGGGTTCCCCCGTTAAGAAACTGGTAATTTATAAAAAGTTACTGATGGCGTACCCTTTCCCGCCAGGTGGATAAGTTACGCTGGGAGATATCCCCTAGGGTGGATAAGGCGCTCACACGTTTGTCAAAAAAAGGTGGCACTGCCGTCTTAGGATACGGCCACTTTAATAGGTACCTGTTGATAAAAAACAGGAGGCTATCCTGAAGTCTGTATTTACACACTCAGGTACTAGACTGAGACCTGCAGATAGTGCTGCTGCAGCGTGGTCGGTGACCCTGTCAAACAGGGATACTAGTTGGCAAACATAAAAACATATTAAAGACGTCGTCTTATATATGGGGGATGCACAGAGGGATATTTTGCCGGCTGGCATCCAAAATAAATGTAATGTCCATTCTGTCAGGAGGGTATTAGAGACCTGTCACTGGACAGGTGATGCTGACTTAAAAAGCGCATAGAGAGCCTTATAAGGGTGAGGAATTATTTGGGGATGGTCTCTGGGACCTCGTATCCACAGCAACTGCTGGGAAGAAATAATTTTACCTCAGGTTTCCTCACAGACAAAGGTACAGTCCTTTCGGCTTCAGAAAAGCAAGCGGGTCAAATGGCGCTTCCTTTCTGTACAGAGACAAGGGTAGAGGGAAAAAAGCTGCACCAGTCAGCCTGTTCCCAGAATCAAGATTCTTCCCCCGCCTCCTGTGAGGCCACACCATGACGCGGGTGCTCCACAGGTGTAGCCAGGTACGGTGGGGGGCCGTCTCAAAAATTTCAGCAATTAGTGGGCTCGCTCACAGGTGGATCCCTGTTTCTTTCAAGTAGTATTTCAGGGGTACAAGCTGGAATTCGAGATGTCTCCCCCCAGCCGTTTCCTAAAATATGCCTTGCTGACAACTCCCTCAGGCAGGGAGGCTGTGCTAGAGGCAATTAATAAGCGGTATTCCCAGCAGGTAATACTCAAGGTGCCCCTACTTCAACAAGGACGGGGTTACTATTCCACACGGGTTGGGGTACCGAAACCGCATGGTTCGGTGTGACCCATTTTATATTTAAAATCCTTGAACACAAAAATTCAAGTTCAAGATGGAATCGCTCAGGGCGGTTATTCCAAGCCTGGACGAGGGGGATTACATGGTATCCTGGGACATCAAGGATGCTTACCTGCATGTCCCCATTTACCATCCTCGCCAGGAGTACCTCAGATTTGTGGTACAGGATTACCATTACCAAGTCCAGACACTGCCGTTTGGACTGTACATGGCACCGAGGGTGTTTTATCAAGGTAATGGCCGAAATGTTGATACTCCTTCAAAAAAAGGGAGTTGTAATTATCCCGTACTTGGACAATCTCGTTATAAGGGCGAGGTCCAAGGAGCAGTTGGTAGTCGGGGTAGCACTATTTTGGAAAGTGCTACAACAGCATGGTTGGATTCTAAACAGTCCAAAGTCACAGCTGGTTCCTATGACACGTCTACTGTTCCTGGGGATGGTTCTGGACATAAACCAGAAATAGTGTTTCTCCCGGAGGAGAAAGCCAAGGAGTTGTCATCTCTAGTCAGAGACCTCCTGAAGCCAAAATAGGTAGCGGTGCATCATTGCACGCGAGTCCTGGGAAAAATGGTAGCTTCCTACGAAGCAATCCCATTAGGCAGGTTCCATACAAGAACTTTTCAGAGGGACCTGTTGGACAAGTGGTCCGGATCGCATCTTCCGATGCATAGGCTGATAACCCTGTCTCCAAGGACCAGGGTATCTCTACTGTGGTGGCTGCAGAGTGCCCATCTTCAAGAGGGCCGCAGGTTCGGCATACAGGACTAGGTCCTAGTGACCATGGATTCCAGCCTTTGAGGCTGGGAGGCAGTCACACAGGGAAGAAATTTCCAGGGACTTTGGTCAAGTCAGGTTATTTCCCTACACATAAATATTCTGGACCTGAGGGCCATTTACAATGCCCTGAGGCCGGCAAGGCCTCTGCTTCAAAACCAGCCGGTACTGATCCAATCAGACAACATCACGGCAGTCGCCCATGTAAACCAACAGGGCGGCACAAGAAGCAGGATGGCGATGGCAGAAGCCACAAGGATTCTCCGATAGGCGGAAAATCATGTGTTAGCACTGTCAGCAGTGTTCATTCCCGGAGTGGACAACTGGGAAGCAGATCTTCTCAACAGACACGACCTCCACCCGGGAGAATGGGGACTTCCTCCAGAAGTCTTCCAATAGGATTGTACACCATTGGGAAAGGCCACAGGTGGACATGATGGCGTCCCGCCTCAACAAAAAGCTATAAAAGATATTGCACCGGGTCAAGGGACCCTCAGGCGATAGCTATGGACGCTCTGGTAACACCGTGGGTGTACCAGTCGGTTTATGTGTTCTCCCCTCTGCCTCTCATACCAAAGGTACTGAGAATAATAAGAAGGCGAGGAGTAAGAACGATACTCGTGGATGGCCAAGAAGAGCTTGGTACCCAGAACTTCAAGAATTTATATCAGAGGACCCATGGCCTCTGCCACTCAGACAGGACCTGCGGCAGCAGGGGCCCTGTCTGTTCCAAGACTTACCGCGGCTGCGTTTGTCGGCATGGCGGTTGAACGCCGGATCCTGAAGGAAAAGGGCATTCCGGAGGAAGTCATTCCTACGCTTACTAAAGCCAGGAAAGAGGTTACAGCAACTCATTATCACCGCATATGGTGAAAATATGTTGCATGGTGTGAGGCCGAAAGGGCCCCAACAGAGGAATTTCAACTAGGTCGATTTCTGCATTTCCTGCAAGCAGGAGTGACTATGGGCCTTAAATTGGGTTCCATTAAGGTACAGATCTCGGCTCTGTCGATTTTCTTTCAAAAAGAACTAGCTTCAGTACCTGAAGTTCAGACATTTATAAAAGGAGTGCTGCAGAGTCAGCCCCCGTTTGTGCCTCCTGTGGCACCTTGGGATCTCAACGTGGTGTTGAGTTTCTTAAAATCACATTGGTTTGAACCACTAAAAACCGTGGATCTGAAATATCTCACGTGGAAGGTGGTTATGTTATTGGCCTTGGCTTCTGCCAGGCGAGTATCAAAGTTGGCGGCTTTGTCTTGTAAAAGCCCTTATTTGATTTTCCAAATGGATAGGGCAGAATTGAGGACTCGTCCCCAGTTTCTCCCAAAGGTGGTGTCAGCGTTTCACCTGAACCAGCCTATTGTGGTGCCTAGGCTACTAGGGACTTGGAGGACTCCAAGTTGCTAGACGTTGTCAGGGCACTGAAAATATGTTTCCAGAACGGCTAGAGTCAGAAAATCTGACTCGCTGTTTATCCTATATGCACCTAACAAGCTGGGTGCTCCTGCTTCTAAGCAGACTATTGCTCGTTGGATTTGTAGTACAATTCAGCTTGCACATACTGTGGCAGGCCTGCCACAGCCAAAATCTGTCAATGCCCATTCCACAAGGAAGGTGGGCTCATCTTGGGCGGCTGCCCGAGAGGTCTCGGCTTTACAACTTTGCCGAGCAGCTACTTGGTCAGGGGCAAACACGTTTGCAAAATTCTACAAATTTGATACCCTGGCTGAGGAGGACCTGGAGTTCTCTCATTCAGTGCTGCAGAGTCATCCGCACTCTCCCGCCCGTTTGGGAGCTTTGGTATAATCCCCATGGTCCTTACGGAGTTCCCAGCATCCACTAGGACGTTAGAGAAAATAAGAATTTACTCACCGGTAATTCTATTTCTCGTAGTCCGTAGTGGATGCTGGGCGCCCATCCCAAGTGCGGTTTATCTGCAATACTTGTACATAGTTATTGTTAACTAAATCGGGTTATTGTTGAGCCATCTGTTGAGAGGCTCTATTGTTTCATACTGTTAACTGTGTTTCATATCACGAGTTGTACGGTGTGATTGGTGTGGCTGGTATGAGTCTTACCCGGGATTCAAAATCCTTCCTTATTGTGTACGCTCGTCCGGGCACAGTACCTAACTGAGGCTTGGAGGAGGGTCATAGTGGGAGGAGCCAGTGCACACCAGGTAGTCTAAGATCTTTCTAGAGTGCCCAGCCTCCTTCGGAGCCCGCTATTCCCCATGGTCCTTACGGAGTTCCCAGCATCCACTACGGACTACGAGAAATAGAATTACCGGTGAGTAAATTCTTATTTATTACCAGTCTCCTCCATCACCTCCAGCCTCTGTCTACTCCCATCCTATATTATTACCAGTCTCCTCCATCACCTCCAGCCTCTGTCTACTCCCATCCTATATTATTACCAGTCTCCTCCATCACCTCCAGCCTCTGTCTACTCCCATCCTATATTACCAGTCTCCTCCATCACCTCCTGCCTCTGTCTACTCCCATCCTATATTATTACCAGTCTCCTCCATCACCTCCAGCCTCTGTCTACTCCCATCCTATATTATTACCAGTCTCCTCCATCACCTCCAGCCTCTGTCTACTCCCATCCTATATTATTACCAGTCTCCTCCATCACCTCCTGCCTCTGTCTACTCCCATCCTATATTATTACCAGTCTCCTCCATCACCTCCAGCCTCTGTCTACTCCCATCCTATATTACCAGTCTCCTCCATCACCTCCAGCCTCTGTCTACTCCCATCCTATATTATTACCAGTCTCCTCCATCACCTCCTGCCTCTGTCTACTCCCATCCTATATTATTACCAGTCTCCTCCATCATCTCCTGCCTCTGTCTACTCCCATCCTATATTAGTACCAGTCTTCTTCATCACCTCCTGCCTCTGTCTACTCCCATCCTATATTAGTACCAGTCTTCTTCATCACCTCCTGCCTCTGTCTACTAACACTGAACTAAAACATCCCTGGCATACTACTCTGTGCAAGCT